>NC_143057.1:36644411-36960441 GCF_052426305.1 Pelodiscus sinensis
TAATGGAATTTCAGGGGAAAGGGCTCTACACTCCTATAAGAGGTGGGCCTCGGGCAGAAGGGGCAAGACTAGGAGTAGCCAGCCCTCAGCACCACTTGGAATGCACCACCCCCCTCCAGCCAGCCTTCAGCTCTACCCAGATTGTGCCACGTGGGGCTCTTGTCGTGTTTAAAGGGCTTGCAGCTCCAGCTGTTGCTGCTGTCATTATAATGGCAGTGGTGGGCAGAAGCCACGGGCCCTTTTGAATTGCTGAGCCATAGGGAAGTTGCCCCTTTTGCCCTACCTATCAGTGAGCCTGGTTACCCACATCTGCCATAATACATATCACAACATTTCTTGGGCCAGTGCCATCCACTCTCTGGTAGTTTCCACGCCTATTTGCTGATTGGATGATTGAGGCACCACAGGTATTTCAAATAAACTAGATGAATAAATGTTTTAAATCACAGAAACCCACAAGACAGAGCAAAGGAATTGCTAAAGGCTTGTAGCTGCAGTGGGTGTAAATTGTCATTGTCTTTAATTGAACTATGAACATTTACATCAGCTGAGAATCTGAGTCTAAAGGCACTATCACTCAAAAGGCCTCAGGCTATGTCTACACTACGGGTTTTTTTTGGGATACCAGAGGTATCCTGGAAAAATCCACCTTGTCCAGGGAATGAGTTTGCTCTTCTGCTTTTTTTTTTTTTTTTTTTGCAGAAAAGCAGATGCTCTCTTTCTGAAGCCCTGTCTTCCTCCTTCCACGAGGAAGAAGAGCTGTTCCAAAAGAAGAGGATTTTCCAAAATTTGGCCCAAATTTATAGATGGGCCAAATTTTGGAAAAACCTCTTCTGAAAAAACTATCGGAAAAAAGTACACGAATTGCGGAGTGCAATTTGCGTACCTTTTTCCACTAGATCAGTGTAGTCTAGATATAGCCTCAATGGGTGAAGGATTCAGCCCAATTGGTATGCTATCAAAATGGGGAATTTCCTAATACAGGGCTGCAGTAACAACTGGCGCAGGAGTATAGTCAGGTCAGCTGGGAAATGAACACTTGAAAACTAAATACCTATCCACCTTTTCCAAATGGGAGCTAGGAAATGAGTAAGTATCTCGATACAATATGCATTTGTATGACTTCCCATTCCAATACTTTCGAAAAGCTGCTGTGTATGAAAGAGCACAGACTACACATAGGGCATGTCTACACCAGGGAGTTATTTCAAAACTCCCCTTATTTCAAAACAACAAAGTAAGCATCTACACATACTAAGTCCATTATTTTGAAATTATTTTGAAATAACATGCTTGTTATTTCAAAATAATAACCCTTGATACTAATGAGAAATAAAGCCTATTTTGAAATAGTTATTTCAGGGGTTACCATTTCAAAATAACTTATTTTGAAATGATCTCATAGTGTTGACAAAGCCTTATAGAATATAAAAAGCAGAACTTAGCTTTGGTCTCCTTAGCTATCCAGAAAATAGATCTGAATGGAAGTAATAATTCCTCAGTCTTCCAAAGTTGAGTCTTTTCCAGTTTGTGGACACTCTCACTATACTCATTCTTCCTCCTCCAGGTTAATACAAAAGCTAAGCTATACAGCAACACACACATCCAAATTCAGCTCTTATATGAGTTTGCACATTTCAGATAAATGGAATATCACACGCACCTTAAACATCAAGATTTGGCCCATATTACATAATCAGTTTCTTTTCTGACATTTATCTTAAAGTGAAGAATGTATGTTTTAATTGTTTAGAAGTGTTTCTACTCTATTATGAACACACATTTGTTGATATAAAATTTTTAATATATTCAATATATATGTGTCTATTGACTTCTTGGTATATATTTATAATATTCAGGCATGATCAAAACTGAACAATGCCCCCAATCATTGCAGTGTGAAAATTGTAAGTTTCTGTTCCCATGTCAGCGTAGTATGTCACTTTTCACTGAAGGATACCATACCCATCTCTCACTCTGTCACAGCAGATGCCTGCCTCTATCTATCTAAATATTACATTTTTATCTTCTGCCTGGCATTTAAATTCTGCCTAACTGGCCGATTTTAACCTTCATTTCTGATAATTCTCACATTGTTGCTGAGTTTGAAAGAGACTATTTCCTTCCCCCCCCACTCTTATTAATTGCCTAAATGCTGATAGCTAAAATCTTGTGCTAACTGATGCTACCTTTTTTCAAGCTGCAACTTTGATATGTTTGAAACTACCTCCCCTGAAATATGAGACATGACCCATCTCCAGGAGAATTATTTTTAAGCAAGAATCATGGAAATTTTGCAATTTGGTTTCTATGGATTCTCAGTCCAGGAGAAAAGAAAAGAGAATGATGCATCATGCTGTGCTGTCAGAATTGAATCAGAAAGAAAATCTTGAAGATAATTACGATATTGCATATTATTATGGTAATGTTGTTGGGGTTCAATAAAGGTACAGTTGCATGAGTCATGAACAACACTGACAGATAACCTATTAAATGTTATAAAAAAAAATTTCTTTCCCTCCACATCTGTTTCTATATGGGTTTTGATATAATATTCACCGTGGTAGTATCTGAACACTGCATCTGTTTCTGAGCTGTTTGTAATGATATTGGGAACAGTCTCATGCATTTAACATTTCTTCAGGAGCAAAGGAAGCCACCTTGGGATATCCCATAGGACACTGAATAGAGAATTGATTGAAGCATCATATGAGTAATTTGTTCTCTTACGTTGGTCCTGTACCTTTAAATATTCTCTTTCAAGGTTACCCGTGCAACGTGTTGAGCCTCAAGCTTCCACAGAGTATGGGAAAATCTAAACTCTTTGGGGGCAGGTACTGTGGGTGAAATCTTGGCTCATTGAAGTCAATCGAATGTTTTCCAGGGACATCAATAGGGTCAGAATCCCATCCACTGTCTTTGTACATGGTTTGTACAGTGCTTACACTGAAGGCCAGTGCCTCATTATGCTAATTTCAGAGTGTTGTCTTAATATCAGTATTGGCATAATCGTGATAATGGCCAAGATCTTATTTTCAATGCGTTGGTGCTGAAAGATGTTAAAAAAGGACTGAGGAACCTAACACAGGCAGCCATTTTGGAAAAGTCTTTACTATTATGTATTTTATTTTGATTAATATTAATTTCCCTCTTTGTGCACACTCTCCCAAAAGAACTGAATGGGCCATGTGTCACAGAGTACACACAGAACTACACGGGTCACAGATAGTTGTGCCTAATGCAGATCTTGTTCCACATCCTTGGGTGAACACTCACACGTCCATTGAATTATTGAATTTCTACAGATGCATAAATAATTCCAAGTGATTGTCTGCACAAGAAAATGTATGTGGATAACTATACTGGTCTAATTCTACTGTAATAGCTAAACTGGTATAACTCTCCATGTGGACAATCTTATTTTGGAATAAGAATATCCACTGAAAAAGTTGTTCCAGTAAATTCTCATCTGTAGATAAGCTCTAAGAAGCAATCCCATGATGAACCATTTAAATGCACTTTTAAAAATGAATTAGATCTTCCATAAATCTTATCTGTTCTTGTCCACATTATCCCTTTTGCAGACTTTATAAGAGTTAGTGAGTTAATCAAGCATTGAAATTTGTATTTCATTCCTTCCAGATGCCTTTTACAGTTATGCAGTTTTCTATCAGTAGATGGCCATATCATCTTACAGCTTATTTTGCCCTTCTGGTTCCTCAAATCAAACTTTAAAAGGGCAAAAGATCTGAACTGGTCTGGTGCACTGCTTTTAGGCAGCAATTTATGACAAGCAAGGGAGTTCTTTCACTGTAGAACATGAATACCACAGAGTTGGTCAAAGCCTCGTCAAATAAGGTTTTAAAAAAAGATGAAAACAGTTAAAACTCCCCCTCACACACAAACATAGCCTCTCACCTCTCCGACCACAGACCACCACAGGCACTTCTGTTTGATTAGAAACTATCATCCTGTATAAAAATGTAAAACAAAAACCAGCAGAATCCTTATAAATCACAAGGGTCTGGGTATTCATCCTAGGACTTCTGTAGCAAGCTCATCCTGCTCTTAAATGCTGGTCAGATGAATTTATACACACCTTCAATATATATTCTATACAGAAAGCTACTTCCTAGAGCATTAAGGCAGATAATAGCAAAGCGCTCCTGCAATCAGATCCTGATACTTGCCTGGGACTCTGATGTGCTACCATAATCTAAATAATTAATAAAATGTATGTGTATATTTATGCAACCCCAATCCTGTGCACCCAGGTATATGCATTACACTACATTGTTTAATTACATGGTTACTTATTATATCTCAAATCACATAATATAACATCATGCAATTTCTTCTACAAACAGTAGACATGGGTGGCTATGTTATCCCCAATGACCTAAAGCAGTGGTCACCAACCAGTAGATTGGGATCTATTGGTAGATCTTGGAGCCTCTGACAGGTGATCTTGACTGGTTTGGCCAAGAGGCTATCAAGTGCAGCACTTCAGCTGCCTCCTCTCCCCACCACTGCACATCTCCTGCCCTTTGCCATGATGTTTCCCTCTCCCACCCTGTATTCTATCTCCACAGAATAGAGGGGGTGCACATCAGGGCTTGGGATAGAGGGAGTTTGCAGGCTGCTTCTGAGAGAGGTGCAGGGGTGAGCTTTCCTTATCCCCACTGCACCATCACACAGGAGCCACCTGTGGTAAGCAGTGTCCAGCTAGAGCTTGTATCCTGAATCTGTGTCCCAGTCATGTACCCCTTTTACCCCCCAAGCCCCTTCTCTAGCCCTGAGCCCCCTGAACCCAAACTCCCTTACAGAGTCTGTACCCTGAACCACCAACTGCACCCCAACCCTCTGCCCCTGCCTGATGAAAGGGAGGAAGGAAGGGAGAGGGAGAAGGGATGCAGTGAGTAGAGGCGGGGCCTTGGAGAAGGGTCACAAAGGAGGTGGGGCAAGGGTATTCGGGTTTGAGGTAGATCCTGGATTGCACTTAAATTTAAAAAGTGAACTCATACTTTAAAAGGTTGGAGACCACTGACCTAAAGTAAGTCTGTTCATGTAGAGCCTACTTCTCTCCCCTCCCACCCCCATTACATTGGAATCATTCTGTTGCAGTCAATGGAATTCCACAAATTTAACATTGATGCAGTGAGGTGTAGATTTAATATGATAATTTCTTCTCTAAGCTATGTAATTTAATAATAATGTTAATATCCATGCAGTACATATCTTCTGGGCAATCCACAGCAAAACTTTTCATAAAATGCAAATGAAGAAGTAAAAATTTCTTTAAAATCCCGCTTTAGCTGAGAAATAATATAACATATCACATTTTCAGTACTGCCATATGAGATTTTCACTTCTTCGCATATACAATGTATCAAATAGTTTAACAGGATGTTACACATGCTGTAGCAAAAGGCTGCACAAAAAAATATTCTACTGTATTATTAGAGAAACAGTATGGCTATGTCTACACTGGCCCCTTTTCCGAAAGGGGCATGCTAATTTGACAGGTCGTAATAGGGAAATCCGCGGGGGATTTAAATATCCCCCGCGGCATTTAAATAAAAATGTCCACCGCTTTTTTCCGGCTTTTAGAAAAGCCGGAAAAGAGCGTCTACACTGGCCCCGATCCTCCGGAAAAAAGCCCTTTTCCGGAGATCTCTTATTCCTACTTCAAAGTAGGAATAAGAGAGCTCCAGAAAAGGGCTTTTTTCCGGAGGATCGGGGCTAGTGTAGACGCTCTTTTCCGGCTTTTCTAAAAGCCGGAAAAAAGCGGCAGACATTTTTATTTAAATTCCGCGGGGGATATTTAAATCCCCCGCGGATTTCCCTATTACGACCTGTCAAATTAGCATGCCCCTTTCGGAAAAGGGGCCAGTGTAGACGTAGCCTATGTGTCTATGTAATTAAAGACTATGACATTGCACATGCATTATGGAGTAGCGTGCATGCAAACCCTTCAACTCAACTCTCTTTGACCACATCTAGACTGCAGGATTCTTTCCAAAGAAGCTTTTACAGAAGAGATCATCTGAAAAAACTTCTTTCGAAAGAAAGCGTTCATGTTGCCAAAGCGCATCAAAAAAGTGATCTGCTTTTCCAAAGGATAGTGTCCACACTGAATGGACGCTATCTCACATTTCAGCTGTGATTACTATGGATGGAGTGGCCACCAGGGCACCTGTGCTTTTTCCTCTCTCCTCTTCTTTTGAAAGAACTCCCTCTTCCCAGTCCATACACGCCTTTTTCTGAAAGAACTCTTTTGGAAAAAAGGCTTCTTCCTTGTAGAAAGAGGTTTACCAATGTCGGAAAAACCCCTCTGTTCTTTTGATTTTTTTCAAAAGAACGCATTTGCAGTATATACATAGCCTTTGTTAGGTGACTTTGGATGGTGGATGTTTAAGTCAGGTTTCACTGTAATAATAAGAGCCTACAGGGGTCCTCGGTACTTTCTGAAAAAGCATCTCTTTCTGCCTCAGTTCTGCTGTCAGTGCGGGAGATGCAACAGAACAGTGGTAAATGTAAAAAATGCCCGAAAGACAGATCAAGGCCAAGAAGTGGAAAGGTCATGAACAGCTTCATTTCTGCTTTATCAGTGACATGCTACCGCTGTTGTTAAATGCTAAAGCTTCATCAGTCATTTGAATTTGTCACCCTGCATTTAATGCCTCAGATAATTGCTCTCATTTTGCTGTTTTTATAATCAATTCGGTACTGTCATTCAGTCTCACCTAGGACAGGTGTAGTTGGCCACCACTGACAACGGATGTACTCACACTCCCAGCAAGAGTAATATAAACATATACCTTCAGGATTTTAATTATGAGACAGTAACTCAAGCCTCTGAGGTTTCCTCTTCTCAGCGTCTGTAATGGATGATTTGGAGAGTATTGTTCAATCTGGGCTCTTAAACTCCCAGAGAAGATGTGCTCAGATTCTTTTTATCTGAGATAGACATAAAAGCTCTCACAGCTCATGCCCACAGGGAAAGAAATGTGGTTATAACTGCTGTGTGCACCTGAGCACATTGCTTTGTCTCACCAAGCACAGCATCTTGCATGATCAGAAAATTAGCAGAATGATCACTGGGAAATAGTTTGACCTTTTTCCCCTCTGAAGAGCACCCATAATCCTTCATTAACAAATCACTTCTTCTGGCTCAATGCTCCTTATAAAATGCTTCTATTTTCTTCTGGCTAAAGACACCAATAATGCACAAGTTCCACAGGACACACTGTTTTATTTTGCATCGCACCTGCTATGGATTGCACAGCAGCTTCAGACTGTAAACTCATAGAGTGAGTCCCTTGGCACAACTTTCAGAAGTGCCTAAACTGCATTTTCAAAATTGATTTAGGAGCAGGACCTGAAGTCTGTTGAACTTTCAATGAAACTTCGGCTCCTAAATCATGTTTTAACAATAGCACTGAGACTGGATTAGATCTCATGCTTTGATTTGTATCATATACGTTAGTAACTACCATGTGAAGAAAGGAAAGAGGAGAGCTAGACAATCCCAAATTCTAATCCTGACTCTAGGTCACCCTTAGGGTTGCCAGGTGTCTGGTATTGGCCTGGAGAGTCAGGTATTTGTGGCCTGTGTCCGGTAAAAAAAAAACCCCAGAAAATACCGGACATGTAAAATGTCCAGTATTTTCTGTTTTTCCTCGAATAGAAGGCCAGTTGGGACATTCTTCCCCTGCTGCGGGGGCGGGAGGAGTGGGGGATTTTAAAGGCTCAGTAACTCTTTTTTGATTTTTTTTCCTCAGTAACTTTGTTCCCCCGTTTGTTTGAGAGTATTTTTTGCTCAACAACTTTGGTCTTTTTTTTTCCCCGCCATGTTCGGTATTTTTTGTGAAAGTATTTGGCAACCCTATCCCTCTCAAACTTACAAGCAGTGGTGCAAGTGGGCTGGTATGTGCCACACCAACAAGTTATTCTAGCCAGTACAACATTCTGGAAAGACTCCCTGCTGGCCATCCCAGTCCCACCACTGGCTGTCACATCTCTGTGCACAGGGCTGGGGACTAAGGGAGCGGAGCTGGGAACAACATGGCAGCCAGAGGAGCCAGCCCTTCCCCCAGTCCTGTGCACTGGCAGCTCTCTGGAGGGGTCGGGGGTGAGGTTGGAAATTCTGCTTCTTTCCCCACTGAGAGAGCGATGAGAAAAGGAACAGAACTCCCAGCCGCTCCCTCCCCAGCTCTGTGCACAGCTGTGGCAGCTCTGTGGATGGGCAGGGCTAGGAGTTCTGCTCCTTTCCCCCCCTGGGAAGGACAGCAACGAAAGGTGCGGAACACCAGCAGCTCCTAGCCCCACCCCTCGCCCTGAACTCTGAGACATGGCAGTTCTTTGGGAAGGCGAGTGGCTGGGAAATCTGCTCCTTTCCCCACTGGGAGGGATGGCAGGGAAAAGAGCAAAATTACCAGCAGCTCCCCTGGCTGCCATACCACCCCCAGCCCCACCCCAGGTAATGTGGGAGACAATGTGGGTGTCCTGGACTGAATGGAGTCACATGGTAGGGTCATGAGGGGTGCCTTCCCCTCTCATATCTGTGAGAACTTTTGTTTACTTGCACCACTGCTTTCATGTCTTGGTTTCTTTGTGTAAAATCTGGAGATAAAACAGGTTGGATCTCTCTGGTCCGGAACCCTCAGTACCTGACTGGTTAGGAACGAGAGAGTTTGACAGACTAGGGGTGATCAATTCCAGCACTTCTGCTACTGGCCTCTGGGCTCTCTAGGGCCCCATCAGCCTCACAGCTGCCAGGATCCCTGCCTGGCCACAGGCTCCAGCTTCCAGGCTTCCCTCAACCTGGCTGACCCTGCTACCAGCCCCAGCCACTGGGCTTCCTGTCCCCGGGCTATCAGTTCAGCTCTGCTCCTGACCCTGGCCGAGCTCACAGCCACTGTACTGGCTCCAATGCTGGCCTCTGGCTCCCCAGCCACTAGTGCAGCTCTGCTCCTGGCTGCCAACCCAGCTCTTCTCCTGGATCCAGCCCTGGCCAGATTCCTGCCCACCAATCTCCCAGCTAGCCCTCACTCCCAGCTACCGGGGCTCTCCGGTCCAGCAACAACTGTGGTCCTGTTGGACCATGGATGTTGTTGGACTAGAGAGTCCCAGAGCAGAGTTTCAACATGTACTTAACTGCCACTGACTGAGGGTTGAGTAATGTAGGTAAAGAGCTTTGAAGGTACTGAGCACTATAATTATTATGTATTTACCATTTTGGATATTACCACTCCCCCAAAAGGCAAAACAGCCTCTTGCCTCTTAGGTCAAGAAGTCACTGATTTACATAACCTATTTTAAATAATTATTTAAGCAAAGCTATCATTCCTATTTTCTGCCCCCCCCCCACACACACACACTTTATTCTCTAGGTGCAGTTTCTGGCACATCTGACACAACTTGTAATTCTGGAATGTACATTTTGTTTTACAGTTGTGGCACTTGGTGGAGAAAGCAGGGCTGATGACCCACCAGTTCTGGGGCTAATTATTTCAGCCAGTAAAACTCCAACATCTGTTTCTGTAATAAAAAAGCCAGGAAGAGCTATGTAAATCATTTTCCCACCTCCATTTCTCCAGCATTTTAAAAGGCTGATCACCTACAGTCCTGGTCCTGATCGCAAATGAGGTTACAATGTCTGAACTGATAGTATAAAATTAGATCAATATCTAAAAACTGTAAAAAGTCAATGAGGCATACATTTGAAGCAGAATCTGTTGGTGTTCTAGCCTCAAGAAGTCAAATTAGTTGATCTGGTTTATACATCAGAGTTGTGTTCAGTTGACTGAAAAAGAAAACCATCTTTCAATTTAAAGACAACTGTGTTATTTGGTATAAATATTTTATCTACTGTCTTGTGTTATATTACTGTCCTTTATTGAAACGTATCTGCCAAAATATTTTGGGGGCACTAAATATTTTGTATCTTAAGGCTAATAATGTCTAAGAAGTAAAAGCAATAGCCACAATTAATTAGGATGACAAAGGACATTACCCAATATTGATACCGACTTCAATAAAGGCTGTTCCAGCAAATATTTTTATAAACAAAGTGCATTTATGAAAGGTTGAGCAACATGGATTTACATGCATTACTCAATTGTTAATAATGTTTAGATGTCCATTATTTTATTTTCAAAAACTGCAGGCAAGTTTACAGTAATTTTGGGAAGTCTGACTATTAAAAATTCGATCTGATGGACAAATAATTTCAATATGAACCTTGCATTATTTGTGTTACTTTTAAATATGCCACCAGTTGTTATTTTAGAGAAAAAATCAAGGCACTCAGAGGAAAATGCTCAGTACAATCTTAAGTGAGAGAGAATCTTGAGTATTAAAAAGTATAGACCTAGAAGTCTCATGACTTTTAAAGTATAGATACTGTGCACTTATGTAATCCATAATATCCAAGAAATAAATACAGACCAAAAAATACAGACCAAAAAATCTATGCAATAAATTAATCATCAAATTTTGGGCTACTTAATACTTAGGTTCCCATTTACTCCCATTGCAGCCAATAGAAATATTCTCATTAATTTTAATGGGGATAAGATCTGGCACTAAGAATATAAATAGTGCATTTACATGGAGTTGTAAATAATTCAGACAAAGGAGATGCATAAGCTCAGGCCCACCAGAAGACTGGAATGCTGTTCTGTGACTGATCTTTAAAACGTTCCAATTACACTTACTTATCTCTTGTCCTTTGAATTTTCTCCTCCAACGCCACATACTGTTCTTTGAGCTAGCCAATAGCTTTATTCACTCATTTTTAAACTATAACATCATTGAGATTCTACAACACACGAAAGTGTTGACATACTTATAAAGAACTATTTCAATAAAGAAGTTGCTTTTTACATTGTTTAAATATATTGCTAGTTATCTATTTAACCCCAAGCAGTATCCAATCCACAAACATCTTTTTTAACACAGCTCCCAGAACTTCTCTAATCCTAATCTCAGTAACCATTAATTTTAGATTCTTCTCTTCAACTATGATGCTGCTCGGTTCTGACCTATTGCATCACTGTTCGCAATCTACTGGGCCCTAGTTTTCTTTATACCTCTCTGCTAAACAGATAGGATTCCAACATATGTTCAATTGGAGAGAAAGCTGAGTATGGCAGCACTTCAGCAAATCAATTTAAGCACATGCTTAATTCACCCCCACTTCAGAAAAACACCAAAGGATGTGCTTAAATGCGTCTTTGGGCTGAGGCCTGTTTCCCTACCATGTAGCAGTCTGGAGTGATTATAGCTCACTGGAGACTTCTGAATACGGAGCCAGTACAGTGAAACAAGTTATCTAATATCCTGGCTTTTAAAAAAAGATTAATTTCACACTTCAAAAGACCGTCCGACTAACATCCCTAGAGACCAAATGTCTGTCTGGAGGCAGTGTTGTCCAGTGTGTAGTGCATTGGACTAGGACACAGAAGCCACCCCCTCTCCCCAACTTCTGCTCCTGGGTGAATTGCTGCATTACTTCAGGCAAGTCTCTTTACTTCTCTGTGCCTCCATTTTTCATTGTCTAGTTATGTTGTAAGCTCTTGGGGCTAGGATTATCTCTTACCATGGGCACAATGCCAAGCATACTGGGGTCCCAACCTTGGTTGACACCTCTAGGCACTACTATAATACAAATAATATATAATCTATTTATGCATAGACCCGTGCAAGATCAGCAGCAGCTCCCCAAGTTCCCCTGGTTAATGGACTACTAAACCATATTATATTGTAGGGGGCATTGTGTGTAAAATACCTTATTTAAGCTAACCTCAGCCATGCCCAGCAGTACAGGAAGGATCTGGTTTATGTCTTGCCCAGAAATAAGCTCTGTAGCCAGTACCTATTTATCCTGCACTCAGCCTACATTCTGATTTGGAAAAACCATCTCTAGTGCAGGATTCTATTTCTATACCCATTAATGGCACTGGATTAACCAAGAGCACAAGCTGGCCATTAATTCATTGTTGAGCTTGCTCAGGTGTTATTGAGGTACTTGTCACTCTTCATAGTTTAAACTCTGATGGGAAGGGACAACATCTTTCTCCGTGTTTGCACAGTACCCATCACACTGTGCGAGTTACCACAAACAAATCAATCAATAAAAAGACACCTGTCTGCTGGGGACAAGGCTAAAATCACTACTCTGTCAAATAAGAATCTGGAGCCATCAACTTAAGCACACACAAAATAATATAATATAGAACCATCAGATAGTAACAATTTTTTACTGCTCCAAACTAAGTTTGATCCGGACAGGTAATAGACATGAAAGATTCTCTCTCCAATACCAGGAGCCCTTCAGTCCCTTAAGTCAAGACACATGTTTAGTTTGAAATTGGTGAAAAACGCTCTCAAAGCCTGTAGTGAGCGGAGAAAAAATGACTATCTTTGCAAACAACATATAAAAAGAAAAGTGCAAAATGGCAATTTCATTCTGCTTGTGAACTGGGGAGAGTTTACGAGAAGTTAAAAAGAAAAAAATCTATTTTATTATAGAAACAACGTTAATTAACCATCCATCATATTTGTAAGCACCATAATTCTGATGCACACAGAGAAAGTCTGTATACAATGTTTGTACTGTATACAATATAAAACCACAAATCTGAAAGTGACATGTTTCATTACACAAACGATCTCCACATAAAGTCTAAATTCTGGTTTAACAGACTCAGTACAACCCTATTGATGTCAATGGCCTACACAGCATGCAACTAAGAACAGAATGTTTCCCCAAAGCTATTTGTACACAAATTTCTAGTGTGGCAGATAAGAGATAGGAACAGCATGTAAGAGAGGTTGGCTGTATTTTATGCCTGAGTTTTCTTTCATCTCTCCTTAAAAGAGAGAGAGAGAGAGAGAGAGAGAGAGAGAGGAACAACTTGTAGATTCTTGTGCACAGTGTGTGTACATCAACAAAGTGGTTTTTTAATTCTATCATAAATAAGTCAGAAAACATATGTTATTCAGTAATTGCAAAATTGGCACTAAGAATATGAACAATCCCTCTTTCATCACGAATGACGTGTCACTTGCAAGCAGGCTAGATCTTTAATAGAGACAAATCCGAGATGCCAAAGTTTAGCATTTGACAGTCAGTGTGAACAGCTCAGTAAGAGGTGATCTAGACAGAGTATGTGCAAGATCAGGGAGGCCACAGCTGTAACCCAATCACAGAGCAGAGAAACACAGTCACATGTATTAGCTTCATTTGTCCTTCTGAACAAATTAATTCATAAAGAGAAAACTTTGCAGTGGGAGAACTCTATGTGAGCAGACTTCAGGTGATACAAATTGAGAAAATTATTTAAGCTTCTTTTGTGTTCTTAGAAAGACTTGCAAGGTTGTTAAAGTTTTAACTGCAGGAAAGTATAATACCTTTCTGAGATATATGTTTCAAGTACAGGAAATTCCTCAGAAGAGTGAAAATATTGGAGTGTAATAAATATTGACTTTTCCAGTTTATCTACCATCATAGGGGATAGAACAAGGATCTACAGACTACTACTAAGGATTGATATACTGTGCCACGTGTGCAGCAGGACTTGGGCACAGAGTGGGTAAGGGAAACATGCCAGCATTTGCAATGAATCTTCACTATTGCTTTAAGTCAGGCTCTGGGGGGTAAAATCTTACAAGTGGTGCCAGGGATTTTGGCACACTATTCCATTGAGGTTAATGTGGTTCACACAGCCAAGTCCCTTCATAGTGCTCTAAACATTTACTCCTTAGGCTGTTTTCATACATTATTTTTGCAGTTATATTTTGTTATTAACAGTTTTACCTGGGGCCAGTTCCTTAGCCTATGTCTCTATTCTCCATCTGAGAAATAGCAACAACTTACTGTACCACCTTTCTAAAACACTTTGACATCCTCAAACAAAAAGCACTATAGAATGAGTACAAAGTGCCATTAATATTTAGTCCATTAGTAATCTATAGGCAGTATGGAGACATTCAACTGTCCCTGAAGGAGGAAAGAAACTCCTAAAACAGCATTTTGAATGTTGCTAACTCTCACAATATTTGGAGTTTATCGTAAAGCTGAATCCTGGGAAACCTGTGAGAATCTCAGCTTTCAAATTTTTTTTATTTAGTAAGTTTCTAGGGCTCCTGGCTACAGAGGAAATTTGGAAAGTGTGAACCAGGTGTATCCTAAAGACTCACAAAATATGAGGCAAATAAGAATAATGCCAACTTCATTATTTTAAAAAAGGAATCTCATGATTTTTAGTCCCTTTGTGATTTTTGATTGCCTGGAGTTTGCAGTACAGCATTATAACCACGAGCTACATCTAGACTGGCATGATTTTCTGGAAATGCTTTTAATGGAAAAGTTTTCCGTTAAAAGCATTTTCGGAAAAGAGCGTCTAGATTGGCACGGACGCTTTTCCGCAAAAGCACTTTTGCGGAAAAGCATCCGTGGCCAATCTAGACACGCTTTTGCGCAAAAGAGCCCCGATCGCCATTTTCGCGATCGTGGCTTTTTTGCGCAAAACAAATCTCAGCTGTCTACACTGGCCCTTTTGCGCAAAAGTTTTGCGCAAAAGGGACTTTTGCCTGAACAGGAGCAGCATAGTATTTCCGCAAATAGCACTGATTTCTTACAGTAGGAAGTCAGTGCTTTTGCGGAAATTCAAGTGGCCAGTGTAGACAGCTGGCAAGTTTTTCCGGAAAAGTGGCTGATTTTCTGGAAAAACTGGCCAGTCTAGACACAGCCATGTAGTATTATTTAACACGCTGTTTCTGACAGATGGTGGCATAACAACCCCTCTCCCCCCAAAAAGTCCCAAACCATTAAAAAACAATAAACTAGTAAGTGAATTTCAAAAACACATTTTTAAAACCTGTTCCATCAACATCATAGTTCATAGTATGTGCAAGCCAATAGCAATAACATTAAAATGATAAAGGTGCATCAACTCTAAAAAAATCTTTTTACAGCAGCAGATGTTCACGACAGTGGTAAAATACCTGAACTCTGCCTCTGCTTAGTATTGACCCAGGGGTGGGGAACCTTTTTTGGGTCGTGTGGCTGCTGACCCACAGAAAAATCAGTCATGGGCCTCACACAGATACAAAGCAAAACCAAACCAAACCACCATCAAAGATCTGGCCCGTGACTCAGAAGCAAAAAGACACTCTCCACATCCCCCTGACACACCAGAGCCTAATGGGGCCCAGCCTAGTAGATTTTCTGAGTGGTAGGGTGGCAAAGGTGAGGGGCTGGAGCACCAGCACAGGCTCCCCAATGCTGGGGGGGCGGGCCTGAGCCTCAGGGACAGGAGCCAGGTAAGCCAGGGGCTGCATCCAGCCCTTGAGCCTTACATTCCCCACCCCTGGCTTACACCATCGCTACCACCACTAGAGATATAGTGTTGTTGGCAGTTGTTGTTAAGGCTTATTTTTCTAATATAGATGATCTCTGTGCAGGCGACGCATAAGGTAAGTGCCCTATGCATTAGAAAAAAGTCATGCATCCAGCTGGTGGTGGAAAATAAATATCTTTACTTAAAAAGAAAACAGGTCAGTCAGAAATGTAACCCTGGCCCAAACTGAGAAGAGGTTAGTATCAGTGTTCCTTGTAAGCTAAGTGATTGTGCAGCCATGCAAGACAGATTCAAATACCATCCAGCTGATTAGCAGAAAGCTCACAGCTAGTTTTTTTGTTTTACCTGTGGTGCACATTGCTACATGCTCGATGCATATAAAATTATTCTGCACATGGATAAAAAGTTAGAGGGAACATTGCCTAGTATCAGAGCCAGGGGCAAAGAATATGGTTTATAGCTAGGCCTTTCCTTCTCCCAGCGTGACATGGACACACTCTCCCACCCACCAAGTGGTTGAACAGTGTATTAACTGAGTCTCCCCTTTTCCTTGGAAGCACCTTGTTTTATTGGCTGACTGTAGTCTCCAGACCTATGAACTATCTCTCTATGAGAAGTGTCCCTCTGACACTTCATACAGCAGTCACTTTTGTATCTTTTCCCCACTTGTTATTAATTCAACCAGTGGTCCTTCCTCTACGGCTTGTGCTTTTGGCAGATGTTGTTGGGCAGGACTCACTTAAATCCTTTTCCCCAGGCTAGATCACTTACCCATACCACATCGCAAGGTCATAATGGTAGGGCCAAGCTTTGGTCAAATAATTGCTTTGGCTAACCAGAAGTTGCTTCCTACTAAAAGGCAGTCTAATGCAGTGTTTCCCAACCAGTGGTACTAGTACCCTTAGGGGTACTTGAAAGAAATCTGGGGGGCGTGTCAACATAACTGAAATTTGGAGAAAACTGTTTTTTTGTTATAAGTTTTATAGTGCTTTATTATTTTTGTATTTTTTACACCCCAAAATTTAATCACCCGTCTGGCTACAAATAAGGTGTTTAAACAAATGTGTTGCAATGGTAGAAAAAAATGTGTGTCTGAAAACTGTTTGTACTGGGGGTACTTATAATTTTTTTTAAAAGGGTACTTTATAAAAAAAGGTTGAGAAAACTGATCTAGTGGGAAGACCCTCCCCTTTGAACAGCCTGAATTCCAGCTCAGCACTATAATGCTGACAGGCAGAATCAGACCTTGGACTTCTGGGACTTGATGCATGAACCTCTACTGAATGTGCTAAAGGCCTACTGGCTTTCAGCTAAGGCTTTAGAGGAAACTCATAATGTCGAAATAATGTCTAGCTGGAGGACTTCTTACTCCAACTCCTGTAACCCTCATTGCACAAGGAGTAAGGGAAGTCAGAGAAAGAGTGCTCTTTCTTGGACTTCCTGCTGTGCAGACAGCACTAAAAAACAAAATAAGCCATTTCAACTTAAGTTACACAATTGACATAGCTGAAGTTGCCTAGCTTATTTCGCTTTAGCCCTGATGTGTAGATGTGGTCTAAGTACCACTACATGGGACAGTGAACCATACCCAGTAGGTCTGTGGGTTTTTTACACACACACACACACACACACACACACACACACACAGAAATAGTGTCAAAACTCCATTTTCCTTTACAAAAAACTTTAACTAGATAAACAATAATAAATAGCACCAGGACTTCCTGATAGGCAGGGTGTTTCTTTCTTTATTCAAGCAAGGTTTCCTGTCTGACCCTAGTCTTCTTTGCCTCAGTGCAAGAGCACAAACCTTTTCATGCTCACAGATTGATGCTAGCTGGTCTGATTGCCCATCAAGTGACCTTGCTACTCTGAGTAGAAACTTACATCCAGTCACATGCCTCTATATTTTAGCTCTTTGGGTAGTCATGCAGGTCAGTCCACTAACCCTAAAACACGTCCATTTTATTGGTGTACATTTTCATACCAGATCCCAATGACATATTCATTTCCCTTATTTGTCAGACTTCAGAACTGTCACAATGTCAACAGTACAGATTCAGAGTTTGCAGTTACCTGCCATTGATACTAATATGGGTATTTATCTCCTTGATTCCGCTATACACTGTAGTTGAGGGGTTTTGGTTTTATTATGTTATATTTATTTTTATTAATTTTAAATACAAATAGGAGATGGTTACAAGCAGGTGTATTACATTTTACAGTGTAGTAGGGTGCAGGAGCAGAGTGGGTGTGTGGGGTCTGGGTGGGAAGGTGGGTGCAGGGAGGAGAGGGGTCTCTTGATTTGATGGGGTCATACAGTCTCAAATAAATGTAATTAAAATACATTTCAGATTACTCTTAGCCCCTGATGAGCAGTGCTGACAAAAAGAGCTCAGCTTGATGTTGGCAGGATTATAGAGGGAGAGGAAGCCTTGAACATGTTTTATCATTATGTCCCTGTCACGGAACAGTTTCTCCACCGCAGTACCTCTTGCCAGAGCACTGGGAATTAGCTCATCAGTAGGGCACCTCCCTCTGGCTGGTGTGTCCCCGAGTCTTTACTCCACATTCCTGTTCCAGACATGCATCGCCCTCAGACTACAGCACCCCCTCCACTATAGTTCTCTCAGTCCCCCTTCTGCGGCGTGGGGAAGGGGTGTTTACCAAAAGTCCCACATCTCTGCACTCTGGCCTTGCTTCAGGCCCTGGGAGCTTGCCTGGCCAGAACTTCCCCAGCTCTGCCTGCCTTTCCCCACAGCCCTGCTCCAAGTCAGGAAACCTCTCGCTTCCCTAGCAGCTAAACCCCTCCTACTCCTCTGCTACAGCAAGAGTGAATATGTTCTCCTTCCCAGAGCTCTTATTTATACAGCTCCCAGCTGGGCCCTAATTGGTTGTATCTGCCTCAGCTGTGGGCTTTATTCTCAGCCCTCTTCCAGGGCTGGGTTTTACCCTTAAAAGGCCAGTGCAGGGCAGACACCACATCACAGTCCCAAAATTGGTAAATATCTAGTTTAGGGCCCAGATGTTAATTAGAAATATACTGAATAAACTATTTCACAGGAATATTATCTCAGCTACTTAAGACTGATCTCCCCTCTAGTCGGTGACAGCTTTATTTATTGCTATTACATGCAGGCTACATCTACATTGCGCATTCTTGCGCAAGAAGATATGCAAATATGGTGCAGCAATGAATATTGCTGCACTCCATTTGCATACCTAATGAGCCACCATTTTTGCACAAGGGGCTTTTGCACAAGAAGGAGCTCCTACACTGCTCCTTCTTGTGCAAAAACTCCCTCTTGCGCAAGAGCTGTTCTGCTGCTTATTTTCAGGCAGAACGACTCTTGCGTAAAAGCCCATTGCGCAAAAATGGCAGCTCATTAGGTATGCAAATAAGATGTGGTGAGATCATTGCCACACCTCATTTGCATATCTTCTTGCACAAGAATGCGCATTGTAGACGTAGCTTCTCCGTATTAGGGCACATTTAATCTCTTTTAGAACCTTCTGTTTGTTATCCATCAAACTATGTGATAGAAATTAATTTAAAAGCTGAACTAAATAAGTGGTACAACCAAGCTATAGTTAGTCCTAGTTTATAACCATTGTTTTAGAAAACAAAAGACTTGGTCCCACACTTATTGAAGCCAGTGGCAAAATTCCCAGTGACTTCTAAGGCCTTTACTTTCCAATGGATTCAGTGCAGACGTACTGATGGCATGGGGGAACTGTGCCTTTAACAGCTCAGCATGTAGAATAGTGATAGAAATGTAGCCTTGTTAGTCTGGTGTAGCTGAAGCAAAATACAGGACTATGTAGCACTTTAAAGACTAACAAGATAGTTTATTAGATGATGAGCTTTCGTGGGCCAGACCCACTTCCTCAGATCAAATAGTGGAAGAAAATAGTCACAACCATATATACCAAAGGATACAATTAAAAAAATGTTCTGAAATGTGATTTGTCCTTTTCATATGTGTTTATTTTTTTTAATTGTATCCTTTGGTATATATGGTTGTGACTATTTTCTTCCACTATTTGATCTGAGGAAGTGGGTCTGGCCCACGAAAGCTCATCATCTAATAAACCATCTTGTTAGTCTTTAAAATGCTACATAGTCCTGTATTTTGTTTTAACAGTTCAGACAGAGAACCTGTCTGGGACACTGAGAAGCTTTTGTTATTGTTATGCACAGCTGGTTGCCAGACACAAAATAAAACAGGCCACTTGCAAATATTTTAAGCACTAATGCTCATATCATCAGGTGTATTAGATGCTTACCTCCCATTGATTTAAATGGGAGCGAGGCACCTAACACCTTTTGAGGATCTGGACTTGAGTGATCAGTGAACACCATGTATTCAGCCATAAAGTATCCCTGAAAACAACAGAACTCCAGACTGGTCCAAGGGTCTGCCTGTTTAGAATATGTTGCAGAGTCAGTGTCTTTGGAGCAGGATCAATACCAAATGTGCAATTAGTTGGACTTCTTGCAATTTACACTTCAGCCTTATGCAATGTCAAAATAGCTGCATAATGCCCTTGTATTCCCAGTCCCTCTCTGGATGGGGACCACTATGGGAATGGCAATTCAAGATTAGATTTAGGAAAAGTGGACTCAGTTCAGCAGTTTGAGGGCTTGTAAGCAACACAATATCCACCTACAATATGTGATGGGCCACATCCATTCAACATTATGGTATGAGAGGATTCCTGCAATTATAAAGCTGTTAAAAAAGATGATGGTGAGCCTCCAGGACAGGAAGTAATCTGCAGTGAGAGAGTTTTTAGGCTACTTAAGTGGGAAAAACTCTCTAATCATAAGGCTGGTTAAGTACTGGTCTAAGTCAGTGTTTCTCAACCTTTTTTTATAAAGTACCCCCTTTAAAAAAATTATATGTACCTCTCAGTACCTATAGTTTTCGGACACGCAACATTTTTTTCTACCATTGCAACATATTTGTTTAAACAACTTAATTGTAGCTGGGTGGGCAATTAAATTTTTGAGTGTAAAAAGTATAAAATTAATAAAGCACTGTAAAATTCAAAACACAAATTCAATTTTCTCCAAATTTCAGATGTGTTGACGTACTCCCCAGACTTCTCTCGGTACCCCTAAGGGCACTCGTACCACTGGTTGAGAAACACTGCTCTAGGTTACCAAAAGAGGTTGTGGAGTCCTCACAATTAAAGGTTTTTAAGAACAGCTTAGAAAACACAGCTGTTAGGAATGGTCAGCTATAGCTGGCACAGAGGGATCGACTAGATGACCTTCTGGAGGTCCCTTCTAGCCATACTGATCTATGATTCTATGGAGCTTAATTCTACAGCCTCCATCAGCCTTGTCTATCATCCAGCCCTTTACTAAGTGGTCTCCAATGTCAACACAGTGAAATAGAGAGCCAAATTCTATTCCCTTTGTAAATCCACAGCCATCAAGCAAGAGTTTCATTTCCCTTGCATGAGTTTTACACTGGTGCAACTGTATCAACTTCAACAGAGTCACCAGTGTAAGGCAATACATGGATTAGAGTTAGTTAAGAGATAGGAGCTGTGTATCCATTACATGGGTGTAACTGATTTCATTTGAGTTACTCCAGATTTGCCTGTGCGTCAATGACTGGAATATTTGGCCCACTAGCTAAAAATGATAAATAGAAACAGCACATTTTTAACTGCATAAGAAATGCCAGAAGCACAATTTTCCCTACCAACTCATCTGTTTTGATTCACTCCTTGTAATCTTGATTTTCCATCACTACGCTCTTCAAAAAACCTTAATCTCCTTTATCTCCACATGCAATAATCTTTCTCGCCACATGATTTCCTACAAATGTTAACATAGTAATAATAATAATAATAATTTTCAATCTGTACTGAAAATGAAGCCCTAAAATGAAGTCCCAGGGTTCTTTCCTTCAATTTAATTTATAAAGCCTCTTGAGTTATACTCTCGCAGCTGATGGCATTAACTAGTAGCACCTCTGGGATAAATTACAGCTTCTCATATTGAGTCATAGGCTATGTATTGTCATAGTGATGCTTTTCATATTACTAAAGACTTTGACAAATTTGGGATTTAGGTCCTATATAGATAGTTGTTTAAAACTGTGGTGTCCAGACTCTGCAACACTGAATATATTTCATTATCAATTTGCCAGGACCCTGAGAGCCACACCCTGTTTGTCAATACACTGAAAAATGTTCATGCTGTTGTGTATTGAAAAAAATGTGCTAAACTACAAGCTATCAATTTAAGTTTGTAAGTTTCTGGGTCCTGCTGCAGGTGAGGGGGCTCTGTTGGGAAGTATGGAATCTAGCAGAAATCAGTCTGCAAAGAGCACAGCAATGAGGTAAGTTGTGCCTCTCTGCCTTAGAGAACAACTTGTGACATTTTTTCTTTTTGATTCTTGTGTGTGAAGGTTCTAGATTTTACAAAACAACAGTTTTAAGTTTCACCACGATCACTTTATGTTTATTTAATCTCATTTTTCTGTTTGTATGCCAAGAACATAACACATAAATTTTGGATATTAAAAACAAATGCATGCAGTCATGGTGTCTACTTGCACCACTCTCCTACTTGATAGATATAGAGAAATTGCTTATTTCAGCTCACTGGCAAAACAAACAAAAAACCCCAAATCACCCTGCAGCCAAAGCACTCTTTGGCTTCATTTGGTCCCTGGAAAGCATATTGTACACCCCTGATTTACAAAGTACTATTATATAAACAAAATAAAGGAAATTAATGCACGTGCATTTCTCCCCCCCCCCCCCCCCACCACCTTACAAAGTATCATATGGCTTTTTAAGAAGTTGGGAAGCACCACTTCTGCTTTCTGTCCATTAAAGTTCCTTAATGGCATATATGAGACAGAGGATGAAGATGGCAAAATGCAAGACCCATTTCATTCCATGTGGAATGCTACCATCTAGCACCATTTGATAGATTATCATTTGAGCTGGTTGAATTGCTTTTTTACAAACATGGATTTTTATACCGAAAAGTAGGTTTTGATAACAGCAACATTTGTGCAATAAGTGAATTTGTAATTTTTTTGTCATCACAATTTCTAAAGGAAATTTTTTGAACCCCCCCCCTTTTTTTAAAATTATGCCAAAACCTTGTTTTGAAATTGTAGGGCGCTTCCCCCTCCTTTTTTCCCCACTGGAAAAAGATGAGAGGAAAAAGAAAAAGTGGGGGAAAACTTCAGTAGAGAACAAGGGAGACTTCCATATGCAAATTTTGCAAATTAAATTATAATTTTTGCAAAATGATTTTTTTCCATTTTTCTATAATATATTTGACCAGCATTATTTATCAGAACATCAGCGTGGGTATCAAATGAAGTCATGTGATTGCAGCTACAATCAAGCTCTTTTAGAAAGAACAGTTATAGAAATTCCTGACAGAACAGACGTTTTAGGCAGAAGTGATGTGCAAAGGGCTTTAAGAGCAGATTAGTTAACAGACTCCTGTTTGTCCTTTTTCCAGCCTTCTCCCAGATTCCTTCTTTGATTTCCAAGCTGGCACATATCACATTGTAGATGTGCAGGTGAATGAGCCCCTGATGGTATGGCTGATGTGGTGAGGCCCCATGCTGGTGTCACTAGGATAGATGTGTGGTCAATGAGTTGGCAATGGGGTTGTCTCAGGGTTTGGTTCCTGGGTAGTGTTTGTGTTGGGTGTGTAGTTGGTGGTGAGTATTTGTTTCAGGTTGTGGGGCTGTCTGAATGTGAGGACTGGCCTGCCTCCCAAAGACTGTGAGAGCAAGGGATCATCCTCAAGGATAGGTTGTAGATCCCTCATGATGACAATCCTTCTTTAAGCTTGAAGGGTGCCATAGGATTCCTTGTTTTTGTGGAAACAGACTGACATGGCTACCCCTCTGAGCCTAAATAGTGAGATTTTGTCATCCCTAAAGCTCAAAATGTTCAGGTATTAAGACATTAAATTTTTTGCTGCTGATGATTAAAAAGTAAAGCTGGAGGTCAGGAAAAGGCTTACCAAGTGGGGAAGAGAGACAGGGCACCATTTCAGATTTTGGTGGGGACAGTCGTCGGCCAAAACCGGTCGGCCCTGGGGCAGGAGGGACAAGGGGCGCCCTGATGGTAAGGTGGTGGGGTGGGTTCCTGCGTGGCCTAGGGGATAGGGCGCTCGCCTGTGAAGGGCAGGGTTGTGACCTGTGCATGTCATGATGGAGGGGGGGAAGAGTGAGAGCATGGGAGTGGACTGAGGATAGAGGCTTCAGCAGTGTTACTGAGCATGCTCAGTACAAGCCAAACACAAGATGTGGGGGAGAGGGGAGAACCCAACCCCATCCACTCTCCCACACATACACATCATCTCTATTCAGGGTCTACTAAGGCACTGGAAAACTCTACTCTTTTGGCAGACAACTTAACAGTTAGCTGACAGGAACACTGTATCTAATTCCTATCTTAAAAAAGAGAATTAAATAAATATTAGACCCATTCAGCTCTAACACTAACATATTCTGACATCTTGTGGCATTTCGTTATTCTATTTTTCTACACCTTTTATGATTTTCCAGATCTCTAACATATCCCCCCACCTTTTAGTCATTTCTTTTCCAAGATGAAAAGTCCCAGTCTTGTTAATCTCTCCTCATATGGAAGTTGTTCCTTACTTCCAATAATTTCTGTTGACCTTTCTGTACCTTTTTCCAAATACAGTATACCATTTTTTAGATAGAGTGACCAGATCTGTATACAGTATTCAAGATGTGGACATACAATGACTTTATGTAGAGGCAATATGGTATTTTGTCTTATTATCTATTCCTTTCTTAATGATTCCCTGCATTCTGTTAACTTTTTAGTTTTAAAACTGCCACTGCACATTGAACAGATGTTTTTAGGGAACTATCCACAATGATTCCAAGAGCTCTTTATTGAGTGGTAACAATTATTTTAGACCCCATCTTTTTTTATCTATTGTTAGGATTTTCCCATGTGCATTACTTTGCACTTAACAACACTGAATTCCATCTGCTCTGCTTTGCCCAATCATCCTGTGTTGTGAGATCCCTTTGCAACACTACAGTAGAGTTTGGATTAGTCACTGTTTACCACTTTTTCAAGAACATTTATGAGACGTTTAACACAGTGATCCAAATGCAGATCCCTGTAGCACAAACACTCATTCCTGCTTTCTCCCTTATCTTTAAAGTAGAGTATGGGACAATGTTTTCATGTGGACCTAATGATCCTTCTATTGCTTGAATGCCCAGCCTTTTGTTATTCTTAATCACCTGCCTCTCTTTTTATAACAAATTCCCTGCCCCAAAGGCAAAGCTGCAAGCAGCTCAAACTTTGTTGCATTTAAGAAACACCTCTGGAATCAGGACATGGGTTTTAAGCAGACCTCAAATATGAAATCTAGGGGTTCAAACTCAGGGTGGGGGGAGGTACTGCCCTCCCTAACCCCCCATAAATTGTGCCCTTGGAGGGAGGTGGGACTTAAAAACGAGTAGTCCTGGACTACTCATTGTTTTTCAGTATTTAGGATTTTTCTTGGAACCTTCCTATTCAAGGTATCTTGGATGTGTTTTAAAAATAAAAGGTGATAAGAATACTAAGTGATACTCTGAGGCCAGAAAGAGATAATGCATCTAGGTCTTGTGGAGGCCAGCACTCCATATTCATAGATTAGACAGAGAGTTTAATAAGAAAGTAATAACGGCACTCTACAAAAATATGACATTAGCAGACAAACTTATTATTCAAATACCTATCAATCACATCCAATAGATAAAGTTACATATGCACACATATAATGGAATATAAGTTCCATCACAGTGTTAAAATGCTTATGGTCTATTATGAGCCAGACACCCATATAATGGTCAGCTAGCTCCTTCACTTAATCAAATGACTATAGTACAAACCCCAAACATTTATGACTCAACTACAGATGTTCTCCAACAAATGAACACTGTTTATAGTTGCATAAGGTTTCACTTTGGATAGCTAAAATAACTTTTAACTGGTACCTGGTATACTCAGATGGTCCTGGAATTGCTTCCTTCCAGAAAGCAGGAATTAATTCCCTGGATTTGAACCCCAGACCACCACTTCTTGCACACACCATGATGTGTGCAGAATTAATAGCTAATTCCTGAAACATAATTTCTCTGCAACATTTTTAGATCATTTCCTCTGAAACATAGTGTAAGCAAGTAGCAGATTGTTGCCAAATGTTGTTACAATTTGCTAATGGCAGTAGTCTTAGACTGAAAATTTTGATTAACTGTCCTACCCCTCAATTTACTCATTTTGCCAATGTTTTAAATGGCAGCATCTCTCAGATGTTTTACTATGTTGGCAGATATTCAGGAATATATTAGGGAGAGGTGAATGGGATACAGTTTTCCCATTCTGCCAAAAAATGTTTGTGATTTCTTCTCCCCCCCCCTTGTCTCAAATTAGGGTAAAAGTGAATTCTAAAATATCTTTTAATGAACCCAATATAGGAGAAAAGATTTAGGTCAATCAAGTCATTTTGTTTCAATAATTTTAAAATATGTTATTTCAACCATTTAATTTTTAAACAATAAAATGCCAAAGTAATTTCAAATTTTGAAAAATTAAAAAATATTTTTATTTAAAAAGGAATAATGATAAATTCCAACAATTTCAAAACTTTTTTGAGTTTTCCAGTGAAAAGAGTTTTGACAAATTGGAATCTTTCAATGAAAAAAAAATGTGGTGAAAAAATGGCTGACTAGCTCTAACATTAGGTAACTATTTTCTTCTAATGTGTATATTTTCACTCTATTATTTCCTTTCCTTAAAGTTTTCCTCTTTGGTTTCTTAAAAATGATGCCATTGGGAGGCAGGGTATGAAACAACTCTATTTCTGATCGCATAATTGCCTGAGCACAAGCACAGTGGTTATCCTCCTGATACATCAAGAGACCAACTCTCCTTAGTGACGGAAAAGAAGTGGTCCATGAACCATCATTAAAATAACAGTCTAACTGAGAATGTTATCTTCCCAGTGATAACTGGGATTTACTGTACTCGACTATCCAGCACCCATGATAAAAAGGTGAGAGTAAAGAGTCAGTTGATTGGAAATGCAAGAATCTCAAAAGATTCAGAGTTCAGGATCAGCTAGTATAAGCATGGTCTGAATCTCCTGAGGTTGCATGATTGGCTGGAAGTCTCAAGAGAAAAGCCATCTCACCAGAAACATCACAATCAGCCTCTTATAGTACAATGCTAGTTGTGGTCCAAAGTAAAGCAGTGAAGAGGTAGGAAATGATACACAAAGGGAAAACAAAAACAAAAGTAAACCCCAGCAACTTAGCTTTCTTGAACTTAAGCTGCCTTGGGCAATGAGAGTCTCTTCAGAGCAGATAGTCCCCTTTTATGTAAAAGAGTCATTGACCTTTTCATTCAAACCCAGCAAAACTTGCTAATTATGCAGGAGCTAGCTAGGAAAGAGGAAACAAGAGAGCTTTCTATTTACTCAAGTGAACTGATATGTTCTTCCCTACAAGATAAAGCAATACAGTATTAATTTAATAGACTGTTCCTACACAAATGCAAATAATCATGAGAAATAGGCACAAAAAGTTGTTAGGGATTCTAAATGATGACATTTATGAAATTTTAATTTAGTGGGCAGAACAGAAACATTTGCTTATCAGAACTTGAATATCAATATGGAGGAATTCATCTACAGTCCAGTGGCCTGAAGCTTTAGGTAAGGAGTTCTATATTTCTGTATATAAATATAGTGCTCCTGTGTTTTCCCAAATTGAGGGTGTGTTCCCTAGCCAGTCATGTAAATTTCCACGTTTTATACAAAGATTCAGTGCTGGCATGTGAGGAAACCTTGCCTATTCACTTTGTTTAGGTAAGGTATTATTTAGTGACCCCAGAAATTCTGGGTCAGATTTTGAGTTGGTAATATTTGTTAGTTACAGGGATCCCTAACTATTTGAACCCAGGTCTTGGTGCTGCTCAAAGCATTTGACAGAGGTGTTACATAGAGAAAAGAGGTGGAGAACTGTTACTGTATTTTAAAATTAATTACATTGGCAATTTCCAATTCAGTAAATAAGGGCAAGCTGGTGAAAACCTTTGTAAAAGGAGAAGTAACTGGAATTGTCAAAGAAAGAAAGGACAAAACATTAGTGGGCCAGTTTTTGAGTGATTTAGACCATAACATCCCATAATCTCAGAGGACTTTAACAACTTGGGTGTCAATTGCCAAACATGCATTAGCAATTTCTAAATTAGAAAAACAGCAAGAACAAATGCAAAAATATCTGAGGAGATTAGAAAAACAAAATCTATCAAGATTAACCCTAACAGGAACTGAACTATTTGCATTTTGAAATTGGTCTAATAAAAGATATTACCTCACCTACCTTGCCCTCTCAAACACAAAACAAAACAAAACCCAAATTTGGATTCAGTTTAGAATAATGCAAGCTAACACATGTGGGAGAGGAGGAGGGGCAAGGAATGGTCTGAAACACACAAATACAAAATGTGAGGAGTTAATTGGGAAGCAGCACATTTGAGAAAGACCCCATCATAACATGGATTGTGAGTGGTTTACGGTGCTTTCCACCCATTCTAGCCCACTCCCATCTGTAGAAGCGTAATTCTGGTTCAATGTGTTCAAAATTGTTTTTGTTTTTTGCATTTCTTGATTTCAGACAATATTTTTGAACCCTGCTTCTGTATTTCAGAAAGAAAATCTTTGTTTTCTTTCTTTCTCAGCAATATGATGGAACTGAAGGCTTTCTGAGATAATAACGAAAGAGCTCATCCTTTTGCTTTCCTTTTGAGAATTGTATGTACTGTCATTTGTGAAAGAAAAATATCTCACCCCTACAATGTATAGAACTGTGGAATACATTTGTTAAATGAGCTACAGTTACCATAGGCTGCTTGTAAAAAACAAAACAGAGTTTGTGCCTTAAAACATAACAACTGTCTTTTTGAAACAAGCAAGTAAATAAAATAGACCATATTACTGTTACAAAATTAGAGATAGGAAAGCACTTACATGTTCAGATGGATTACAGAATTCTCAGTATATACATTATGTAGGCATGAGGGAAAGAAAAATGATCTTCTAGCTGCTAGATTAGGAGCCAGTAGATCTAAATTCTGCTCCTGGCCCTGATCGGACTTCGCATGTGACCTTGGCAAAAAGTCACTTGATCAATCTTTGCCTCAGTTTTCAATCTGTAAAATGTGGATAGTATTTCCTTTTCTCATGTTTGTGGGACATACAAATATTATAGCAGTGAGAGGCATGGAAATAGATAATATTGCCATATATTCTGGAGAATGCAACCCATTCTAAAAAAGGATACAGCATTTGACAAGAGCCAGAGGTACAATGGTAATAGCACAATGCAATACCTAGTGAATGGAACATTTCTATAAAATAGTACACTTTCAGTTTAAATATTTTAAATGTCTAAAAATTAAACAAATGTATTACTTCCCTTATACAAAATATTAACACAATATTCTACAGCAGTGGTCCAAACCACTTTACATTTTCAGTAGCAATGCTGCAGTGTTTTGAGCTATTCCTGTATTATTTTTAATAAGGGACAATTTTTCTGATTTATATTTAGCTGTATTTAAAGGGACCAAACTTTTCCTGCCACCACTAACTATACGCAACTCCACAGATATGAATTGAAGGCCATTTGATAGATGCAGCTTCATTGGTTGCATGGCTGTAGCTAAGAAAAAACATATTTCACTTTGTTTTATCAGAGCCTGCATCCTAGGTTCCCTGTATATCTAAAACTTCCACTGAAGTTAATGCAACAGTAGACAGTATAATGATCAGGCTCTAATTTTGCAACAGTAACAAGTCTTTGCTCAAGAGTTTTCTTACTCACCAGCCAGAAGAGGAATAAGCTCTCATTATTTGCCAAGTGCTAACATAGTGTCATATCTTGTTGTACTTGAAAAGTTTAATAAAAAGAGAATTATAAAATAAACCATTAAAATGACATACACTCTGCCCACACCCATATATTTAATAAAGCGGATTCCAAGCTGGTATTTGATATTCCAGTGCTGCACATCCACCATTCATTTTTATTGTTATTAAAGGTGATCCAAAGGCAAACATTTTACATTTTTCTCCCCAGGAAATTCTTGTAAGCGCCTTCCTCCCATAAAGAGATAGCACAGAATCTAGCTGACTCATAAGTAGAGCTGTCTAGTAGCAAGAATGGCTTGTGACCATGACTGCAAAGATAAGAATTTAATATCCCAGCAATGTACAGATCAACATAATCATTCACGCTACGCGTTCTTCAGAGGAAATTTATCTTTCAGAGAAAGATGCTAGAGCAAGCTGGTGCTACAACAGATCCAGCCACAGGAAAAAGCTATATGCAGGTTGTTAGAGGCAGGTCTGTGCCTCGAAATTCAGATCCAAAAGTGAACTTTCCAAGTATAAGGAAGTGTTTTGATCTGGATTTTGGATTAATTCCATCACAGAGAGATGGCAACAGCTGCAAATCAATCATGTTCAAAGCCCAGAGGCGGTGGGGAGAGCAAATCCAGAATTTGGGGTAAAGGGTTTGCCCATATTTGCTTGTTATCTAGATTGTGCCCAGCCTTGCATAAAGAAAGAAAGAGGATACAAGGAGCCATCATCTCTTTTTCCCTGCACAGTTGCTAAACACTGCATCAGTCCTTGTGCTCTGATAACATTGGTAGGGGAAGGTAGAAGGCAGAGTTGTGGTCTAGAGCCCTTGAGCCAGACAACACAGCCTGCCACATGCAAAGGGTGCCCACTCTGCAGCCAATCAAAATTGGCAAGGGCTGTTCTCCTGCTGTGCTGCAGGAAGCATGGAGCCCCCAGGAATAGGACATCTCCAGGCATTCTTACTGTGGTGAGCCTCCCTAATGCCCCTGAACATGGGCTGAGGCTTAAAAGCCACTCTGCTGTTCCCTTGTGTTTCAGGTTTGAAGCTTTCATTCTTTTCTCTCTAACAACTGTTATAAATTAACCCAGCAACAGCCCTCCTCCCTCAAATAACCAAACCAGAACCTCCTGTCACACCCAAATCCAGCGGGTTTAGAGTGGACCCAGATCCATGTGTAGAGGTAAGCCTGTGGCTGTCTTTAGTTTAAAATAAATAAAAGAAACCAAAACGTTTCCACTTCCAGCAGCTGAAGAATTTTAAAAGGAGGGTGGTGATTTCAGCAGAGTACAGCCAAGCTTTGCATCTGGCCACACACAGTGCTCAAGTCTAGACTGATTGGCCCAGACATCACCACAGCCACATGTTTTCAAATTAAATTAAACCGCCTGATCAAAGAACTGGGATCACTTAAAGCTTGCCATAACTTCTTACTTATGCATCGTTTTATTTGATCAGAGGAAGCCTTAAACACTGATATTCAGTAACTTTATCCCAGGGCTAAAAAGGAATATGCTGGAGGAGCAATATAGAAAAGCAATATCCCATTATGTATATATTTTATACAAACTTCTGAACAAAAAGTTGAGTGACAACTGAGTGTGGGGCAAAGGGCATAGAGGTAGAGGCATGACACATGGGCCAGCACTCTGTTTAAAAAACATTCCAGTGGCCCACTACGGGGGAAAAAAATCCATTGTTGGGTTAAAAAAACCCAAACCCTACAGTAGCTGATCCACCATATGAAAAGTTTTGTTGCTAGCCTGAGCAGCAAGGTAGCCCCTCTTACCCAGTATTTTAATATCACTTGTTTCTTCCTTCATCAGGTCAGCAATGAATATTTCATTGTGAAAATATTCACAGTGTGGAAACCCTCATGTGAAGACTCATTAAATTTAAGGCCAAGAATGGCCATCATGATAATCAGTTCTGACTTCCTACACATCACAGGCTACAGAACCTCACTGACTTGCTCCTAGCAATAGGCCCACAACGTCTGCCTGCATTACTGAAATCTGCCAATCATGATTTAAAGACTTCATGTTACTGAGAATCCATTGCTTGCTCTAACCAGCAAGTGACCTGTGCCAGTGCTGCAGAGGAAGGTGGAAACTCACCCCAGAAAATAAAGGGTAGGAGGCACTGTGAGAAGAGAGGTTGTTTTCATCCACATGAATCAAATCTTTAGGGCGTTCTTTGTTCTGCAGAACAGAGACATCCTTGGAAATGGGTGCCCTGTGCCTCCTGGAGGGAGAAGAGCTCTGTGTAAAAGTGCAAAGACAGAGGGGAAAGGAAAACAATCAAACCAAGCTACAATATCTATATATTTATATGTGCAGCAAAATAATCAAACCCCAATCAATGTACCAGGTATGTGGCCAGCACCAGTGATATGAACTGTGCAATTTGCTGAGGTCCAGAATTTAGCACAAAACAACCTTTTCCTTCTTTAAACCTCATTTATGGATCAATTAGACTCAGTACCTAAGAGTACTTTTCTCTACCTGCCTGCTCCTATCCAGAGAAGTCCAACAATCAAGGCCTACTTTGATGTGTGCTTACCTAGTCCAGGCCTGTGACATCAGCTCTTCCACTACTGGTCCCTCAGGCCTCACTAACTGCTGAGATGCTGTGAAGCCAGCACTGTCTTGCTGCTAATCTGATCAGTCCTCAGTTCACAATCAGGTCTGTAGTGTGGTTGCCAGTTCAGCTTGGTCTAGTCCTGCAGGATCACACATCGTTTAAAATCTCTAGATTGGGAACCAGAAAAAATGTGACTCTTAGTGTCCCTGCTGTCTGAAATAGTGCTCCTAACTGCTAAGGTTGAGCTTAAATCCTGTTCCCTCATCAGAGTCCACTGCCTGTGAAGGCATATGGTGACCATTTACTGAAGGCATTTTCTGCACCATGCCTATGCTCTTTCATAAATAGTTCCGGTAACAATCATTATATAATCAAATTCCAACTACAATAAAAACACAGTGTGGGGGACTATGGGTAATCAATATTAAATATCATGTAAATGAGGCTGTCAGGAGCTGGCTTTTCCCCTGTAAAGGCAGCAGATAGTTCCATTAATTTAAACCTTTTAGCTCTAGGGCTAACACAGATGGAAAGCAACAAGGAAAAAATTCCCATTCATCTCTGTTCTCTCTTTTGGTCTGTGCATGTATCTGCACATGGGGAAAAGGGATATTAAGCAAGTTCAGATCTTTATTAACTGTACAGATGTGCTTTGTGTTTGTACAGATGTTTTATTTTTGTAATGAAGCAACAGAACACAAACCAAAGTAAGTCAGTGCTAGCCTTTATTAAACAAGTGATCCAGAACGTGGTGACCTGTGCCTCCCCCAAGAAGCAATTAGAAATAAATATTTTCCTCCAACCCCAATGTCACCTCTAATTTTGTGGTTCTCTGGACAGCTGTGCTCCTCATCTACTCTACCATCCGGTCTAGACAACCTGTCAAACAAGTGAACTTTTTAGTGTTTAATAAAATTACACATCAGGTCTTCATTTATGATGTGTGGCAAATAAGTTCTAAGGGCCTGGCAAGCTGACTGAATATGGGTTAATCAGTAAAGTCATCCTTTGAGATTAAAATCTGTTCAGCCATGTCAGAACAACATGGCTTCAAAATTAAGAGCCTGTGATAGGAAACACCGTTGTATCAGACAGATGGAGCTGATCACAAAACAGTAGTTTAATGAGGTGATACCACAGGACCATCATGTTGAGCTTTAGTCCCAAACATTTTACCACAGCTATGTTTACAACAAAGTTCAGTTATGGCTCAGGAACAGTTTTGAGCTTTGTGTAAATGACAAACTGCACGGATGTTATTTATCAGTGGGTTAACAACTAATACAGGGACGTCTGGCTTCATAACTCTGTACATCTGGATATGCCAGAAGGCCTAAAAACAGTATTGTTGCTTGCACTGGGTGTACCTTTAACTTCCATACTGAAAACCCAAATATCTTCTTGTGTTTAACCAGAATTTAGCAGTACAGAAAGAAAAGCACTCTGGGGCTATGTCTACTCCGGAAAAACTCTACCACATCCAGGAAATGCATCTGCTCTTCTGACATTTTTTGCAAGCGCGCTCTTTTGGAAGCCCTATCTTCCTTGTGCCATGGGGAAGAAGGGCTCTTCCAAAAGAGGAGGTTTTTCCAAAATTTGGCCCAGTGTATATGGGCCAAATTTCAGAAAATCCTCTTCTGACAAAGCTATCGGAAAAAGGTATGCAAATTGTGGAGCGCAATTTGCGTACCTTTTTCTGATAAAACTCCATAGTTTAGACATAGCATCAGAGTTGGGAAAACACATAGATGACAGTTTCTGATTCAACTGTGTCTGCAATAAAACTGGACCATTCAGCTTAAGGGCTGGGCATTAAAATATGAATCAGGAGATCTGGGTTCTGTTCTCAGGTTTGACACTGACTTTCCATTAGAGCTAGGGGAATATTTTTGCATGAATGCTATATTTTAAAAAAACCCCAACGCTTCATTTTTTGACAATCTTCTTCATTTGCCAAACAGCTTTTAAAAGTACCATAGTTGGTTCAATCTAAACTAACATTTTTTTTCACTGTTTAGAAATTGCCAGAGAAACAAAACACCCATTATTTGCCCAGCTCTACTTGCATCATGATCTTGGGCCAGCCACTTATCTGTTCTGTGCTTCATTTTCTCCCTTGTATAATCAGGATTGTAGTAACCTCATTTATAAACCATTATGTTTGTGCTAAGTACTGACATCAGTGTTCTATTTCTGACACCACCACTGCACTTCTGATGAACACTAGCCTGTGTCACAGCTACCCAGTGGAGGAGAAAACTTTGATGCTGGACCTGGATATATTTTATGTGTAAGTTGCTGCTTCAATTCCACATATACACAAGCCCTAGAAGAAAGGCAGTCACAAACAGTATGCATGCAATCCCTTTTCTAGACCTCTCAGCTTGCACGCCAGGAAGCTACTCTGTCCCAAGAATTGCTACTAAGTATGAAGAATAAAGCAGAGAGCAAAGTAAATGCTCAAAAGGACAACTGCATAACAAAAACTAACAATAATACTTTGTTTCTTCAAAGTGTAAAAACTTGCTCACATACTAAGGAAAAAGAAACCTACTAAAGCTATGTGTAACAACATCATCTGATGACTCCTGCCGTAACTGTGCTATTGTTTATTTGATTAAGATTTTTGGAGTGTCTTCATTACACTCCTGTGACCCAATTTGCCTCTCCTACAGATGTGAGCCACTCCTATTTGACTTCTTTTGGAAATATGGACATCCCATGAAGGGAGAACAGGATCCAAGTTTTAATATGGATACTTATGTAGAAGGAAAGTTTTAAAACACATTGAACATACTTCTACTAAGTTTATGGCTATAAGATATCTTTTTAATTTTATGGTGTGGGTTTGGCTGTACAAGAAAGTGAGACTCTTCTGGAGTTCCTTTTTCTAGCTTGTTTGAGAGACATAATCAAACACAACTTTGACACAAGAAGTCAGTGGGAGTTATGCCCACTTAATGCTATAAGTGAATGTAGGCCTTTGGATCTATTTTCATTTAGTTGACAAATGCCCCAAATCTCCAATCTCCAAAGCCTTTCAAATAAAGACAATTCAGCGATCAGTAAAGCAAGCAATTCTCTGCAACAGGGATATTTGACACAGCTCAATTCCTCCACTATAAGGGTAAAATATGTCTACTAACATACGGTGAGGTTTAGACAGAATTGTGAAAGAAGAACTGAGTTATTTCAAATTGCAGGGGGTAGAGCTCATGATACCATCTACATGTTTTGTTAGTCTTTAAAATGCTACCAGATTATTTGTTGAGTTTATTGAGTTATTTGAGTGTGGGCAGAGGCAGGATGGGGCAAGGTTTGGAGACCAGTAACGGACAGTCTCTCCCCCTCCCTGGCCTGCTGGGAGTCCCAGGCTGGATTGCATAATTGCTCCCCAGGCTGGGAGTTTGAAAGACCCCTGCTTCAGAGGGCTAATGTGGCTCATGGCCAGAAAGGGTTAAATACTCTGCAAGCTAAATGTCCCAAATTCAACCCATTAGTGACACACTGGTAGATAATGTTTGTGGTTTTATATGTTTACATGTATATTGTTAGAGGTTAACCAAAAGGTTGCTGTCTAGACTGTATTCTTATCTCTTTGAAATGTACAGCAAATCAAGTGAATGACAGACAATTGTCTTATGCTAATCCTTATAGCTAATTACCAGTGATGCTTGGGAGATGGGTCTATTTGAAAGTCTCCACAATCGCCTATTGTTCAGCCAGGAGTGAATGGTCAAGAGGTTGTTGGAAAACTGTATAAAAACTCTTGGGACTGATCCTTTTGATTTCATATCTGCTTGACGCGTTATCAGGGAAAGCTTAAAGTCATAAAATCTGAGATCTCCAAGCCTGCTTGGAACCACCTTGCAATATGAACACTGGATTATATCCTGAGGACTAATTCTGTAAGATCTCTTTGCAACTATAAAGCTCACCTTCTCAACTATGAATCTGATCTCAGAACTCTGTACTCATATCTATATTGATCTTTTAATTGGTACTATCTTTTCTTAATAAATTGCGGTTTAGTTCATAAAAAATGGATTTAAGTGGATATCTGGGGTAAGATCTGAAATATTAATTGACCTGGTAGATAATATATGTGATACTTTGGGATTGGTAGAACTTTATTTGTCTTAAGTGTCTGGGTGGAGGCCAAGTGCTGGGTAACCAGTAAGATAATACAGAAGCTGTTTTGTGCTAACTTGGTAAATCTAAGTATTTGAATAACCACCACTTTGTGGAATGGCTCCTCCATTTTTTGCAGTTTGGCCATAATTGAGTAGCCTCGGTTGATCGCCTGGGAGGTGGGTGTAAATAGTATAAAGAAAAATAAGCAAACACAAGCCTGCCTCATTTTCCCCTCTAGCAGTCAGCCTGCTGGCCTATCCCAAAAAAGTTTTCCCCTTTCAGTGTAAGGCAGATTCCAACAGAAGTTCCCCAGATATTCACCTATTGGTTTAGGGATTCACATGCAGTCTTTTCCCAGTAGTTTTCTTTAAAGGAGAAGTACAAATATTCTCCCCCACTCCCAGTCCTTCCTTCCTTCAATCTCTAGTTTTCTTAGCCAAAATACCATTCCTTCCTGCAGGAGCTCTCCTTAGCTGTCATTCTCGGGATGCTTTGGAGGCCTTGTCTGGTGAGACCCAACAGCAAGTCCTATTCTCTTCTAGTAGAGACAGTCACAACTAGTTTTATCTCTTCCCTGGTTTTTGTCTTCTTGGGTGGAAGGAAGCTCTTATATATCACATCCTCTTTCCCTGGAAGTATTACTTAGAGTAGTCTATGCTACAGAGAAGATTGAAGCTGCTGCTGTTGATCTTCCAGGGATCAAATTAGTGGGTCTAGTGAAGACACACTAATTCGAACTGAGAGGGGTACTCATAGACTCATAGACTTTAAGGTCAGAAGGGACCATTATGATCATCTAGTCTGACCCCCTGCATAGTGCAGGCCACAGACTCTCACCCACCCCTCCTAGAATAATCCTCTCACCTATATCTCAGATATTGAAGCCTTCAAATACTTTGAAGTCCACAAGATGCAGAGAATTCTCCAGCTGTGATCTGTACCCCATGCTACAGAGGAAGGCGAAAAACCTCCAGGGTCTCTGCCAATCTACCCTGGAGGAAAATTCCTTCCCGACCCCAAATATGGCGATCAGCTAAACCCTGCGCATGTGGGCAAGACTCACCAACCAGACACCCAGAAAGTTCTCTATAGTAACTCCTATCATCTCTCCATTGACCTATTTCCCACTGATAATGAATGATCAATTAGTTACCAAGATCATGTTATCTCATCAAACCATCCCCTTCATAAACCCATCTAATTTAATTTTGAAACCAGATAGATCTTTTGCCCCCACTACTTCCCTTGGAAGGCTGTTCCAGAACGTCACTCCTCTAATGGTTAGAAACCTTCGTCCAATCTCAAATCTAAACTTCCTACTAACCAGCTTATATCCATTTGTTCTTGTGTCAACATTGGTATTAAGCTTAAATAATTCCTCTTCCTCCCTAGTATTTATCCCTCTAATATATTTAAAGAGTGCAGTCATGTCTCCCCTCAGCCTTCTTTTGGTTAAGGTAAACAAGCCAAGCGCCTTAAGTCTCCTTTCATAAGACAGGTTTTCCATTCCTCGGATCATCCTAGTGGCCCTTCTTTGTACCTGTTCCAGTTTGAATTCATCCTTCTTAAACATGGGAGACCAGAACTGCACACAGTATTCCAAATGGGGTCTCACCAATGCCTTCTATAATGGCACTAACATCTCCTTATCTCTACTGGAAATACCTCGCCTAATACATCCCAAGACCATATTAGCCTTTTTCACGGCCATGTCACAATGGCGGATCATAGTCATCCTATAATCAACCAGGACTCCAAGGTCCTTCTCCTCCTCCGTTACTTCCAACTGATGTGTCCCCAGCTTATAACTAAAATTCTTGTTATTAATCCCTAAATGCATAACCTTACACTTCTCACTATTAAATTTCATCCTATTGCTATCACTCCAATTTACAAGATCATCCAGATCTTCCTGTATGATATCCCGATCCTTTTCTGAATTGGCAATAGCTCCCAACTTTGTGTCATCTGCAAATTTTATCAGGACACTTCCACTTTTGGTGCCAGGGTCAGAGATAAAAAGATTAAATAAAATTGGCCCCAAAACTGATCCCTGAGGAACTCCGTTAGTAACCTTCCTCCAACCTGACAGTTCACCTTTCAATATAACCCGCTGTAGTCTCCCCTTTAACCAGTTGCTTATCCACCTCTCAACTTTCATATTAATCCCTATCTTTTCCAATTTAACCAATAATTCCCCATGTGGTACTGTATCAAATGCCTTACTAAAGTCGAGGTAGATTAGATCCACTGCATTTCCTTTATCTAAAAAATCTGTTACTTTCTCAGAAAAGGAAATCAGGTTGGTTTGGCACGATCTACCTTTTGTAAAACCATGTTGTAATTTGTCCCAATTGCCATTAGCCTCAATGTCTCTAACTACTTTCTTCTTCAATTTTTTTTCTAAGATCTTGCATACTACAGATGTCAAACTAACAGGCCTATAGTTACCCGGGTCACTTTTTTTCCCTTTCTTAAAAATAGGAACTATATTAGCAATTCTCCGGTCAAATGGTACAACCCCTGAGTTTAGAGATTTATTAAAAAATTTTGCTAATGGACTTGCAAGTTCATGTGCCAGTTCCTTTAATATTCTTGGATGAAGATTATCTGGGCCCCCCGATTTACTCCCATTAAGCTGTTCAAGCTTGGCTTTTACCTCGGATATGGTAATATCTACCTCCACATCCTTAGTCCCATTTGTTATGTTACCATTATCCCTAAGCTCTTCATTAGCCTTGTTAAAGACTGAAGCAAAGTATTTGTTTAGATATTGGGCCATTCCTAGATTATCCTTAACCTCCACTCCATCCTCAGTAATTAGCGGTCCTACTTCTTCTTTTTTTTGTTTTTTTCCTATTTATATGACTATAAAACCTTTTACTATTGGTTTTAATTCCCTTTGCAAGGTCCAACTCTACCTGACTTTTAGCCTTTCTCACTTTGTCCCTACATGCTCTAACCTCAATAAGATAGCTTTCTTTACTGATCCCTCCCATTTTCCACTCCTTATATGCTTTCTGCTTTTTCTTAATCACCTCTCCAAGATGCTTGCTCATCCAGCTTGGTCTAACACACCTGCCTATAAATTTTTCCCCTTTTCTTGGGATACAGGCTTCTGACAGCTTCTGCAACTTTAACTTAAAGTAATTCCAGGCCTCCTCCACCTCAAGATCCATAATTTCTTTAGTCCAATCAACTTCCCTAACTAATTTCCTTAATTTATTAAAGTTAGCCCTTTTGAAATCAAAAACCCTAGTCTCCGATTTATTTTTGTTTATCCTTCCATTTAATTTGAACTGAATTAGCTCATGATCACTCGAGCCAAGGTTGTCCCCTACAACCATTTCATCTATGAGGTCCTCGCTACTCACCAAAACCAAATCTAAAATAGCATCCCCCCTTGTTGGTCAGCAACTACTTGATGAAGGAATTCATCAGCTATCACATCTAGGAAAATCTGAGCCCTATTATTATTACTAGCACTTGTTCTCCAGTCTATATCTGGAAAGTTGAAATCTCCCATGATTACGCAGTTTCCATGAGTATTTACTTCATTAAAAACATTAAAGAGGTCTCTATCCATATCCAAATTGGATCCTGGTAGTCTATAACAGACCCCAAGCACTATCCCAGGGGAGGATCTGATAGTTTTCTTTCCCAATGTGATTTTTGCCCAAACAGACTCTGTCTTCTCCATTCCATCACTTTTTATTTCTTTACAATCTACCTCATCTTTGATATACAATGCGACTCCACCACCTTTACCCTTATTTCAGTCTTTCCTAAACAGCACATACTCTTCAATACCTGTACTCCAGTCATGCCTAGTATTCCACCATGTTTCTGTTATTCCTATAATATCTGGTTTCACTTCCTCGACCAATAGCTCTAGTTCCTCCTTTTTGTTACCTAGGCTCCTTGCATTGGTGTACAAACATCTTAATTTTTGCTGTTTGGCCTCATTCACATTCTTTACCCAATTTGGCACGGACATTGTACCTCCAATATGAACTATTAGACTAGTATCCACCCTACCCTTCCTCATGTACATTCTCCTACCCCCAGCTATATCCTTTCTTACTTCGTTTTCCTCCCTCTCAGTGTTAAAATCCGGCGTAGAGATTACCTGGATATCTCCCAACCGTCTCCCCCAAATTCCTAGTTTAAAGCTCTCTTAATCAGTTGAGCCAGCCTCCATCCTAGAAGTCTATTTCCCTACCTACTTAGGTGAAGTCCATCCTGAGAGAACAGTCCTCTGTCCATAAATGCCTCCCAGTGACCATACATCCCAAAGCACTCCTTATAGCACCACTGCCTAAGCCATCTATTGATCATCATAATCCTGTCACATCTTAGTTGCCCTTCTCTAGGAAGAGGCAGAAATCCCACTAAAGATCACCTGAGCCTCAATTTCCTTGAGCATCCTCCCCAGTCTAGCATAGTCTCCCTTAATTCGTTCCAGCGAGAATCTAGCCGGTAGTCCTGCTTCCACAAGGAGTAAGGAAGTTGAAGGAAGAGTGTTCTCCCTTCAACTTCCTGAAGTGTGGATAGCACCAAAAGTCAAGTCAAGCTACTTCAATTTCAGCTATGCAATTAATGTAGACAAAGTTGCGTATCTTAATTCAACCTTATCTCATGGTGTAGGCATACCTTTACTGACCAGCCTTTATTTTCCCTGCACCCTTGGGAGTTCAAGTGCTGGAATACCTTGGTTCTGGGTGGACCCTAAACAAGGTAAGAACTGGATCCCAAACCCCTTAAAGGGATAGCATGTTTACAACTGATATTTTATCAGATATTATTGTTACAACATTACAGTATAATCATTTTATTGGTGTCAATGTAAGCAACCCTACAATGGTAGTGAAGGAATGACTTGTAAGGTCCTCTAATCCATGTCTCTGCCAGTGCAGTATTGCAGTCTACTGAATCCTCAAATAACCTGGAAGATTTTAGTGCTCTAATTAATGCTTGACACTGGCTCTTTGCCAGCTAATGAAACTGTTAATGTGGAAGACTTATTGCTGCCTTTCCATCCTTTCCAGCCTACCCTCTCCCATGAACTATGTGTTCATCAGTTAAATTCTGCTTACCAATCATTTTTAGACCCTATGATTCAAAAACTGACAGTATGACCTGATCATAACCAATGTCAGCCATACAGTACAAAGAAGAAAGGCAATATTGATAGTGGATGAACATGACATAACTTTAATTACTGTAACAAGACATGGGTAAAATGAGAGCAGGTTGTTAATTAGACTGTAATGCGATATGCAGTCCTGCATATCAAGGTAAAGATAAGTACAAATAAAAGTTACCGGAAATCTGCTTGAGTCATAAAAATAATGGGATTAGAGCATGTCAAAGCAAACCATAAAGTCTGCACAGCTTTAAAAAACTGAGTTTTGCTATTATGTGTAATATTTTAGATAGCTCCACCAGACAGGGTACAATTTACTCTACATCGCAGATTGCCGCTCCGAGATTAATCCACTGGTGGTCGATTTAACATGTCTAGTTAAGACCCACCAAATTGACTGCAGATCACTCTCCCATCAACCCTGTTACTTTATCCCAGGTGAGAAGTGTAAAGAATGTTGGCGGGAGAGTTTCTCTCATTGACCCCCTGCAGCGTAGAACCCATGATAACAACTCAACTTAAGACACATTGACTCCAGCTATATTTTTCATGTAACTGGAGTTGTGTAGCTTAAGTCAGATTTTTGTTGTAGTATAGACATAGCCTCAGCACACTCAGATCAAAAGAAAGCGTGGAGGAAAGTGTCAAAATCTGTATTCATATCTGAAGTACAACTCCCATTAACAGAGTTTTGCAATCAGAGTGGCTCTTTATTTCCTGAAGCATTTTTCATATTTCTACTTTGTGAAGGCAGAATCCTTGGTCAACATTGCTTGAATAAGGACAGGGTTAAAATGTATTAAAGACCTCTGGATCAAACCACTGAATATTTTTTTCCTCTGTATCTACATTCCATATAAATATCAATGCACATATTTTCAGGGGCATTCATTATATTCCCTGAGCATGTGCAACATGCAATGCATGGAGGCTGCTTTTTAAAAGATTGAGGATATAATATATGAAGCTGGTTGAAATTTTTACTCTGAAATATGTTTAGATGAAAAATGATCTTTTAATCAAAATTAAAGCTGTCATGGAAAATTTTCATTTTGGTCAACATTTTTCTCCTCTTTTCTCCCCCCGCCCCCTCCCCCCAAAAGAGAATGTTGAGGTTTTGGTAAAATCTGAGAGGCTTTGGGTTTTTAAATCAAAAACTAAAAATGTTTCCTCAAAACAAGTTTTGAAAACCAAAAGAGATTTTATTTTTTTCAGGGAAAAAACAAGATGTTGTCAGGATTCCTTTTAAAAAAAAATTAGCCAAAAATAATTGGCCTTTTCAGCTGGCTTTTATAATACATGCTAGGGGAGAAGGGACACAATTTTCAAGCAAAGTAATGGAAGATCAAACAAGCATGGTTTCTTTCCCTGTGCATCCTGTGGGTGAGGTGAGCAGGTAGCAAATGAGGAGACTGAATATCCCACACAAAGAAATTATCCTCCTAATGCAGCATTTTGGCATCATTATAAATCTGAAATAAAGCTAACTAAAAAGGAAAAGCTCCATATACAACAATATTATTATACACTAGCTGCTAGTCATCACTGAAATAACATTATTGCTATGAAGGGAAATCACAGAAAACATCTTTCACACCCATCATATCATCTGAAAAGAAAACTTCCACCTTCTTGTCATGTTCCTCCCTTTCCACCTCCATCTCCGCCCACCCTATTTTGGATTTCCCAGTAGCTGAAATGTTTGTTTCCTGCCACAGTCTCACTTACATTCCCTCCATCTTCTGTGAGCCTCATTCAAATGCGAATTAAAATCAAAATAGCTCATCAGAATTTCAAATGCTCACAATTTCCCCATCATATGTCTTATTGTGGCAATTTTAAGTCATTCTTTTTGACTCAGTGAGTTCAGAATCTGTTGTGAATGGAGAATATTGGAGCATCATTAACATTTTAATACCATTTTATTATTTTTATTAGCCTATGTATGGCTTCACAATCAAGATTTAATGAAGTGCAGGAGTTGTGCGCAGACCTCTTCATGCAATATACTGAAAAGTTAGTCCCAGATATGTTTTATGAACTGCTAACAATTTTGAAGACTCCTCTAAAGAATCATGTTTTTCTCTTCCCTAAGTGGACATTGTGTATAACCCCCCTCCCTCCTACCTTTCCAAGTATCTTTTCTCAGCTCAATTTGGTGTGAATTGCTAAATATAACTTATAAAAATGATTCCTTTAGCACATAAATTCTACTGTGTCTTTATGAGCTCTTTCATTCTCAGAAAACTGGTCAGTAAAACAACAAGAACTAAGAATACATATTGATCACAATTGGTACACTTTACAATTTCTGGATTTGCAATTCACAAGATAAATATATCAGAGGGGTAGCCATGTTAGTATGAATCTGCAAAAGCGGCGAGGAGTCCTGTGGCACCTTATAGACTAATTGAATTGTTGGAGCATAAGCTTTTGTGAGCAAAGACCCACTTCGACAGATGCATGCCCACGAAAACTTATGCTCCAACACTTCACTTAAGATAAATATAGCACATCGTACTGTACTACGTGTAGAGACAATACATGGCATTTATGTGATCAATATAATTAAATGGAGAGGTATGTTATAAACTGCCCAGGTATGTGAAAATATAAATTTAGCCTCACCTCTCTTAGGTGCATAGAATCATAGAGCTGGAAGAGACCTCAGGAGGTCATTGAGTCCAAGCCCCTGCCCAAAGCAGGACCAATCCCAACTAAATCATCCCAGTCAGGGCTTTGTCAAGCTGAGACTTAAAAACCTCTAGGGATGGATATCTCACCACCTCCTTAGGTAACCCATTCCAGTACTTCACCACCCTCCTAGTGAAATAGTTTTTCCTAATATCCAACCTAGACTTCCCCCACTGTAACTTGAGACCATTGCTCCTTGTTCTGCCATCCGTCACTACTGAGAACAGCCTCTCCCCATCCTCTTTGGAACCTCCCTTCAGGAAGTTGAAGGCTGCTATCAAATCCCCCCTCACTCTTCTCTTCTGCAGACTAAATAAGCCCAAATCCCTCAGTGTCTCCTCATAGGTCATGTGCTCCAGCCCCGAATCATTTTGGTTGCCCTCCACTGGACCCTCTCAAAAGCATTCAGATCCTTTCGGGCCCAAAATTAGATTCAGTACTTCAGATGTGGCCTCACCAGTGCCAAATAAAGGAGAATGATAACTTCTCTAGATTTGCTGGAAATTCTCCTCCTAATGCATCCTAATATGCCATTAACCTTCTTGGCTACAAGGGCACACTGTTGACTCATATCCAGCTTCTCATCCACTGTAATCCCCAGGTCCTTTTCTGCTGAACTACTACCTAGCCAGTCAGTCCCCAACCTGAAACAATGCTTGGGATTCTTCCGTCCCAAGTGCAGGACTCTGCACTTGTCCTCATTAAACCTCACCTGATTTCTTTTGGGACAATCCTCTAATCAGTTTAGGTCACTCTGAACCCTATCCCTGCCCTCCAACATATCTACCTCTCCCCCTAGCTTAGTGTCATCCACAAACTTGCTGAGGGTGCAGTCCATCCCCTCATCCAGGTCATCAATAAAGATGTTGAACAAAACCGTCCGTAGAACTGTCCTTGGGGCACTCTGCTTGAAACCAACTGCTAACTTGACATCGAGCCATTGATCACTACCTGTTGGGCCTGACAATCTAGCCAGCTTTCTATCCACTTTACAGTCCATTTATCCAATTCATATTTCCTTACCTTGCTGGCAAGAATATTGTGGGAGACTGTATCAAAAGCTTTGCTAAGTCCAGGTATATCACATCCACTGACTTCCTCGTGTCCACAGAGCCAGTTACCTCATCATAGAAGCTAATCAGATTGGTCAGGCATGACTTGCCCTTGGTGAATCCATGTTGATTATTCTTGATCACATTCCCCTCTTCCATGTGCTCCAAAATGGATTCCTTGAGGATCCCCTCCATGATTTTTCCAGGGACTGAGGTGAGGCTGGCTGGTCTGTAGTTCCCTGGATTGTCCTTCTTCCCTTTTTTAAAGATGGGCACTATATGCTTATAACTGTCTTAGGTATCCTTTACTATAGATGCTGAGAAATACACAATCTTTTTTAATCATAGAAATGTAATGCCAGAAGGAACCTCAAGAAGATATCAAATCCAGCTCTCACTGCTATGGTAAGTCCAGTAAACTTAGACCATCCCTGATAGTTGTTTGTCCAACACCCAATCTGTTCTTAAAAACCTCCAGTTATGGGGGTTCTATAACCTCCACTGAAAGTCTATTCCAGAGCTTAGTTACCCTACTAATTACAAAGATTTCCATAAATGCTAACAAATATCCCCTGCTATTGATTAAGCCTAATTTCTTGTCCTATTTTCATTGTACATAGAGAACAGTTTGTCACAGACCTTTTTACAGATGTTCTTAACATACCTAAAGACTACTATCAGTCCCCCCGTCAGACTTCATTTCTCAAGAATTAACATGCCTAGTTTTTTAACCTTTCCTCATAAGTCAGCGCTCTCCAGAGGGAGGCCTGCAGAGCTTGAAAGAAATTTTTGAATGAGTCTTCCTGGGTTTTCAAAGGGGTTTTGCATATGCTTGTTGGCAGTGTACCACCCACCATTAGGGATTCTGTGACCTTGGAGAGTTTCTCAAGAGGAGCTTTTAGTGGCAGGATATTTTAAAATCTCTTGCAGGTCCCCCACCGTCTGCACTCAGAGTGGAGAACAGCCTTGATATCCCCCTTTTACAGATGGGGAATTGAGGCACAGATAGACTAAATTACTTGCCAACACTATGGCAGCACAAGGAATTGAACGTAGGTGTCCCAAATCTCGTACAAGGGCCCTAACTATTAGATGATCTTTCCTATCATATTGCCTGCCTCTCTGCTAACCCATCTTCCCAGGATACATAGTAACATTCCAATCAGTCATCAGCTTCAAACACTTATCTGAGTCTGTAAACCAACTTGTCAGAATTTTTTTCTGTTTTTCCCAATTAGGGAATTTCCCTCACAAATTACAATGGTCCAAAACTGGCGATGAAGATGCAAACCACGGCCACTGACAGTTTCTCTAGATGTAAAGATTTCATTTCTTTAAAATCTGATACCCCACACTCCTGAGGGGTCAAAATAGGAGCTTTGAGGTCACTAAGACATACAACACTCACCACCAGCTCCGGAATTTAAATAAGTGATTTTCTTCTGTAATTAACATTATTTTGGGTGATGTTTGAGGGGATTTACATATGTTAGTTTTCATTTTTCTTTCTTCTGAATGCTGCATAATTGGATGGTAAACAAGGCTCCTGAGTCTTTAGGCCAAGGGTTGGAAGACATATTTACTCTCTAAAAACTAAAATAATTGTTCATGTGACACATGTAGCCTATCCACAAGACATGATGGTAAATACAAAGGTTTTTATTGTGTCTAATGAATATATTTGTAACTATTTTTTCATTAGTCAAATTAGTTCATCCTTTTTGAGCCAGTTATTCGCAAACCCACAAGTAATGAATGAAGCACTGGTCTGTGATGATTTACAGGGCCGATTCACCTGATTCCCCCAATTTTAAGAGGAATAAAGGATCTTTCGGAAAAGGCTTTATTTTCCGAAAGATCCGCATCTAGACTGGCGCTTTTTTCCGGCAAAGCTCCGAGCCAGAAAAAAGCGGCAGCCATGTTTATGCAAATGAAGCGGGGGGATTTAAATCCCCGCTTCATTTGCAATTGCGATGTGTCTAATTTGCATCCTTTTTACGGAAAAGGGATGCAGTCTAGACACAGCCAACATGTTTTGCAGGTTTTACTTAAATTGGATAACCCACAGAAAAAAATAGTTTCTAGAGTTCCCAATTAGATACAAGAAAAATAATCAGAAACAATTCACATAGGCATTAGTATCTGTGTGCAAAGAAGCTGGCCAAAGGAGGATAGGAGGACAGAAGTGTTTTACCTGAATGCATCTAAGGACCCAGTTTCCCATTCTGTTACACCACTTTTATTCCACTCTACTGAAAGTCAGTGGGGTTACACTTGTGTAAAGCTGGAAAACGAGATTCAAATTACTGCAGAGAGGGCTCACGTCTGCAAGGGGCCATGGGCCACCTGTCCAGTTCTGAGCACTGTCAACTCCCATAGATTACCCATAGGGAGCTGTGTCTGCTCAGCATCTCACCACAGGCACTGAACAGCTTGCAGGCTCGAGGTCAGAGACCAAAAAATGTGTAGTGTTGGTAACAATGTTTCAGTGAGTCACCTAATCTGCTAAGGCCTGACACAGTTTGAAAATCTAGTTTTCAATAATCACTTCAATAGAAAAAAAGGGGCGTTAGTAACAAGTATCAGTCCAGAATAAGAGTATTCATACTGAAATAACTGAAGGTATGAATTACAACTCATGGTGTATGTCTACTCTACACTACTGAGTTTTCTCAGAAAAATGTTTTTCCGACAAAACTTGAGGAACATCCACACTGCAATTGCACTGATGGTCCTTATTCTACGAGGAAGAAGCCTTTTTGCAAAAGAGCTCTTTCGCAAAAAGGCATGTGTGAGTGGGGAAGAGGGAGTTCGTTTGGAAGAAGAGGAAAGAGGAAAAAGCAGAGGTGCCCTGGTGGCTATTCCATCCATAGCAATCAAAGCTTACATTCAAGAGAGCATCCATTCAGTCTGGACGCTCTCTTTTGATAAAGCAGATCGCTTTTTTGATGCACTTTTGCAGTGTGGACGCTCTCTTTCAGAAGAAGTTTTTTTGGAAGATCTCTTCCGAAAAAAGCTTCTTCCAAAAGAAGCCTGTCGTCTAGACATAGCCTTAGGGCCTCTGAATTAATTAGATGAAATACTAGGGCCAACTCCTGGGTCTGGCAGAGCTGTACTCATTGCAGGACCTATGAGAAGTAAACCTTCTTTTCTGCTCTCCTTATTCTGAGGATAGAGGATGTCACTTTGACCCTCAGGGGTCAAATGGCTTCTGATCCCCAGAAGCCATTGCGCTGGTGGGGAAATCAGAGCATTACAGACTTAACTGCCACTGACATGCCCCTTTTGCTGAAGGTAGGAGGAGTAGCTTGCACAGAGCTGGCCATGATGGCTTTTTTGCACTCAAGGATCCCTGGTGCCAAGGGTATCCTCATTGCAGTGTAAAGCAGCCAGGAAGTGGGAGAGGGAAAGAAATGAGTATCTGCAGGGATCTGAGTGCCTGTAAAAGTCCCTGAATACACATAAACAAACCTTCTCTTCTCCCATCTTATCTTTTCCTCTTTTGCTCATCTTTTGCTCTACCTTTTTGCATACAAATACCAATATCTGTGTGAAGTGTTGTCTGTTGTTGACAGAGGAGTTGCCTCTCTTTATTCCAGGGCTGAATGGCTCACATGCTATATATGTATTAGTAAGGACTCGTTATAATCAACAGAATTGGACTCTACAGATCATTTATATTCTCAGTCTCACCAGGAGGAATATGATGAGTGCGTTTTTCAAGACTGAAAGTGTAAAGGTGGCACTGGGGATTCACTGTTGAAATCCAAAAGAGTTCATCATACTGGCAAGTGGGGGAAGTTAGTGGTGTATTCTACATGGGGCTGGCTGGCTGGCTGGTTTTCAGTGCAAGTACAGTGCAAGGCATGTGGATCTAAGTGCTGAACATCTGTGATGAATACCAGCCAGAAAAATAAGAGACTTCTGGATACTGTTGCCTTCCACAGATCCCAGCATTTCCGCAACTTGGAAAAAGAGGACAAAACTTGCTGCTGTGGCTCTGCTGCTCTTTCATTAGTAACCAAAACTTTAATACTTGAGAGAAGAAGAAAGAAGTAGTTAAATAGGTAGCACCCAGCTCAGAGCTGCTTTAAGTATTGACTTACTTTGCCACAGAATACTAGCGTGACTTTCATATTCATCTCTCTTTTTTGACTGAACATAAGAACTTTGACACAGACAAAAAAAAAAAAAAAATCCAGCATATGCTGCAATGTGAAACCAGTGCCACCAGTGAAAATCTCAGTAACCACAAGGCTGATTCTGTAAGGTGCTAACATCTCATTTATTTCAGCGGGAGCTCAGGGTTCTCAGCAACTCTCAAGAATTGCTCAGTACCTAACAGGGTCAGGCCCAAGGCATCTGCTCCTGTTGCCCTTGAAGTCAGAGGCTCTTTGGCTTCAGTGGTGTGCAGCAGGTGCGGAGTACAAAGCACCATTCCGTGAGGAAGGCTATTTTAAACAAAAGATAGTGTCTTTGCAAGACTTCATATTGCTATACTTTGAAATAAAGACAGACTGGACAGTGATTATAATGCAGCACTACCTTTCAGATTAGTATCTTCCTGTAATAAAACTGCTCTGTGTCTAGGTATTATCTGATGTCTCTTCCCTCTTTATAAAATATCCTTTTGATTTCCTGTATAAATGGCCACTTAGGGTATGCCTACACTACAGAGTTATTTCAAAATAACTCTCATTATTTCAAAATAACAACAAGGTGAGCACCCACACAGCAAGCCCATTATTTCAAAATTCTTTCAAAATAACAGGCTTCTTATTCCAAAACAGTAAACCCTAATTTCACAATAGCTATTCTGAAATAAGGCGAGTGTGGATGGTGCAGCTGTGCTTATTTTGAAATAATTGGCCTCCTAGGCTTCTCACAGCTGCCCTGGTGCCCACTCTGCCCACAGCCCTCAAAACTCTATAGAGTCTCTTGCCCTGCAGCCTTTAAAGGTGCAGGCAGAAGGGAAAGGGCTTGTGACATGACGCAAGCCCTGCTCACACCTCACACCGTGCTACACAGCAGCACCCTGCCCAGCCTTCCCTCTTGCCATGGTGGACCCTATGGCTGCAAACATGCCAGCAGCCAGTTCTGAGCCCCTGACTAGGGGCTAAAGAGCAGCGCACCCTTGTGGACTGACACAGAGATCTTGGATCTGATTGAGGTCTGGGGGGATCAATCAAACCTCCAGGATCTCTGCACCAGACAACGAAATGCCGACATCTACGGCCAGATGGCCACCAGCCTGGTGAAGAGGGGGCACAGCTGCACTCTGGACCAGGTTAGGATGAAGATTAAAGAGCACTGGCAGACCTACACTAAGGCTAAGGAAAGAAGTTCCCAATGAGGAGCAGCACCCCAGACCTGCCATTTTTATGCCCAGCTGTGTGGCATCCTGGGAAAGGGATGGGTCACCTCCCCTCCCCTCATTGTTGACTCTGACCTGGACACACCTGTTGTCAGCTTCCAGGAAAGCAGGGCTGTGGAGGAGGATGACGACAAGGAGGAGGAGAAGGGCAGGACTGACACTATGTTTGCCATCACCCTGGAGATAATGAGATGGTCATCACCCTGGAGCCAGTACCCCCCTCCCAAGATGTCTCTCAGGCCCCAGACAATGCCAGGGAAGGTCCATCAGGTGAATTCTATCACTTTCCATATCTACATGCAGGGGCAGGTGGAGGGCTTTGAGGGGCTGCACGCTCCTCGCTCGGTCTTCTCGGCCTGGGGATCACACAGCAGACTGTGCACATGGGTGTCCATGGAGTTCTAGTCCAGAGCACACAGCCCCATTAAGCTGCCACGCAGGAACCAGTCTCAGAGACCAGTCACTTCTTCTCACAAGGTTCCTGGACAGGCCTTCCTTACTCTGGGATCCATGGTGGAACACCTTCCCACTACAAGCCACCACTAAGGAGGCTAGGGTGAGGGAAACACACAGCAGTGCTGCACATGGCACAGACTCATGCCCACACTCTTGGGGCAGCATCCACTCCCATTCAAGTGTGGCAATGCAGAGGACACCAATCTCCTGCAGGGGAACCTCCTGCGGGAAGGACATGGAGGGAACCCCAGGTACCACCCTCCCCAGCAAGCGGCATCTGTCACTCACACGTATATCTCCCCTCCCAACACCATCCCTCCTCTCCTCCAGCGGGCAAGGATACAATTTTTCTCTCTGTAGGATGCCGCCACTGCCAGAGCCTGTGTGTGCAGAGCATGGAGGGAAGCCAAGCCTCTCTGTTGCTCACCTCCCGCCCGCAGGCTTCCAGCCTGGCCGGCATCTTCTCATGCCTGCTTGTCTCTGGGATGTGGGGGTATCAAGGTTCCCCTAGTATGTCTGTGACCCTGCAGGAAAGTGCATGCTGCCTAGGCAACAGATGGCCTTGCTCGAAGCACTTTGCTGTCATCTGAACTGAAACCTTTCAGTGTCGGCTCAGATATTAGGGCTAGACTTCATGCACAGTGTCTCCTGGGTTGACTGGCCTTCTCCCTTTTCTTCACAGAAGAACCAGCTGTGAGTGGGATGCATGCAACATCTCCTGTGCCATCCTTCCAACCCTGGGAGACCCACTGGTGGAGGTGACCTCAGGAGAACCTGGCAAGGGAACACCTGGAGTGCCTCCATTCCCTCAAGTGAAACTTTGAGGAGGACCACCAGGAGTGCTGTGTTGACGGATCTGTGCCGCACCATCTGGACAGCTTACACCAATGCTGTGGAGTGCATGGTCATTACTTGATGACCTAACAGAAGGCATTAGGACTCAGAATGGACGTAATATTATACATATGCGTGAGTTGTCATTGCTTTGATCCCAGAATATTACAGGGGGGTAATATGTTTTATTGGGCCAACTTCTGTTGGTGAGAGACAGAATGGGTTAAAAAAAAAGACAATGCTAAGAGTGCCTTTGATCCAGATATTAGGGCATGAGGCTAGTTCTCTAAGGACACATTTACACTACAGTGCTATTTCAAAATAAGTTATTTTGGAATAATAAATCCTGAATATTTCAAAATGGTACGTCCACACTATACATTCCCATTGAAATAGCACTATTATGGAGCTGGTATTATAATACCCTATGGCACAGGACTCCCTGTGTAGCTGCTTCAGCTGGTGTTAAGGCTCAGATTTTGCATTGCTGGTGCAGGGCAGAACATTGCTATCTGGGTTGAGGATGAGGCCTTCTGTCTCATTTTTCAGGGCTGGGACAGACTTTGCAATGCCTTGGACAATGTGTGTGTATGTGCATGTGGGCTGGGGGGATTGGCTCTGGGCCCTTGGAGGGGGTGAGGTTTCAGGCGAAAGGGGCAGGACTAATAGCTGCCAGCACAACTGGACTGTGCCAGTGCCACATGGGGCTCCAGCAACCATTTTAAAGGGTCCATTACTCAAATACTTTCATGATGCTGCTATATAGAAACAGAAATGGGATGGTAGATGGTGAATGGATTCTTCCTCGTTAGTTTTTCATACAATGCTCCTTTAATGATCTCTTCACTATAATCTCTCTAACCCATCTCCTAAACAAAGTTAACTGTCTTGAGGGCGCTGCACAAAACAAGGGCACTACAGCATAGTCTCTGTATTTGGCAATTGGGTTTTCATCCTTCTGCTTCATATATTTCCGGTATTTACCTGAGCCAAGGAGACTGACTATTAGGAAGGCAAGACAGTTAGTACATTGCAGGATTGGGACCCTCATACTTATCCCACACATATTGCATCAGGAGGTGTTTAACAGGCAGAGGCTATATGGAGTAGGCCGTCCAATTTTGTATTAACATAAATCAGGTTTGTGTATGAATGTGATCCTGGCAGAAATACTGTACATATTTCAGTGTGGTGCATTTTTTTTAAATGTCACTTTCTTTAGCATTTAGGTTTGCCTTTCTTGTTTTATTTTTGATTTTTTTGTACTATTATATGAGTACACAGCCTTCAGTGAACAGAACAATAGAGAACCTATGAGGGAATGTTATACATTATAAGATTCTCCTGGCACTTTTCAAACTGTAGAGGAGCGCATTCATGCCAGTGTCACAGTCAACAATTCCTGTCTCACTAAAAGCAGATTTTCATTTGGCTAAAGGTTACGTATGAGCTATTGCAAAAACAAAATGATTTAGCTCCATTTGCCCACAGTCACTGCATATCCACACCAATATTTATATTATTAACAGGCACTGTATAAATTACATTCTGTTCTATTACAATAATAAAACAGTTCTTCACATAAGGAGATCTCATTTGTTTTGCACTTGCTAATATTTGTTTTATTAACCTAGACTGAATACAAATAACATGTTTGCCTTTCTCCTCCCATCTTTCTTTAATCTGTACCAAACAGCTGTGAAGACCTCCATCTTCCTCCATAAGTCCAATACCACATTTTTTAACTGATAGATCTACCACAGTTTATAGATACTGTTTAAAAACACATAAAATCAATGTTAAAGCTTGTATCTATTTAACTATTTTCATCCTTGATGAGATACTTTCTAAAATTTTGGAACCACCAAGAAAAATATGTTTGTAGTAGTTTCACGTCTCATTCCTGTATTTCATAGAAGTACAGCCTAAAAGGGATCTACAAGTTGAACCTCTCTAGTCCGGTACTCTCTGGTCTAGCACATCCATGGTCCAACATGATTTTAATTAGACAAATGTCCACTTATCAATGTTGTGGCTAAATTTCCCATGGTCCCATAAAGTTTGTTTACAGCCACCAGTCCTGGCTCTCAGTGTTCTGTGCTGTTGCTTAGCTATACTTTACCCCTAAATGTCTTCTAAGATCCCAGTAAGCAGTGGAAGGGTTGGTAATGTTGCTAGATAGACAATATTGACTTCAGGTGGTTTGGCAAATTCTCTGGTTTGGCGCCGGTCAAGTCCTGAGGGTACTGGACTAGAGAGATTCAACCTGTAGTAATAATAGTTTGCTTGTTTTCAGTCCCTACATTTTCATTAAACATTTCAAATTTATTATTTTTGAAATATTGGAAAATATTCTAGGTGCTTTACCAAGTGCATGAGGAATTCCATTGTGCTAGCTGCTGTAGAAATATATTTGGAGAGCCAGTCGCTTCCTTGAAATGCTTACAGTCTAAATAGGCAAGTTAGACAAAGCGTGGCAGGACAAATCATAAGCACAGAAAGAATTAAGTTGCCCATGATCACATAGCAGGTCAGTGGCTGAGTCTGGAGTAGAAGCCTAGGCTCCCAACCCGCTGGCCAGTACCCAATCCACTGCCTGTGAGCTGAATGGGTGCTGTCTACATTCAATAATACACATGTGAGGGTCAAAGAGACCAAATTAAATTGGGAAGGAGGGAGCAGAAGGTTTAATATTTGGGTTGCTCAGCATGGCCTCACATCTTACAAACGGCATGTACTTTATTTTAAAAAGCAAATAGTCCTAATGAAACCAACAGGATTTCTTATGTGTTTAAATCTAAGCATGTTCATAAATGCCTGCAGCATTGAGACTATCATTGTGTACATTTGTTGATTTTCTTTTAAATATTTCCCCTCACTCTAACTTGTAGGGAAGCACCATAACTGAATTATTAAGCTGGATTGTAATACAAGGAGAGGAAGGTGACTTCGAAAAAAAGTCTGATAAGGGCATTCCATGGGGGCAACCTTAAGTCTCATATTTTCCAAGTTTCCAGTCCTTAATTTGCAACCATAATAATGTTTTTCTAAAATGTAGGTTTTTGTGTAATTTCCTGGTTTAAAAAACACCTGCAAGAATACATTCTATCATGTGTCCCCATATTGACACTGATACTAGACGGCAGCAGGCTGGAATCTTTGGATCCACCCTGGAGTCAGTTGCCACTGGAACTAATCAAACAACTGACAGCAGAAGTGGGTTGTCATCCCGTATGTGAGCTAGCAATAGAGGGGATAGGACACTTTGACAGATACTTCCTGACAGCCGAACGGTGAGACTGGGGAATCTTGGCTTCCATTTCAGGCTTTGCAGGGAAATGTAATCTACTGGCAGAATGTTTTGATCATTCTTTATAAGCTTAACCCCTTGTGCCCCATGCCCTCCCTACTGACCCTGTCCCATTCCTGACTCTTCCCCTCCACTGGCTCCTTATCCAAATCCCTTTCTCCATGTCTCCCCACCTCCTGTTATCCCATATGTGATTACAGTCCAAGTCCAGTCTTCCCCACTGGCTCAGAGTCCTTGTCTCCTTCTCTGGGCTCCTCCCTGTTCCTCAGTCTCCCTCTGCCATGACTCCTTGTTCCAGGCTCCTTGCCCAGCTAGTTTCAGTACTGCCCCTCTCCTCCCTCCACAAGTTCCTGGTTACATCTGTCTCTCCTACTGCCTATCCACTTCCCCCAAGACTCCACTTCCCATGCCCACTCCACAGTCCCCACTGAAACCCTCCCACCACAGCCATCTTTTCATCCCTCACCAGGTCCCAGTTGCAACCTCCCTTCCTAAAAGGACTCGGACCCCCACTTCAACTCATCATCTCCTGCTTCTAGCTCACAGGTGCCAGCTTCCTCCTCAGCCTGGGGGTGCTTAACCCCCACTCCATCCTACACCTCCATCTCCACTCCACCACTTTCCACTAATGACTATCCCCCCCTCAACTTTTCTCATCCCCCCTCCACCTCCTACACCAGTGAGTGCTAAGTACCTACCATTTTTTCCCAGGGTGCTCCAGCCCCAGAGCACCCAAGGTGTCTGCACCTATGGACACAGGAGCAATCTTGTCAACCAAAGGAGCTATGAAGGAATGGAGCATGCACAGTGAGGATAGACTTTTTGGAGATTTTAGCTGCTAAACATTAAGAAGTCTCTACAGAGCAAGTGTGAACTTTGATTTTTCAAAGGCCCATAACTTGGGCATGTTAAGGGGGTTTTCATAGTAGGAAGCACATCCCCAACACAAATGTGCCAATATTTCAAGCCCTGGTTCCAAAGGACGGAGGTGCTGGAGCATTTCAGAGAAAAGGTCACTAGAATATTTTAACAAAGGCAAAAACATTTTTCTCTACACTTGACCTCAGAACGAGTGGAACTGTTTTGGCTGAAATAATAATAATAAATAACCACCAGCAGCAGCCTGAGGCAGATACCTGGCATGGAATATATTAGCATGAATGGTTAAAGTTTGGCAACATTATAAGGAATTGAAAACAAGGCCTTATAGTGATAAGTGAGAGTACGTCTACACTTGCTCCCTAGTTCAAACTAGGGATGCAAATGTAGGCGACCGAAATTGCTAATGAAGTGGGGATTTAAATATCCCGCGCTTCATTAGCATGATCTTACCGGCGCGTTACTCCGCTCAACACCTGTTTCGAAAGTGAAAGTGCGCTCCAGGACACGTTAGTTTGAACCCAACCCCTTGGTTCAAACTAACGTTACTCCTCAAAAAATGTTGAGTAACATTTGTTCAAACCAAGGGGCTTGGTTTGAACTAACGCATCCCGGCACGCACTTTCATTTTCGAAACAGCTGTTGAGCGGAGTAATGCGCTGGCAAGATCATGCTAATGAAGCACAGAATATTTAAACCCCGCTTCATTAGCAATTTCGGTCGCCTACATTTGCATCCCTAGTTCAAACTAGGGAGCAAGTGTAGGCGTACCCTGACACTCCTGGTCCCACTTATAATCACTCAGGAAACATACTGATTTAAAAATTACTTTCTAAATCACATATCCTGAATAATGTTTACTGTCATTTTGTGTCATTGATGATTTGTTTGATGTTCAGATGGAATTCATTTTTATTAAACTGTGTTCTCTTCCTTTCATTAAATGGCAAATTATTTCCTGGATTATGTGATAGGCAGTTACAAAACGGTAAACATGCCATCACTGTGTACTTGTCTTTCACAAATATAGATTATAGGTTATGATTCATTCCCCTATGTGTTTACTAAGTAAGCATGATGTGTTATAGAATTTGTGATATCCCTTACACTGCTACTTTTATCATGTCTAATAGCTATTCCATATAACAGTACGATCGGAGGTAGTATTTGTGTGCATAGCAGACTTTGAATTTATAGTGTAATTATGCACTGCACTGGATGGTACTGGAATAAAATAACTGGTACACAAATAAATGACTATGTATTGTGAATAATCATTAGGCTATAAATAATTTCTGATGGCAGCAAACACAGTTAAAAATGCCCATAAACGAACAAATAAACAAACAAACAAACAAACAAAAAAGGGTCAAGTGGAATAGTGGGATATGAATGTGTTTTCTGCAAGTGATCAGGGGGCCTAATTCTGCTCCTAAAGGGTATGTCTACACTACCGCCCTAGTTCGAACTAGAGTGGTAATGTAGGCAACCGGATCCAGGAGGCCCTGCAGGAGAGCGTCCACACTGAGGAGCCCTCAGAGCCTCCCCGGTCCTCCCTACTGGGGGCTCATGCCCCATTCCTCCCTCACATCCTTCCACGTACCCCTCCCTAGCCCCCCTTCCTGATGTCAAATAAAAGACACGTATGTTCAAAAATAGAAACTGGGTTTAATGAACAAAACTGGGGGGAGGGGGAATGAACCTCTGGGGAGACTGGGAAAAGAAGGTGGGAGAGGGGAAGAGAGAGGGTGGAAGAGGGGAGGGGGAAACCTGGGAGGAGGGAGCTGGAAGGGGGAAACTCTATGGGCTCGTCTACACTGGCCCCTTTTCCGGAAGGGGCATGTTAATTTCACCTATCGTAGTAGGGAAATCCGCGGGGGATTTAAATATCCCCCGCGGCATTTAAATAAAAATGTCCGCCGCTTTTTTCCGGCTTTTAAAAAAGCCGGAAAAGAGCGTCTACACTGGCCCCGATCCTCCGGAAAAAGCGCCCTTTTCCGGAGGCTCTTATTCCTACTTTGAAGTAGGAATAAGCGCCTCCGGAAAAGGGTGCTTTTTCCGGAGGATCGGGGCCAGTGTAGACGCTCTTTTCCGGCTTTTTTAAAAGCCGGAAAAAAGCGGCGGACATTTTTATTTAAATGCCGCGGGGGATATTTAAATCCCCCGCGGATTTCCCTACTACGATAGGTGAAATTAACATGCCCCTTCCGGAAAAGGGGCCAGTGTAGACGTAGCCAATGGTGGACACTTTTGGGGTTGTGTCTCTTGGTCATCATGAGCCCCAGAGGAACTCTTCCCTCGCCATTGCACCTGACATGTATGTTCATATGTATTTCATCTAAGGTGAAGAATAAGAAATAAGACACTAAAGAATTTATTTGTGTCAGAGAAAAAAATGGAAGTCAAAACACTGATGATACCATCACTGTTTATTTCTCAATCAAAATAGTGAATATACATTTGCAGCTTTGGACCGTCTGCTGAACTTTGTTGCTTTGTTTGGCTTTGTCCAGCTAATATTACTTATTGTATAGTAGTGTTTTTATAATACACTTGATCAGAAACCTTTACCGTAGTTTGAAAAATAATATATTCCAAGCTATGAAAATTCTCTAAACTATATTTTTCACTAAATCAGCTAACTAGACTGTGACCATCAAATAGTATTATGGTTTAGTTAAGGGGCTGTTTAAAAAATCTGTTAATAATTATATTTTGATTTTTCCCCTTTAAAGACAAAGTCATTGCCAGCCTGACTGGGAAGCCATATAGCAATATGTAACCTGTTTATAGGCATGACAGAATGGAGAAAACTTCAACAAGGAATCAGGTTTCAATTGCATGTTCCCAAGGGGATATTCTAATAAACAAATGTGTTATACAAAGATTTTCAAAATGATGGAAAAAATACCTTGTGCCCTTTAACATCTTTCTTTTAATGAATAGCTGCAAGGAAATATTCTGTTGTCCTGCATTAGTTATTCTTAGAAGTAAAACAAGAGTGGAGGTAGATCTCACCCTCTTTCCACCCACACAGTCCCCATGCACAATATGGAGGCAATATCGGAATGATCTGGACATTTTTATGAGACAAAATTAAAAACACCACAGTTGAACTGATTACTTTCTGAAGATGGAGAGCTAAGAAGAGCCTGAAGTTAGTTTGCTCCTTCTTAAATTCCTGCAATGGAAGAATTGTAGCTTTTTTTCCCTTAGCCAACTGTAAACCACAGACAAGGAAAGTGTAAAGAAACAACCCAATATGGAATCCATTAATAAAACCCTTTCATCTTGTTCCTGAGGAAACTGGAACTGAGAATTTTATTATTTTTATTGTGTTTATTTGTCTGGGTTGAACTGAAGAGGAACTGACATTGAAATGACTGGTGAGTTTCAGAATGGAACATAGCCGGCAAAGCTTTTGTTCAACCTGTGCAGAGTGGAGGTTAGATTTTTAGAAAGCCTTTCATGAATTACAATTTCCCCAGAACTAACTTTTGGTCTTTTATATAATCTACAAACTCTGATATTCCAGTGACAATAGTATGACGTTATGCAATCTTATTGCATTAGCTAAATAAATGATTCTGTTAAAATATTAATTCCAGAAATATATTATGTCTTTAACTGCATGTGAATCACATCACAGAAAATAGAAAACCTCTCATTTGGGGTACCTTTGCCATGGGATACTATTCTCCCTGTACCAGGTCTCATCATATATGTGGCTATGTCTACACTACCACCCTAATTCGAACTAGGGTGGTAATGTAGGCAACCGGAGTTGCAAATGAAGCCTGGGATTTGAATTTCCCGGGCTTCATTTGCATCTTGCCGGGCGTCACCATTTTTAAATGTCCGCTAGTGCGGACTCCGTACTGTGCGGCTACACGTGGCACGGACTAGGTAGTTCGGACTAGGCTTCCTATTCCAAACTACTGTTATTCCTCGTTTCACGAGTGAGAGGCAGGAGGGGGAGGAGAGCTGATAGAAAGAGAGGGGGAGGCAGTAGGAGGAGGCTAGAGAGAGAGAAAGAGAGAGAGACAGGGAGCGAGAGACTGGAGGCTCAGGAGAGAAGACCAATGTGGAGGAGAGACCTGAAAATTCCGTCTTATGATGGGTTAATTGGCTAGTTGTTAAGATAACGTAGGAAAAATTTTCTGCTATAAAATTTCCTTTTCTTAATTTGGTATTATAGCTCATATCTGTAGCTTGGGGCTCACACAATGAGAAACAGGGAAGGATGCACAGAGAGAGAATCAGCAGCCATGAAGGGAGAAAAGATGGAGAAAATACTATTTATCTACCTTCCTCTGATACAATGTACTACACTACAGCTCCTTTAACTACTGAAGAATGATATCAACTGTGCATTTAGGGGTTGTCTTCACTAGGAACTTTAAGTGTGCTTGTACACAATTTTGAACAATTGAGGTGGGTGGCAAGTTGCTCACTATGGCCAAACAAAGAGGAAATTGCACAGTAGAGGTAGCTCATGCCTGTCTGACATGATGTCTAACATGACTTAACCTATCTACACTGACCAGTCAGCATCAAGTAACACAACTGTAAAAAGCAGAGATTAAACTTGATGAAATAGAAGATGAAGCCTTACAGGATGCTCCATTAAGGCATATGTAGATTCTTGGGTTATGAGGGGGAAAAACCATCCTGAGAGAGAGAGAGAGAGAGAGACCACTTTCTAATTTTACTATACGTAGAATGCTATGAAATTACAAAATGACTCTGCTATACTTCCAAAAGGCATTTATGAGATAATAGCACATTCCCATCTATTTTAAATGAGCTGTATAAGATTAGAATACCCTGGGGCTTTAAACTAGCAAATACAATAAAGTGGGGGGGAAAACGTTGACTCAATAATGCATGAAGAGAAGAAGAAGAATTGAAACACACCGTCCTGATTACTTTGAAAGGCCAACAGGTTAATCAGAAAGTGAAGAGGGGAAACAAATGGTTTATCATACTGCCTTTACTGATTGTCTTTTATTAAATTGGAAATTGGAATCTTTCCTGCTAACAGAGGCCCGGCCTTTTTCTTATGTTTTAGGTGAACTGAGGATGGACTTTCTCAGGGGAAGAGGGCTGCTTTTGTTTCCATAGACTTCCTGGCCAGAAGGCACCGCTGTGATTACCTAATCTGATCTGTTGTATAATATTCAACATGGAATCTCCTCAAAATAATTCCTGGATTATCTCTTTTAGAAAAATATCCAGGTTTAAAAATTATCAGTAATGGAGACTCCACTACTGCGCTTGGTAAATTGTTCCAATGACTAATTACTTTTGCTGTTAAAAATTTACACCTCATTCCCAGTCTGAATTTGTCTAGTTTCAACTTCCAGCCATTAGACTGTTATATCTTCTCAGCTAGATTGCAGAGCCTGCTTTTAAGTATTTGTTTTCCCAGGATATATTTACCAAATAGATTAACTCTTTACGTCTACCATTATAAGGCATGTTTTCTAACCCTTAAATCATTCTCATGGCTCCTCTCCAAACCCTCTCCAAGGCCAGGTCTACACTAGGAAACTAATTCAAAATTACTAAATTCGACTTAAGAACTCCCAATTTAACAAATTTGAACTAGTGTGTCCTCACTCTGGAGAAGCATCAAAATTAGTTTGAGGAAGGCTCCGTTAATGTGGACATACTACCTCAGACTCAGAGCCTCAGGAAGCACTCTGAGGAACTGCGGGAGACCTCCTGGAGGCCAATTAGTTCTAATTAGCTGCACGTTATCCACACTAACGTCATTTTGAAATTACTATTTAGGAATTAGCATTACTCCTCGTGAAAAGCAGGAGTACAGAGTTCAAATTCCATGTTCCATTATTTCAAAATAATAGGCTTGGCAGTGTGAACACACCGCTTATAAATTTGAACTTGGGGGCAGGGCTTATTTCAGAATAAGGTCCTAGTGTAGATGAGGTCCAAATGAGCAACATCCTTCTTGAATTGTGGATACCAGACTGGATACAGTATTCCAGCGACCATCACATGAGTGACAATACACAATAACTTCTACTCCAGATTCCCCTATATATGTATCCTAGGATCACATTAGCTTGTTTGGCTGCAGAATTATTCTGGGAATTCATGTTAACCACGACTGCCAAATCTTTTTAAATTTGGCAGTTTGCTTTTTAAATTTGCTTCACAAAATAGATTCCCCCACACGTTAAGTGTGGCCTACTTTCTTTGTTCCTAGATGGACATATTGATATTTAGCCATTTAAAAACACTAATGCTATGTCTACACTAGTGGCTTCTTGCGCAAGAAAATCTTGCACAAGAACACATCCACACTGCCATGTGCAAGCTGTGCTTTTCCGCAAGAGTATCTACGGCAGTGTGGACGCTCTCTTGTGCAAGAAAGCTCTGATGGCCATTTTAGTCATAGGGTTTTTTTCACAAGAAATCCCTGCTGAGCATCCACACTGCCCTCTTGTGCAAGAGCTCCTGTGCAAGAGAGCTTACACCTGTTAGAAAAGAGCGTAGCTCTTGCGCAAGATGCTCTGTCTTACCACGCAGTACTGTAAATTTTCTTGCACAAGAGCAGGCAGGCAGTGTGGACACTCTGTACTTGTGTAAGAAGAACGGCTGTACTTGTGTAAGAAGCTGCGAATGTAGACATAGCCATATAGTTTACTTGTGCCTAGTTTACCAGGTGTTCCAGATAGCTATGGGTATGTCTACATTACCACTCTAGTTCGAACTAGGGTGGTTAATGTAGGCAACCGGAGTTGCAAATGAAGCCCGGGATTTGAATTTCCCGGGCTTCATTTGCATATTGCCGGGCGCCACCATTTTTAAATGTGCGTTAGTTCGGACTCCGTGCTCGCGGCTACATGCGGCACGAACTAGGTAGTTCGGATTAGGCTTCCTATTCCGAACTACCGTTACTCCTCGTTACTCCTCCGAACTAGCAGACATTTAAAAATGGCGGCGCCCGGCAATATGCAAATGAAGCCCAGGAAATTCAAATCCCGGGCTTCATTTGCAACTCCGGTTGCCTACATTAGCCACCCTAGTTCGAACTAGGGTGGTAGTGTAGACATACCCTAAGAATCAGTGACCTCTCCTCCCATCCTCTTCTTAAATGGCATATTTCTCTGCTGCTTCCAGTGCTAGTCTCATGACGGTAGCATTGTTCTATCTTTGTTCAGACTAAACTTAAATATATATTCTACCACAATCTATTCATTCTTCACAATTTTTACTGTGCTTTCTGTTTGAATTACAGCAAGATTACAGATAACTCCATTTTCAGCTAGTGTGCAACATAGGTCATCAAAAAGTAGAGAAATGAATAAACATCTGGAGTACTGGGCCATACCTACTGACATAACAGGAAACGAATACATGCTAGTCCAAATGTTAGAAGAAAGATTCTTATGAACTGTCACCAAAAATGTTCTCAAAAACCTGCTGGCTGGGATAAAAATCACTATGATCAGAGAGAGCGTGGTACAGCTCTTACCAGCTGACAGTACCTGCAGGAATCTTTCAGAGAGAGAGTGACTCAGACTTTGCTATTAAACTTCCAGCATTCTGGCATGCAGGGGTGGACTGACAATCAAAATAGGCCCAGGAAATGGGTTGAGAACAGCCCACTTTTTCACATCAAAGAATTTTTTAAAAATGTACTCTTCGACCCCCGTTAGCCACACCCCTTGATTCCCATTAGCCAGGCTTCTGGAGGTAACACTATCGGGGCAAGATGGACACATGACCAGAAGTAAAAGGGGTCATGTGACCCCTCTCTAAGGACTTTTCCCACCATCCTTCTACCAATAGGGATTAGTTTGGCCCCAACCAAACCCCCCTCATGCAACTATCCTGCAATTGCATTAAACCAATGTGTGTGACATTAACTCGGGTGCAAAGGGGGAGGACAGGCTGGGGGAAGTGTTCCTTCTAAGAGTTTCCTCCCATGAGCAGAATGAATTTTGTGTTGTGCACCAGTACTGAGTTCATGTGGCTTGTTTGGATGTGCCACTGTGACACCCAAGTTATTAATACATATCTTATAAACCTCTATCTTTTCCCTCTGCTGCCATGTCTCCTCCCCTTACTCCATCAGCTCCCCTGGTGCCTACTGCCCCCCAACCCCTCACCCTCCTCTGCTGTCCTGACTCCTGCCATTTTCACTGCCCTCAGCCCTCCTGCAACCTGCCCCCCTCCACCAGCCCTTCTCTCCGCCCTGTGCTCCTCCAGTAGCCCCACTGTGATCATCTGAGCTACTCCTCCTCATCCCCTCTCCTAACACTTCCCCCTCTACAGACCTGCCCTGCCTCTCTCCTCTGGTGCTGGTCCCTCCCCTGAAGGTGTCTGCCTTCTGCTTTACCCGCAGAATTCCCTGGCATCTGCACCTTCCCTTACCCCTGCACCCTCATGGTGCCCCCCTTCCCTCACTGCCTCTGACCCTTTTTCCCTCTTTTTCCCTGATGCCCACCCCCTCACCACCCTCTGCCCCCATTCCTCTCATGCCCCTCTGTGCCCTCACACATGACTTGCTCCATCCCCACCTTCCTCATGCCCACCCCTTCTTTCAAACCTTCTCCCAGCACCTCCCCTCCTCCCCCTCCCCACTCTAGCTCCCAATGCCCTTACACCCTCTCCTCTCCCAGCATAACCCTGTCTCCCTTCCCACTGACACCTCCCCTTCTGCCCTTTTCCTCATTGTCTCCACTTGGCCCCCTGGCATTTATCTCTCCTCCACCCTGTCCCTTGGTGCTTTCCCCTTTCTTCTCCTGACCTATCCCCCTCCCCTCAGCACAAGCCCCTTCCTCTCCCACCCCTCCCCCTTATTTTTCCCTCTCCCTTCCCCCACCTTCTGCCTTCCAGTTTGCGACCCTGGAGTCTGTGATCGGGCCCCAGAAGTCCCTGCAGCCCTGGCCCCAGCTGCGTCTGGGACTCCAGACTACTTTCTGGGCCTGGAGCTGGATCACGCAGTGCAACTCTGGGCTGGGCAGTTTTAAAGTCCTGGAATGTGATGCCATGCCACGCCACGCCCGGGTGTCTCCCCTCTCAGCTGTTGCGTGGCTTTTGAGCACGCCGCGCATGCGCTCCCTTGGCCCCACCATGCCCTGTACATGGCTGGTGCTGGGAATGTAAAGTGCAGGGCTGAGGCGCCCCGTCACAATCCCCCTCTTCCTACAGCAGCCGCCAGCCAGCCCTTCGGCCCTTTGTCAGACGGGGGCAGTCCACCCCTGCTGGCATGTATGAGCCTAAAATGTTACAGTAGTGGTTTTTCAGTCTCTCTCTTCTCCCAGTTTTAAACATATAGATGTCTGAAATGTTATTTCTGATAAAATTCACAAGAGCCTTTACTTTTGCAAGAAATATGCCATACTGTTAATAAACTTAGCTGTTGGTGCCTTACATGAATTTTAGTGCAGGCGTTTGACTATTTCCGTGGTAACACTGTAGACAATAAACAAGTGCACCAATTTATGTAGACTGACCAGCACAGGAAAAAAAAGATGATGGCAACTGTAAGATCAAGACCATCTTCTATTTCCAGTAACTTGTTACGTTTTCTAAACCATGTTCCTGGGAAATTGTCTTTTACTGACTGACCTGAGATTATTCAAACTTGTCTCCCCTGAGATTTTACTTTGCTGACAAAAAAAGACATCAGATAACTTTCCAGCTAAGTTAGCTACTCTGACTTGCAGCTTTGGGGTTAGATGGCAAATAGACCACTCCTGTTAAATTAAATGTAGTGCCCTCAGCTCTGTCTGTGCTTTCCTGTGATTTTTGTGCTTAATATTGGGGTTGATTATGGGCTCAGGGTACATCTAGACCAGTATTTCTCAATCTTTTTTTTAATAAAGTACCCCCTTTTCAAATATATATATATATATATATATATATATATATATATATATATATATAAGTACCCCCAGTACCTACAGTTTTCAGACACACAATTTTTTTTCTACCATTGCAACATATTTGTTTAAACAACTTCGTAGCCAGGCGAGCCATGAAATTTTTGGGTGTAAAAAGTATAAAAATAATAAAGTGCTGTAAAACTTAAAGCAAAAATTCAGTTTTCTCCAAATTTCAGTTGTGTTGATGTATCCCCCCCCAGACTTTTCTCGAGTACCCCTAAGGATACTCGTACCACTGGTTGAGAAACACTGGGCTAGACAACAAAGAAAAGTTGGAAAAAGATATGCAAACTGCGCACTGCAATTTGCGTATCTTTTTCTGCTTTTCTTTCGAAAGAGGCTTTTTCAAAATTTGGTGTGTCCACATGGCACCAAATTTCAGAAAAACCTGCTCTTACAAGCCATCCCTTCTTTCTCATAAAACAAGGTTTACAGGGAGGGTGAAAGAACGCATCTGCTTTTTCGGAAATTTTTCCAAAAAAGCAGACGTGTTCCTTATCCCGGATTAGCGCTGCAGTCTAGATGTAGCCTCAAATTCTACCAGTTACTCCTGATCCCATTACCAGACTTCCCACAGCTCTCACAACCTCTTCACTGGGGCTGCATATCTCCTCTTACCACTGCTGAGCTGAGTCTTTATGCCTCACCACGGTTGGCAGTATGGAGGGTATGCATGGCGGCATACTGCAGTGAAAAGCAGGTTGTGGTGTGTGGCTAAACACCTCAATGAAAGGCTTGGTGGTCTCCGACCTTTTAAGCACGAGATCACTTTTTTCATTTAAGGGCAATCCAAAATCTACCTCCTACCCAAATATCCTTGGCCTGCCTCCTTTATGACCCTTATCTGAGGCCCTGCCCCTGCTCACTCCATCCTCTATCCCTTCCTCATCCTCCTCCACTTTACCAGTCTGGGGCAGAGGGTTGGGGTGCAGGCTCTAGTCTTGGATTAAGGGATTTAGAGTGTGAGAGGGGCTCTGAGCTGAGCTGGGGGCAGGCAGTTGGGGTGCCGAAGGGGGTTCTAGGTGCAGGCTCTGGGAGGGGGTGCTCGGGGCTACAGCAGGGACTTGCGGTGCAGGAGGGTTTTCATGACTGGGGTAAAGTTTCAGGATGTGGGCTCCGAATGGACACTCAGGTGGCTCCTGAGTGGTGGTGCAGTGCGGGTAAGGCAGGCTCACCCCTGCTCTGGCCCTGCACCACTCCTAAAAGCAGCCAGCAAACTCCTTTCCAAGTTCTGTTGCCCCTCCTCCCTCCCCCAGCTCTGTGGAGATAGGATACAGGGTGGGAGAAGGAGCACCTTGACATCAGTGCCCCTTTTCTCCCTCCCCTGCCCTACTCCTGGTGGTGGGGGGAGGCAGCTCCAAGGCAAAGGGCAGGAGGTGCACAGCAGTGGGGAGAGGAGGCAGCTGAAGTGCTGACATTTGATAGCCTCTTGGCCAAACCAGTCAGGATCACCTGTCAGAGGCTCCAAGATCTACCAATAGATCCCGATCTACTGGTTGGTGACCAATACACTAAGGAAAGGTTTCAGCGGTTCCCTGCTGCAGGACCATTCACTGCAGTGAGGAAAGGCTCTGGAAGGATAAAAGCAGCGTGAAAAGCCCCCTGCCCCACCCCCCTCCAGAGTCCTTTCCCTCCTTTCAGGATCTTTATCTGTGGTGGGAAAAGCTCCAGCATGTCCCCTATGCCTGAGCTCTTACCTGCTGCAGGGAAAGGCACCAGCAGAAAAGAGCTACTGTAATCATTCTCTGCAGTGGGGGAAAAAGTCTAGTAGCACAGAGCTGGCAGAGCCTTTCACTGATTCCATAGCATTTCCCCTCTCCTGGGCTATGTCTAGACTGCAAGCCTCTTTCGAAAGAGAGCGTCTAAACTGCACGCGGAACTTTCGAAAAAGCAAGCCGCTTTTTCGAAAGAAAGCACCCAGTGAGTCTGGATGCTCTCTTTCGAAGAAGCCCTATTTACATTCAAGAACGCCTTCTTTCGAAAGAGCACTTTCGAAAGAAGGCGTTCTTCCTCGTGAAATGAGGTTTACCGCCGTCGAAAGAAAAGCTGCGTTCTTTCGATTTAATTTCAAAAGAACGCGGCTGCAGTCTAGACGCAGGTGAAGTTTTTTCGGAAAAAGGCTACTTTTTCTGAAAAACCCCCTGAGTCTGGACACAGCCCTGGAGTCTTGTCCTATAATAGGGAAAAGCTCTAGCAGCCAGGAGTCAGTGGGACACAACAGAGTTAAAAAAGGCAGTGTAGATCGTGAGGCATGGTTTGGATGAGTAGAGAGATACATTGGCCATAGACTCAAGCATGTCTATAATCCACTCACCTAAGCCATGCCTCACTGTCTACACTGCTGCATAAATTTATGCTAAAAGGGCTACCCAAGTACATATTCCACACACGGCCAAAAAAAATAAAATAAAAAATCAGGCAACACGGACATAGCCTTAGTGCGTTCATCATGTGTCTGGACAACTTGCTTTTCTGAGCCATCTGTTTCTTCCTCTCAGTAACTCTTCACTCAATTATATAGTGAGCAACTACAAATAAAACAGGTGACTGTGTTTGTGCCAGTAGATTACCTGGCACCTATGCTACTTGTGTTCTGCTTATACCTACTATGCATGTATTTACTTACCAAAGGCTCTGCAAAAACACATCACTACTAAAGAGTTCTTTCTGTGATTACACATCACAAACAGTACCAATTAATATTTTGTAGCACATTTTTGTGGCTTGTAAACCTCATAGAGTCATGGATATTTAGAAATCATTCTACAGCTTCCTGATACTGTAACAGAGATGTGATATTGTCTCTTTGAAGAATAGAATATTCTAGAGCATGGGTTCCCAAACTGGGGGTGTGTCGCCCTGGGGGGGCATAAAGAAATTCCAGGGGGGGCACGAGGCGACTCAGCCCCCTTCAATCAATTCCTTTTTTTTTTTTTTGCTGACCAAGTTTTGCTGCTATTTTGGGGGGCGGGGATGTGAGGGTTTTTCAGAAATCAATAAGGGGGTGTGATGCCGAAAAGTTTGGGAACCACTGTTCTAGAGGATACAGGAGACCAAGAGACAGAGAGAAAGTTCAGGAGAGATTCAGATTGTGTAAACATTTCTTGCTCATGTATTTCAATAAACTGTTTTTGTGCTCATTTAAATGTGTCCTGCCTCCCCACATAACATTACCAGTATCTCTTTAATGAACTGGTTTCTCCTCACTGTAAAACCTCTGGGAACAAATATACAGAACTTCTAAGGCCAAAATGTGGAGTCCTTGTGAATAAAGCATATGGTGTCTCAATGTCAGCTTGTTGGCTAAGCAATGGGAATTTGCTTGCTTTGTAATTTAATGCCTAATTATAAAACAGTGAGGTGAGGCCTTGTTGTCGTTAGAACACCTCTTCTGTTTAACATTCCATTTCTTCAAACAGAGTTCTGGGAAAGCCACATTGTTCAACATTTACTTTTCTGAACCTGTCATACTTAGTCATCACACAAGATTGTCAGTTATACTTCTCTTCAGAGACTTACAAGGAGTAGCTGATTTTTAAAAAGTGCTGGGAAGGATGTGCCTGTGTGTAAGAGAGAAGGAACAGGAAACAGAAGTTCAAAACTATGGCCCCAATTATAGAGTTGAAAGTGTCTGAACATGACAGATGTGATGATGAATTTTACCCATTTGGCTGCCACTTTCTACTGAGGATCTGTCCTTGGAGATTATAATTTTTACTTGGGGGAGGGGGGGAATGAGTGTTGAGAGGGATTTGTATGAGACGGTGGTCGTTTGGCACAGAAGCAAAACAGCAGTTCTAGGCATAAGGGGCTGCATGCGAGGTGTGAAGATGGATGTGGGAGGAGATAAAGGTCTTGCTACATCATGTGGTCTGAAAATCTATAGGTAGAGAAGATCAATAACCATAGTTATTGCCTGATGTAATTAATAGGCTATCAATGCCTAACATAGTGAATGCTAGTGGGAAGGGGGTAGGTTTAGAAGATAAAAAAAAAAATTAAAAATTACTTAGAAAAGTTAAGATGTCTGCAAGTCACCAGGGCCTAATGAAATGCATCTTAGAATACTCAAGGAGCTGACAGAGGAGGTGTCTGAGCCTTTAGCTATCATCTTTGGAAAATCATGGAAGACAGGAAAGATTCCAGAAGACTGGAAAAGGGCAAATATAATGCCCATCTATAAAGAGGGAAATAAGCCAGGAAACTACAGACCAGTCAGTTTAACTTCTGTGTCAGGAAAAAAAAAATTGAGCTAGTAATTAAGGAAATCATCTGCAAATATCTGGAAAATAATAAGGTGATAGGTCACAGACAGCATGGATTTGTAAAGAATAAATCATGTCAAACCAATCTGATAACTTTATTTGATAGGATAACAAGTCTTGTGGATAAGGGAGAAGCGATGGATGTGGTATACCTAGACTTTAGTGAGGCATTTGATATGGTCTCACATGATCTTATCAATAAACTAAGCAAATAAAGCTTAGATGGGGCTACTATAAGGTGGGTGCATAACTGGCTGGATAACCATTCTCAGAGTAGTTATTAATGGTTCACAATCATCCTAGAAGGGCATAACAAGGGGAGTTCCACAGGGGTCTGTCTTGGGACCGGTTCTGTTCAGTATCTTCATCAATGATTTAGATATTGGCATAGAAAGTATGCCTATTAAGTTTGCAGATGATATCAAGCTGGGAGAGGTTGCAAGTGCTTTGGAGGATAAGGTCATAATTCAAAATTATCTGCACAAATTGGAGAAATAGTCTGAGGTAAATAGGATGAAGTTTAATAAGGACAAATGGAAAGTGCTCCACTTAGGAAGGAACAATCAGTTTTACACATACAGAATGGGAAGCGACTGTCTAGGAAGGAGTACTGCAGAAAGGGATCTAGGGGTCATAGTGGACCACAAGCTAAATATGAGTCAACAGTGTGATGTTGTTGCAAAAAAAAGCAAACATGATTCTGGGATGCATTAACAGGAGTGTTGTGAGAAAGACACTGAGAAGTCATACTTCCACTTTACTCTGCGCTGATTAGGCCTCAGTTGGAGTATTGTATCCAGTTCTGGGTACCACATTTCAAGAAAGATGTGGAGAAATTGGAGACAGTCCAGGGAAGAGCAGCAAGAATGATTAAAGGGCTAGAAAATATGAGCTATGAGAGAAGACTGAAAGAACTGGGCTCGTTTAGTTTAGAAAAGAGAAGACTGAGAGGGGACATGAGAGCGGTTTTCAAGTACCTAAAAGAGTGTTACAAGGAGGAGGGAGAAAAATTGTTCTCCTTGGCCTCTAAGGATAGGACAAGAAGCAATGGGCTTAAACTGCAGCAAGGGAGGTATAGATTGGACATTAGGAAAAACTTCCTAACTGACAGGGTAGTTAAACACTGGAATAAATTGCCTAGGGAGGTTGTGGAATCTCCATCTCTGGAGATATTTAAGAGCAGGTTAGATAGACACCTATCAGGGATGGTCTAGACGGTGCTTGGTCCTGCTGTGAGGGCAGGGGACTGGACTCGATGACCTCTTGAGGTTCCTTCCAGTTCTAGTGTTCTATGAATCTACTTTAACCAGAAGGCCTGGTTAGAAATATTGTGTGCTCTTTGGAATGCCTACCCTAAACATAGCTGACATTGCATGGTAATAACTTCATGATTGCAATGTACAGAGAGATAAAATAAACAAATCATCAAGTGGAGGACAAAGGCTCTGAGAAATGTAAAACATAAAAAGATTAAGAGAGTGGAGTCAAGTAAGCCAGTTGTTTCATTACAACTGTAACTTTGGGCTTTGTTTTTAGAGATTTTGAGTGTGTTTAAAAACATTTTTCATTAGATCAGATGATGATTATTTGATCTACAGTAAATATTTAAAATAGTGCTAATAATTTAAAAGGGCTTCAGTAACGTAAACAAATCCTATCTCAAAATGACCACGCTGTAGGGTGCTGGTGTGTTGCAAGACCACAAAGGATTCACTGTGACTCTCAGCGTCCCTTTTCCAGTTCTATTCTCAGACCCAGGCAAAACCCTTTCAAACAGCATTCCTCAGATTAAGGTGGGACCTTTGTGGTCTTGCAACACACCAGCACCCTACAGCGTGGTCATTTGATAGGATTTGTTTAGGTTACCGGCGCCCTTTTAAATTATTAGCACTATTTTAAATATTTACTGTAGATCAAATAATCATCATCTGATCTAATGAGAAATGTTTTTAAACACACGCAAAATCATAGCTCATATAAGTTCCTCTTCACTGCTCTCAATGCCTTCTGCTGCGGGGCTTACTGCAGAATTCTCCCATGCTCTGTTGACTGAGCACTGTCTCCTATGGCTCTCTCTCTGGAGCCCTTTCCTCCTGTAGGTTCCCACTGCCTCCCCACACAGAGAACTCCCTGCTGCTGTTTCTGCTCCCACTACCTACGCTGTCAGGCTCTTGGAAGGCAGCAAGAACTCCATGTCTGCTTTTTCTATCCCTTTCCTGACAGGCCTTAGGTTGACCTACTTAGGTATCCCCTAAGGCTCTAGGTGCCTTCTCTTATAGGCCAATCACAGGTGCACTGACCTCTTCTCTATGGAAGGACCTATGCCACCCTGTGACATAATCCTAGAACTGATGGATTGAATATAATTTAGCGACTGCAGGCAATTCACTCCCCAAATGCCTTCTCTAGATTCATGACTTACAGTGAGAAGTCAGGCCTTATGTTGTTACACTTACGTTAGCCCCCCCCCCCAAAAGCAACACCCTTGGGAATGACTTGACCAGAGCTGGAACCAGTGTATTAAAAAAAAAGTGCAGCTTGCTATTCATATAGCTCCTCTGTTATGTGTCATCGTGTTACATATGAGGTCCAGCAGGTGTCTCGCCTGGGCCTGGTACAATTCAATATTTGCATTAATGACATATGATTATGGAGTGGAGAATATGCTCATAAAATCTGCAGATGATTCCATACTGGGAGGGGTTTGAAGGGCAGGTTCAGGGTTCAAAATGGCTTTGACAAATTGGAGGATTGATCTGAAATCAAGAAGATGAAAATCAATAAAGACAGATGCAAAATACTGCTCGTATCTGTTAGGAAGGAAAAATCAAATGCACAACTACAAAATGGGGGGAAACTGGCTAAGCAGTAGTACTACAGCAAGGAAGTTAGGATTGAAGTGAATCACAAGACAGCAATGTGAAGCAGTTGCAAATAAGGCCAAAATCATTCAGGGGTGCATTAATAACAGTGTTGTATGAGAGACATGGGAGGTAATTGTACCACTTTTCTTGGCACTGGTGGAGCACTGTATCCAGTTCTGGGAGTCACATTTAAGAATGATGTAGACAAATTGGAGAGAGTCCAAAGGAGAAACCTGACATATAAGGAAAGGATTAAAAAGCTAGGCATCGTTAGTCTTGAGAAAAAGACTGAGTAGGGGCCTCATGATCTTGGTCAGGACTGTTATAAAGAGGGGGGTGATCAATTGTTTTCCAGGTTCACTAAGGTATGACAAGAAGCAATGGGCTTAATCTGCAGCAAGAAAGATTTAGGTTAGATATTGGGGAAAGCTTTCTAACCATATGGATAGTTAAGCCCTGGAATTGGCTTCAAAGAGGGTTTGTGGACTCCCTATCACTGCAGGGTTTTAAGTACAGATTAGACAAATACTTGTCAGGGATGATCTAGGTATAATTGGTCCTGCTTCTCATCATCTCTTCTCGGCCTTCAGTTCTATGATACTTGGATTCTATATGGTAAATTAATGAGTTTGTCTCATATGGTTCATCCTTAGAAACTAATAACATTCTAGCTAATTTACAATAATTGTAATTTTGTTGGGTTTCTAGTGCCCGCATGGAGTCAGAGACACTTTATGATATTGAGATCATAGGTCAAATCAGAGCGTTTACCCCCAAAAAACTGGGACAGTACTTTTCGATTGACATATGTCACAATCTTCAAATCCCAATAGTCTAGGAAGGCTGCAAGTTCATACGTTTAGAATGTCCTCTTTGTGTACATAACACATGATTGCAGGGATTCTGTTCAATGAGTCAACATTAAAATCAATATTTCAAAAACAGAGCCCTGGATTTCTAGCTATACTTTATGGAACTTCCAACTGCACTGATAAATCATCCCCATGGCTTCTGTCAGAATAAATAATAGTTTTCAAATGTCCTATGTGATGCAATAAGGCTCACTGCAATCTAGCCATTCTTGCACCTGGCTTTACTCAGTACCTAGATTGTTCATTGCCTAACACTAAGCACGTTTACATACTGCCTGTCTGAGACAAAATAAATGCACCGCATGGATTCTGAAGTGGCTTAGTTCTAAAGTTGGCTTCTCAAAGTACATCTGTCTGGCAAAAGAACAATAACTTGGATCAAAGAAAGCAGAGGCTGTTAGGCAGCTTATAAGTCTATTGTGTGATACTGTGTGCACTTATCCAGTGAACACGTGCTTTAAATTAAAATCAATGGCAGCAGGATAAGTATGTGCACTGTGTTCAATTCATTTGCTCTTCACTCCCATCAGACTGCTTTGCTTTAAACCTGCATGCCTAGATATTATATCAGCATCTTCATAAATGAATGTTTTTGTTACCAATATATCAAGAATAAAATCTGCTCTTGTTGCATCAGCAAACAATAATGGAATATCATGCTCGTAGGATACAATAGGAAGTATACAATGGGGAAAGCATTAACAGTAAGACGAGACAAAATATATATTACTAAGAGACGTTTACACATGTCTCAGGACATTAGGTTGGTCTTTACTTTTAAAGACCAGGCCTATTTACTGTTTAAGATTCACAAATAATGTTTTACGGGAGTGAGGAACCTTTTTTGGGTTGGGGGCCACTGACTAACAAAAAAACTCAGTAGGGGGCTGCACACAAGTGAGGGGGAAAAAACCCCCTCACTGACGTGACCCTGACTGAGAAGGAAAAAGACTCTCCCCACATTCTCCTCATACACCAGAGCCGAAACAGGGGCCAACCTGGTAGATTTTGTGTGCTCCAGTCCTGTAGTGGGAAAGCGTGAGGGTTGGAGCAGCACCACTGGCTTCCCAATGCTGGAGGGAGAGGGGGCCCAGAACCCCTTGGCCTGAAGTTCCCCACCCCTGATCTATGGTAATAAAGCACCGAAGTATATTACCATGATTATATATTTGACAATGTACACACACACTCTCTGATCTTTTTTTTCCACTTTAAAAAAAATCAATTTTAAAAGTTTCAATTATTTCACAGTTTTTAAAGTTTTTTCTTAAATTTCTCTTAAATATTAAAAACAGGACTATGTAGCACTTTAAAGACTAACACGATGGTTTAATAGGTGATGAGCTTCGCACCTACTAAACCATCTTGTTAATCTTTAAAGTGCTACATAGTCCTGTTTTTTGTTTCAGCTACACCAGACTAACACAGCTACATTTCTATCACTATTCTTAAAATTTAGGCATCCCCATCTATTGATTTGATGCTAAAGGAGTCTGAGAGAGTTGAGTTACTTGTGAATCCCTGAATATCCACTGACCTAAGGAACATTTTTCCTTTTAAAAAAGAAGTGACTATTGAATTGAAATCTTTAGGAAGGAGAGAGTAGTTCAGCATCCATGCCCACAGAAACCTTGTGTTTTATGCAGAGCAGGCCAACAAGGATGTCAACTACATACTTCTGTGCAAGATGTTTTGCACAAAAACTTCTTGCGCAAGAGCACGTCCACACCTCAAAGCACATTGCAAAAGCGATGTGCTTTTGCACAAGAGAGTATGCACACTGCATGGATGCTCTTGCACAAGAAACTTCTGATTGCCATTCACAGAATGGCAATCAGAGCACCTGTGCTTTTTCCAATAGAGGTTTCTTGAGCAAGAAACCCCTCATAAAAGGAGGTTTACCTATGGTGGAAAAAGCCCTCTGTTCTGCCATTTTACTCTTGATTTTCTTGCGCAAAAGCGCATTTGAGGTGTGGACGTTCCACGGGTTTTTGCGCAAAAACCTTGCAGGGTAGACGTAGCCTTTCTGTTTTCAGCATGCCTATCATTTTTGTGATATAATTACCTAACAACTAGCACCTGATTGAAATAAGCTATAGCGGGGAAAGTGAACCTTTTTTCAGTCAGGAGCATGGTCCATAGAAAATCAGGCAGGGGTCACACACACAAGCAAAAAGAAAAAAGAAAGAAGAAAAATCCTGTATTCTGGGACTCAGAGGCTTGATCAAATTAAGCTGGGGGCCAGATCCCAAAAGTTCCCCACATCTGAACTATAGACAACTGAACACTCAATAATACATTAATGCCTTGGCTTTTGGGGTTCTGAGTGTGAACTCACTCAACTTGGAAAAAACAGCTTAGTCAGCCTCAGTCTACTGGAGTTTTGAATGTAGAATGCAGGTACAGTGACTATAGTCCAAAAATGCATTTACACGTAGCTTTTACTCAGGCTCTACTGAAGGATTAATCGGAATACTCCCCATGGCTCTAGAGTCCATCACATCTGTTCTCTTTTCTTTGCTGTTGAAAACAAAACAGAACCTCCTGCTGTGAAGAGGCTCCTCTGGCCATTCAAAGACAAATGAGACGACATCAGCTGCCTCAGGATGAAATTCATTTCCAGCAATTTTAGGGTCTGTCCATTTCACTGTGGCACACCAAACTTGAGGCACTCAAGGATGTTCATTTTGTCTGTGCTAAAACCCTGTTAAAAAGCAACCCCCTCTCTCCACACAATGTGGGTATTTTTAAAAATAATTATTTTCTTTAGTTCTTCAAAATGGAGTTGTGACATTTCTGTGGGTCAGAGACTAGTAACTAACGTAAGGAAACTGTGGTGTATTTTAAAAACAATAATGCAACAGTGAAAAATAAATGGAGAGTGACAGAAGGTTTGCATACATGTGCCAGCTGTTAGGACCTACTGACTCATATTTACTATTGTTATCCAGATGGTCTTTCCAGAGCCTTACAGGATGCTAATTCATTATACCTAATGCTTTGGCAAATAAATCTGAAACCAAAACATGAGTGATAATAAAGTAAAGAAGAAAATACAGAAAGCAATATAAAAAGCTGAAGGAAATGGGTTCCATTTCCCCCCTAATGCAGTAAGAGAAGGAAAAACAGCTTGCCCAAAGCTTCCAACAGACTCCAGCTGTGTCTCTTCAGTTATTTCTTCCATTTTCAGGCACAGCAAATTATCTAGAATAGTTCACACTCAGAACCCCAATTGGTTCGGACAATGTGACCTTAAAGCTCAAATAAAGTTTAACTGATGGCTAGAATTTTTTCTGTATGTGGCACCATTGCATATGATTGAGCTGGACAATAGCATAATTTATAACATACCTCTTATCAGTCTGCTATAAAAATCAGGGACACCATATTCAGGGACAAAGAATCAAATTCAGGAATGGTTTTTGTAAAAAGAATGAGCAATGACTCCAAAACCTATTAATTCAAATAACATCAAAATATAAAAGATTGTTTGAAAAGGAAAAAAACCCTTGGCTGTATTTTTTTACATTCTCTTTCTGGTTCTCTAATAAAATAGCTAAGAAGAAAGACAATCAATCTATAGAAGGGCTATTTTATATTTGCTAAAACATCATTAATGAAAATAAAGAAGCCCCTAGAGGTATGTAAATCAGTACAGTTAAATGAATAATTTTCAATGAATTTATTATTGGATAGATGTAACTTATATTTCCTTTCACAGATATTCTCACAGATCACAATTACCTTGAATTAATTCATTCTGTAATATATTTTAATAACTCAATGTACTCATCACTGTCATTTTTTGCTATCTTTCCTCATACTAAATAATATTACATACTTCAAATAGTATCACTTGAGGAGTACTTTATGAGTAAGAGTAGAAGATCCTGGACTCTTTGTAAGTATTATATAGTCAATATTTGCTACTTGAGCTTAGCTGGTTAACTGTGATGAGTCAAGTAAACCACATGGTGCTGTTTGGATAAATATGCTGATGCTTCCCTATAGACGAGATATGCAGGGAACATCAGACAACTCATCTATATGAAACGATATTGAGTCTATAGGTAATGATGTCAAATTTCACGGTTCAGGAATGATTTGATTGGGGAAACCTGAAGAATTTCAATCACTATTAATCAGAAGGGGGGAGTTATACAACATGAGCAATTCTACCACTGGTAGGAAATGTTTGTTTTCTTTTCTCCCCTTAGCATGATGTCCCTTGGCTTTTTGCTGGCTGCTGGACTGTGGGAAACAGGAGATACAGCCACAGATGCCATCATATCATCATGGTTCAAATTCCATTTGAATTGCCAGGTTCTGTTGATATTTTCGCCGTGGATCAAGATGAACATTTCATTACCTGATGGGCCAAAATGAACAACAGTGCTTGGAGAAAATAAAATCCTGCAAATTAGACATCAGCTCCTCAAATACAGAGCTACTTATCAGTGGTCCTTCACATTGTTGGTTGGTGTGTTTCTATTTGAATGTGGGTATATTATGGGCTATTGTGACACTGTTTCAGAGTGAAGATTTATTTCTGACACTCTAGTAAAATACTAAGTGGGGCATCCAAGTTCATTATCCTTCTTTTGCTAACCAACATACTATTTTCTCTCTGCCCACTACAACTCCTATTCATAGAAACCTTCTGGAACTATTAAGGTTGCATCTCTGTGAACTGGGCCACAGATATTGTCAGACCAGAGAGTCCTGGTGGGGGCTCTCCGGAGCTGGTGACTGGGCTTTCCACAGCTGGGCTGCCCAGTGGAGCCAGGAGTCTGGCGCACAGCAGCAGAGCTGCCCAATGGGGCCAGGAGCCCTGCACGTGACAAGAGGTCTGCCCATTGGGGCTGGGAGTCTGGTACACTAGGAACTGGGCTGGAGCCAGGCTGCCCAGTGTAGCAGGGAAGTGGGGGGACTAGCAGGGCAGTGGGGTTGGAGCTAGGAGGGGAACCAGCCAGGAGGCCAGCATCCAGTCCAGGGATGGGGGGATCTGGTAGCAGGGGGGCCAGATATGACCTCCTCTGGTCTGGCAAAATCCCTCATCTGGGACTGGTCAGGTCCCAAGGGTGTGGAACCAGGGAGGTCCAACCTGTAGGGTGATCTGTGTAAGCAACGGTGGTCAGCAATTGATTCAGAAAGATCTAACTGGACACATTGATAAGCCTCTCCTCCCCTTCAGCTGAACCCCATCACAGCTGAGATAACTCACAAAGTATTAGGTGATTTCCACAAAGGGCTTACTTGTAGTTTACACAGGTCACAAAACATACATTATCCCCAAGACTAAAAGAACACCACAAGGCTCTTCTGGCATCCCAAAGATTACAGAGTCAAGGTTGCATGACAATTTTGTGTGAGAAATGCCATCTTAAATCCCAGCATGCTAATGCTGGTTTTTGCTTTTTCACTAATGTTCTTGTAAGGAACACATTGGGAAAACATATCTCCGTGCTTCATGATTTATCATTGTTTTAGCTTTGGCATTCAAACTAAGATTCAGGAAGGAAACAACAACCAACTTTTACTCCAGTCATCTGAAGAAGTGGGCTGTGCCCACAAAAGCTCATGATACCATCTACATGTTTTGTTAGTCTATAAAGTACTACCAGACCATTTGTTGTTTTTTAAGTTTAACTTTTACTTTAGTTCATTATCTGATAATGTTAGTTCCCTGTGTGTGGTGGTGGGAATGTGTTTGCTGCTTAATTTTTGCTCTCCTATCCAGCTAAGTAGAGTAGCTTTAAAAACAGATAAGGCTGAGAAATCTGACAAACTCTAAAAATAAGTAAACAAGAAGCAAAGGAACATAAAACTAGATACTGACACCCCCAGAGATAACACACAATGAGATACTGAATGAACCTACCAATTTCAATAGGAAATATTGGGAAATACATTTTTCAAGAAATACCTAAGGGCTTTTTATAATTGGTAAGTATGGTCCTGGAAAAGCTGCAGGACAAACATGTACTGCCCTAGCAAAGTAGAACAAGGAGGAAAAGGGTTATGATAAATGGGGCAGTCAGAGTCTCTAAATCTTACACATTAAAGTGAAACTGGATCAATGCTCCTTGGGTTCCATATGCTTACATCTGATAATAATCTCACAGGTAATTAAATAACCTATTTTAAAACTTCTCACTTGGTACAAGAGAGAAGGCTAAGTCCAGGAAAATCTACCACTGGCTCCAGAGAGTGGATCATGGTCACCAAAGAAACAGAAAACTCACAATAGACTTGAGAAAAATTTCCTTACCTGTCAGCCCTTTCACACTGGAGATATGCTGCAGGTCAGATTGTGTTGGTGCTGACTGAAGGTTTTGGATTTTTATTACCTCAGAAGAGGTGGAGTTTTGTTTTGTCTAGTAGAGGACTAATATATCCAAACAAACAGTAAGACAGAAACTGAGGCAGGGCTGCATTGCCACAACAAACTGTGAGCCACGGTCACAAAACCACACAAATTTGTCATGTAGAATCTCCAGCAATAGACATCTAACTTCCCATTTGAAATGTGTTGGTGTTCTCAGTCCAGTTGTTATTGATTTGAGGTCAAACCTCACACAAACTTCTGAGACATTTAGCTTTAGCTGATGCCCTTGCTAGCAAGCCTTTGTAGAGGCCATGAGCTGTGTGTTCATGCAGACCAGACTACTTTCTCCTCCTCAGACCTAAATCTTCTGAATTAACATTAAACTGGTGAGAGGAAGTTTGTACTGCTGCTGTATATGCTGTCAATCAGGCCCCTCTCATAAGTGCTGAATTAACTTAACCTCAAAATGAAAATGAAGGAGTCAAGTGGAATAAATGGTTAAAGAGTTCTATGTATTCTTCTTCCCCTGCCGGCAATCCCAAAGACCTAGCTATGCCCCGCTAATCGGCTCTCAAATTTATGTATCTCACCCAGCAGTGGGACTACAGAACAGCCACACAATTGGATTTGACAAAAGCAATTGTAAAAATCTGCACAAACGAAAGCAATGGTTTTAGAGAAACATTTGGCTTCCACCCCTTTCTCAATGATTTTGTAAATCTCCTGGTCTAGCTTAGTGGTGCATCCGCAATCTCCCATTGCTTTCATTAACTCTGACAAAGAGATGGCAATTCTTTACAGAGATAAAGAAAGTATTAAAATACAAGGAAGCCACCGTATCTACCAAAACAGGAAAAAGAGGGTTGTTATTATAAAGATGGAAATACACTTCCTAAGGGTTTTATTATCCTGTTGTTTGTTCCTGTTATTTTGACCTGCACTGGTGGATGAACAGAATGTATACTGACCTTTTCCAAGTTTAAAAACAAACAAAATTCCCTCCTGGAAGCACACAAACCCTTAGCATGCCTTTCTTGTCTTTTTTAAAATAATTTCAATTTTTTTCCAGCAACCTTTGCTTTGTTAATGTAACCCACACACCTGCTGAGTGTGGTGTACTGTTCAGTGTAGTGGCATTTAGACCATTTACAGATAGAAAGAAAGAGCTTTTTCTACAGCCTTTGCATGAGAGTCAACAACCAAAACCAAAGAGTCAGGTGGCTTTTAGCTCAGGCTGGAGAGGCTCATGCACTAATCTCTAGAGGCCCCAGGTTCAGTTGTACCTTTACATTAAATCAGCACAAGCCAATGTGCATCCTGCTTCTCTCTTGCTGCACATCCTACCTTTAAATAAGCAACTACTTCAAGACCAAAGATGTTTTCACACTTTCTTCTGTTAATTCGCAGTCTGAAGCAGCATGGAACCCAGAGCTTTTGAAAATGGGAGTTGTGCAGCTATGTGTTGTTGACTGGTCAATCCAAGAATCTCTAGCAGTTCTATTATAGTACTCCTGTGGGTTTTCTGGTTTTCATTGTAAATCCGCTTTTTTTAATCCATAAAAATCCTATTTACAGATTGTTGGTTTTCTTTTCTTATCTGTGTTAGAGAAATCACCATTTTGTAGGAGTAGAACGAATATATAAGATGTATCTATTAGGATTTCTTTTAAATATCAGCCCATGGTAATAATTTGCATTAACAATAAAGTGATATGAGGCTGCTCTTCGACTTACAGGCATTTTTGATAGAAATGAAAATATCATACATCTCACTAAAATGAATTGAATGGTTCAGTGCACAGAGTATTCTTTTCATCAGTAAACAGTTTGAAAAATCCAGCATGTGAAAAATGAAACACTGATTTAGTCTAAAATTGAAACCTCTCATATAAATTTAATACTTGCTGCAACCACATCCAAGACACTCATGCTTTGAAATAGATAGCTTTGGGCTAAAGTCAAAGGCATTAGCCCCCTTCAAAAATACTGTACTTCATCAACGTTGAGACCATGTTTCCAGCAACAACGACCAAAACCAAAGCCATACAAACAAAACAAAAAACAGCCAAAAATATATAGAAAAACTCAGGAAAACTATTAGTAAATAAATCCAAAATAAAAAAATAAATAAATAAAAGAACACCGCCCAGTCCTTGTAGCTTTGCAGCACCCAAAATTTGTTCATCTGAGGCCTGTGCTGAGAACTAGAAGGATACACATAAAATGAAATAAACTGTGGCTGTCCTTCATCTTTAATATGGAGATGTAACTATGGACACTATGTCCTGGAATGCCAGGCTCCATCTTGCATTCACAACAAGATTGAGTCTAACCTCCTGCTACCCGTACTCTTTGTGGTAGAAGCAAGCATCATGAGCTGAGGGGGGCTGTTGGCCCCATTGCAGTACTGTAATTTCTTATTTTTTTCCCTTTTAAAATAGGAAATGCAATGAAAAACTATTAGGAGAGGCTGATCTTGCTCTCATTGGCCTCAAAAGGAACATGATCAATCTCTTTGTTCAAATTGTAAGAGATACACGCTCTAATCAAGAAAATCAGAAATAAAGCTTTAATGACAACTTAAATCTGTCCTATTTTTCATATACCTTGTAACCCTTCTGCCAGGTAGTTAATAGTTGTCCCTCTTGACAACTAATTAAACCAGCTTGAATCCCACACCCAGTCAGAAACATAGGAAAACTAAATTCATCTTCCTCTGGAGCTTTTAATATGCAAGCACTGGGAGACTGTGCACAAACAAGGCAATCTTTATTAGGGGAGTGAGAACACAGAAACTTGGAAAAACACAGCAATAGAATATATATGCAAATAAATAGCCCTTTCTATCAACTATGACAATCTATGCCCCTCCCCACCTCCTGTGGAGACAGTCCACAGATAATAGTCTTTTAGCTGTATCACCTCAGCCCTCCACCAAACCCCACTCACATCTGAGTCAGTTGGCATCAGTCGTCCAAGCGTCTATTTGCAGAGCTATCTCCCCTTCCAAAGGAGCTGCTTGCTGAGCTCTGTTTGAAGGCACCACCGTATTAGTGACTCAGCTTTATTAAGATGCTGGGTACACAGGAATCTACTCAGCAATTCTGCTGTCCTCTACATTGTCTCTTTCATCACAGTCCACATGTATAACTGCACAAAACCCAAACAGCCCTGCACCCAGCCCTTCTCTGAGGCCCTGCACCCACTTGCAGCATCCCTCGCCCTCCCTCCCTCTCCTACAAACAATTACATTCATTTGGTTGTAGCGGAAGAATAGGGTGTGGGAGGTCGATGAGGGCTCCGGCGCGAATGGGGGTTGTGTGCTGGTGTGGTTCTGAGGAAGAGGGGTTTGGAGTGCGGAAGGGTGTTCTGAGATGCGGAGCAGGGGGCATTGGCTTTGAGCTGGGCCAGAAATGAGGGTTCAGGATGCAAGAGAAGGTTCCATGCTGGGGTAGAGGAGGGCTTCAGCAGGGCGAGGGGGGGCTCTGGGGTGAAGGGGAATGAGGGATTTTGGGTGCAGGAGGTTGCTCAGTGCTGGGCTGGGGGTGTAGCATTACAGCTGCAGAAGGGAGTTTGCATGTGGGAGGACACCCACAGATACAAACCTGATATCCACAGATTTGCAGGACTCTACCGCCAGGGCCCCTTTTCAGCTGGGCATTCTGGAGGCTTAGGAAACTTATATAAAGATCTCTTTAACACATGGTGAGAGCTCTATCCTCTTTGGAGCTCTTTTGGGAGCTCAGTTCCCTCCAAAATTCAAAATCATGTACAGTTACAATGATTCCCTCAAGTTTCATTAGAGGAATTTAATATAGGTAGCCTGTGCAATTGTAAATATGGTAGCACTTTCCCCGTTCCACAGATAGAGGAAGTAGAGTGCTCTTTCCCCCCTAGTATTTCAGTTCACAGTGTTTACAAATAGTAATGGGATCCTTACACTGAGCATGTGTGTGTGATATTATGATGTAGAATTTTTATATCTACCTATGGATTCTTCTATCCAACAACTAATTTTATAGGGCCAGCTTCTTCACTGTAATTTATACGCATGTATGTATGTTAGAGAAAAGAAACTGTTCCCCCCCAGTAAAAAAGTTTGGCCAGGCTGCTCTTGCTATAGTGGGCTGCAGGACTCCTTGAGAGAAACCGGCCGCACCCTTCCTGCATACCATTGCCTTTAGAAAAATGGAAGGTGTGAAAAGGGGAAAATAGCCTCAGACTCTCCCACCCGTCACCTTGGCATGAGAACTGCGGGGTTTACCTGGTCGCATGAAACCTGCACAGTTTTGGCCTAACCCCTGGGACACAGATACCCCACTTGGGGACCATTGGGCCATATATGGTAATATGCAAGCACGGGAAAGTGATGTGCAGATTTGGGGATAAATACCCATTGCACAGTTCGCTCTAGGAGGTCTTCACAACACACGTACCACCGTGCGTGTGCCTTCTCGTATACTTCCAAGCGCTGCCAGCCTGATCAACCAGTCACCGCCCCCAACTCTTGGGCATAACCAAGGCCTTTGTAACCAAACCGATATCTGTGAAATGTTCCGTGTGCTGTGTAAGTTGGTATGTATGATTTGATTTTTCCTTGTTGAATAAGCTTAGTGTTGTAGTTGTTTTTGGGTAGTACATAGAGTTTGTAGTTATCACTGTTATTTAATTAGTGTAGCTGGATATTTTAAGATTAGAGACTATTCCCCTTGCCATTCCCATCCTTATATCTGACACGTTTAACTAGAAATCATAGAATAAATATAATAAATACTGTAAATTCATTATTAACACGGTCTAGTAAAAATCTTAGAATAAATACTATAAATTCACCACTGTCATAAATAAATATATTTTATTTGATAAAACTGTCCACCTGGTTCTGTCCTTCCCCCCTTGAGTATGCATCATCGGACCTGTGATTCTTGCGACATATGTGTGTGTGTATGGGAGCGGGGGGAGGAATCGACATAAAAGCATGAAGTATCACTGCTGTAAATCCAGCTCAGGCTGGTAACTTTCATTCAAAGCTGTTCAGTGGTCTATGTAAATCAGTGATCTCAATCTACTGCTTAGTGCAAGTGCTCACATCAGAAACAATAAACACAGAACTAGCATCTATCAGTTTGTTGATGGGCAGATTTAGCAGAGAGCTCCAGGATTAAAGAGACATCGAGCGGGAAAGCCATGAAAGTGATCCTGGAAGATGTTTGAGGCTTATTGGTGGAGTATCCTATTTTATTTTATTTGGGATAGGTTCTTATCCCACACTCATGGGAAGCTTATGCTGCTGTTTTCTATCAGATTCCTGGATGGTCAGTCTGGCATCTTTCTTAAGCAAAACAATGAGCAAAAATAGAATTCTACTGATGCATTGAGGTCACAGAGAATCTGAACAATTTTTCCTCAATAGATTATCCCAGCAAATGATTCCAAAAATGACACTATTCTGCTCTAGATATGTATATACTTCTACAAAAAATGAAAGGTAGTAGAAAGTCATGCCTATCATCTTTGTTTATGTGAGAGTATCATTTGGATAATAGCTCTTTAGGAAAGTCTTTGTGGGTTTAGCATTAGGACTACTATTATAAAAAAGGTTTTCCTTCAGAAGACTGCAAACATTTTTGGGGGGAAAATATATTTCTCATTTTTAATAGTATGATGCTTGTGTATTTGACACAGATACAACAGAAAAAGAAATGCAGCACATAGAACCTTCAATACCCATAAAGATCCATCTAGTGAAACAAGACTATCTGTAATCCTTTTCCAAATGAAAAGTGTGTAGGTGTGTGGTGTGTGAGGGAGGGAGGCCGGGGGGGGGGGGGGAGGGAGGGGAGGGACAAATGGTATTAGAGTTGTCAAACATAAACGAAGTGTTATGAACTTATGGTGAACTGGACTTTCATCTTACATTCTTTGTTCAGGAAATAATTTGATTTTCTAATCATTGATTCTGTCATTTCTTATAGCATCATTCATGCCATCTAATAAAGGTTGTCACAATTTCCCAGAATAACCACACATAATTTTGCAACCTATTTGCTGATTGTTCTCTCTGGAGACTACAGCAATTAGTTACAGAGATTATCCATTTGGTTGTTGAGATTCTTATCTTTTCTATGTCAAGAAATTATTCATTTAAAGCCATGGTGTCCAACACACTAGCCACATATGGCTATTTGGTTGGTTGAGTGTGGCTACTTGGCTTGAATAATGTGGCCATGGGCTAGTTGAATGTGGCTAGTTTGCTATAGCAGTAACCACTATAGTGGCTACTGCTTCAGAACTAGTTGGATACCATGGATTTAAAGCAATCATTAATAATATTTTGAAATTGTTTGCCATTATTTGTTTTTCTACTCCATAAAGAGCTATTATTTAACAAACAAAATGCAAGATGGTTGGTCTCTCCAAAGAGACACTGAAAGCAGCAGCTGGCCATAAAGAAAGTGACATAATGGTTAATACTGTAGGACAGGGGCTGTATCTTACTATAAACACCTAGAACAGTAAGGTCACCACTATGAATAATCCAAATCAATTAATTAATACTCTGCAAAATTATTGGGCAAAGCCTCTGATGTGAGCAGAACAGAAATGGATCCAGAGCCTGCCCTGCCTACATCTTAAATCTCAAAGTGCAGTTCTGCTTGAAGGCAGAAGTACAAGTTCTGCACTTCAGAAATATTTGGCCATTGTTCCACCAACCAACTTTATATCATGGTGAATCCTGGTGTTACTTTAAGGTGTCTTACTGCAGCTCCCAAGCAGAATAAATTATGTACTTAGTCTCTAAACTGAATGTCATGCTAATATATAATATAATATAATATAATATAATATAATATAATATAATATAATATAATATAATATAATATAATATAATATAATATAATATAATATAATATAATATAATATAATATAATATAATATACAGAACCTCTTGCTACTAATTCACTGCTGCAAATCCAACTCAGGCTGGTAACTCTCATCCAGGGCTGTTCAGTGGTCTATGTGAATCAGTGATCTCAAGCCAGTGCTTAGTGCAAGTGACCTCATAGAAACAACACACACAGAACTAGCATCTATCAGCTTGTTGACAGGCAGATTTAGCAGAGAGTTCTGGGATTAAATAGGCATTGAGCGAGTAAGCCATGAAAGTGATCCCGGAAGATGTTTGAGGTTCATTGATGGAGTATTCTATTTTATTTTATTTGGGACAGGTTCTTATCCCACACTCACAGGGAAGCTTAAGTTGCTGTTTTCCATCAGATTTTTGGGTTGTCAGTCTGGCATCTTTCTCAAGCAAAACAGAGACCACAGAAGATAGATTTCTACTGACATACCGAGGTCACAGAGAATCTGAACAATTTTTCCTCAACACATTATCCCAAGCAATGATCCCAAAAGTGTCACATATCTCAAAGTGAACATATAGTGTGCTTCAGGGCATAGCCGACTTAGTCTGTACAGGATAAACTTTAAAAACAACAAATAGTTGGGTAGCACTTTAAAGACTAACAAAACATGTAGATGGTATCATGAGCTTTCATGGGCACAACTGAAAAAGTGGGCTGTGCCCATGAAAGCTCATGATACCATCTACATGTTTTGTTAGTCTTTAAAGTGCTACCCAACTATTTGTTATATAGAGTGCTGCCAGATCTCTGTCAAGACAAATTTACTATCAGACTTTAGATTCCAAAAACAATAGAGGATGCATCATTCTGTGGCATGTTTCATTCATGATTCTAGAGCAGGGGTGGGCAATAATTTTTGCAGGGGGACCACTACACAAATGTTGGTACATGGCTACAGACTGGCTTTGGGCCTCCCACAACAGAGCCTGAGGCAGAAGGGGTAGGGCCGGGGCTACAGAGAAAGAATGAAAGAGAGAGAGAGAGTGTGTGTGTGTGTGTGAGAGAGAGAGAGAGAGAGAGAGATACTTTGTGTGTAAGAGACAAACTTTGTGACACAGATTGAGTGTGTGTAGCAGTGTATGTGTGACAGTGACTGTTAGGGATGCCAGGTGTCCGGTTTTGAAACAGACAGTCCGGTATTGAAACAGACAGTCCGGTATTTGAAGGTTCTGTCCAGGAAACAAATTGAGAAAATACCAGACATATAAAATGTCCGGTATTTTCTAATTAGGTAAGTTTTATTATTATTAGGAGTATCAGTACGTAGTTGTGAACTGCCTGGCTGGTAGACATGCTCATGCTGCGTGAGTGTGTCTACCCACCAGGCAGTACTCAACTACACAAGGGGGGTTGGGGGCGGGGGCGGGGCGGGATGGAATCCCTGGGGCCGGACTTGCTCGTGCTTCACTGGGACAATGTGCAGGACAGGCAGCGCCCCGGGATCTGCGTGTGCCCGGGTCAGTTCTACTCCCAGCTGGCCAATTCTCTCCCCCCATTCCTCCGCTGGCCAGCCCCACTCTCCCCAACTGGTTCTCCCCCCTCCTCCTCCTGATCTTCCCCAGCCAGCTCCACTCCCTCTGACCCCCTCCCAGCCAGCCGTGCTTCCCGCCAGCCAGTCCCCCCCCCCCCGATCTCTCCCGGCCAACCCTGCTGTCCCCGACCTCCCCACCCCCGCACCTCCCCACCCCCCCACCAGTCCTGCTTCCTGCCGGCCGGTTCCCGCCCCCCACCCCCACCTCACCTCCTCCCGTCCAGCCCCACTCCCCTCTCAGCCGGTCCTCCCCTCCCCCATCTGAGATCAAGTATGTCCGATATTTTTTTAATCCACCTGGTAACCCTAGTGATTGTGTGAGAGTGTGACTGTGACACAGAGAGTGTGCATGCTGGTTAAGTTTCTGAGAGAAGTCACACTCTGTCTCTTTAAGGGAAATCTATCCTGCTCTTTTGTCCCCCTCACCCCCCATTCTGCACTCCTCTGAGTCATATGCTTCAGCCTGGAACAGCTGTGCTGACTGTGTGTCTTTGGGTTTACAAATACCCTGCCTTCAGCACTCCCCTCGCCCCTCTTACCCCACCCTCCTGCACAGCTAGCAGGAGAATCTTGAAAGCTGCTTGGCTGCTGGATGGAGCAAGGTGGGGGACGAGCAGTTTAGGGGCAGCTTGCTGGCTGTAGTATGCACCTCTGCTAATCAGCTGGGTGGGCTGGAGAGAAATGCTTGGCAGCCTGGATCCGGCCTCTGGGCCTGCGTTTGCCCATTCCTGCTCTGGAGTGAGTGGGTATGTGCAATGTCTGTGAAGTAAATTTTCATCTGCGTCATGCAACTGATGGCAAGACAGTAGGAATTGTCTGGTGGTTAACACAGTTGACTACTACAAAATTTTCAGAAGTAGCTAATGTAAGAAGGGGCTGAACTACTACTTGCAATCAACCAGCTAAAAGAAGAGAGCAGCCTGGTTGTGGGCATGCTCACTCAAATTGTTTAGCCCTGCAAGATAATTAACTGTTGATATGTAAATACAGCTCATGCCGGGATGGGGAAGGAATCCAGGGAGTAGTTATGGAAATCCAATTCAGCCAGGGCTGAGGGAGGATCGGTGGTTAGACTGGAACGTGGTGTATGTATTGTAACTAATTTGGCTGTTGTGGGATCACAAACCAAGTTACCCCTAAATGTAGGAACTGTAAAATATGACACCAGTGCTTGCAGGAGAGACACCATCATTGTAAGAGATCTCAGATAAATAAGCCTCCATTGCTCAATCCATTTGAGCTGGGATGGTTACTCATGGGTTGGTTATGAACTCTGTTTGTGGTATTTTCCCAAGCTAATGCCATGTGACCTCTCTCCCTCTTTCATTAAAAGTTATTTTCCACACACAGACTCTGTGCTTGCGAGTGGGGAAACATTGCCTCTCAGAGGCGCCCAGGGGTGTGTGAATTTCCCAGGCTACTGGGTCGGGGCTCGAGCCGGTTATGTGTGAGATGGACAAAAAAGGACCCCTAGATATTGAACCTGGCTCCAGCTGCTGCCGACGATACCTAGAAGAAGGGTTACACTAGCAATATCCAGGTGTAGATGTCTTAAAGAAGCCTGCTTTTGAATATTCACTGAATACCACCCACTGAAAATTACACTTTTTACTTCAGGGACCTGCTTGCAACATGCCACAAATTGCACAGACCCCTCTCACATATCATATTGACCATTTCCAGTGCTGTTTTGTTCTTATATAAGCCTATCACAAAACAATGATAAATAATGACATTAACAGCAAATATCTAAAAAAGTGAAGTGCCATGTAAACTATTCTTCCGAAAAAGAATAGAAAGATCATATGCAATGATACTAGGGTCTGATTTGCCCCTTTGTGAAATCATTTCCATTCATACACCATGGCTGTGTCTACACTGGCATGAATTTCTGGAACTGCTTAAAACGGAATACTATTCCGTTTTCAGTTTTTCCGGAAAAGGAGCGTCTACATTGACAGGCTGCTTTTCCGGAAAAGCCCTTTTTCCGGAAAAGCGTCTGTGGCCAATGTAGACGCGCTTTTCCGGAAAAGAGGCCCGATCGCCATTTTTGTGATCGGGGCTTTTTTCCGGAAAAGACTACTGGGCTGTCTACACTGGCCATTTTCCGGAACAGTGGTCCGGAATAAGGACTTATGCCCGAGTGGGAGCAGAATAGTTTTTCCGGAATAGCGGCTGATTATGTACAGTAGAGCGTCGTTGCTTTTCCGGAAATTCAAGGGCCAGTGTAGACAGCTCGCAGCTTATTCCAGAAAAGCGGCTGATTTTCTGGAATAAGTGGCCCATTGGATACAAAGCACTATCAGTTTGATCTGGTAGCATTTTTTTACCTTCTCTGTGTTCATTTGCACTTATGTAAATGACTGCACAAAAGCAAGGCACTTGAGACTCAGGCCCAAGGAATTAAGAAGTAGTGGTGAGCTAGTTACACGTGTCTGAGCCTTGTGCTTTGAGATTATTCCAGTCACATAACAAGGCTCCTTTGGGTAGCACTGCCTGATGTGGCTTACAGGTGCAGTATCTCTGCACTTTGCCCTGCCCTTCTCTGAGTAGCACCTTGAGATTACAGTCACAGAATTTCCTTTTCTGTGTCCAACTACTAGGTTTCCATTTACTTTTAATTCCAGCCTGTGATTTCCCTGGTGATTACACACTAGAGTTAGCACACTTCTGAATTCTCTGAGTTTGAGAGATTGGCTCTGGAGGTTCAGAAGCATAGTGCTTTCTAGAGCATGAAGAATGGGGATGAGCAGGGAAAAGAAAATGGATTTCCAGCACAGAGAAATTAGGAGAAGTGTCTCTTCTCATCGGCCTGTTGGCACCACTGTTTAGAAGTAGGCTGCTTAGCTATTTCAAGTCAAGAGGTTCTGCAAGGGGAAGCAGGGTGGAGTGCTCTCCTTCTAGAATCTTCTTTTGGTAGAAGGCCAAAGAGGCCTTGTCCATGAGTGACAGATTTTCAAAGAAAGGGAGGGAGGAGTATTTAGATGGAGAGGCTATGGGCACATCTACACTGCAAAAGCCAACCTACAGCAGTGAGTCTCAGCGCTCAGGTTAGCTGATTGGGGAGCATAGGGCTCATGCTATAGAACTAAACATAACAGCATAGATATTCCTGCTTTGGCTGGAAACTGGAGTCCGAGACCCTCCCCCAAGCAGGATTTCATAGCCTGGGCACCAGCCTCAGTGGGAACATCTACACTGTTAACTTTTAGCCTCAAAGCATGAGCCTCCGACAGTTGACCTAGGACCTGAGGCTCACTGCCAAGGGTCTTTTCCCCCCCAGTATAGAGGACTCCTTTGCGGCCAGAGAGAGAATCTAGGCTGGGAACCAGTGTGATTCAAAAGGTTTGGACCAACTGGGAAATGTCTCACTATCTTGCAGAACTAAAATTCACTCCCTCACAGAAACGTATGCTGCTCCTTACAGCCCTCTCATAATAAACCAGGACATTATGCAAGCATTTGGAATTCACAAGCTACTGTCCCAGTTCTCACTCTGTGAGAGCTTCTGAGCATGTATGCAGAACATACTTTTTTGTTGGGCTGGGCTTTATTTAGATTTGATCCATCCTTGCTGCAAGCATGGGACATATCTAACATTATTTAGTACAGATTATTCTCTCCCTCACCTCTAAACTTCAGAGAAATTTACTAATCTCTCACTGCATATCATAGAATCATAGAATCATAGGACTGGAAGGGACCTCGAGAGGTCATCGAGTCCAGCCCCCTGCCCTCAAGGCAGGATCAAGCTCCGTCTACACCATCCCTGACAGATGTCTATCTAACCTGTTCTTAAATATCTCCAGAGAGGGAGATTCCACCACCTCCCTTGGCAATTTATTCCAATATTTGACCACCCTGACAGTTAGGAATTTTTTCCTAATGTCCAATCTAAACCTCCCCTGCTGCACTTTAAGCCCATTACTCCTTGTCCTGTCCTCAGAAACCAAGAGGAACAAATTTTCTCCTTCCTCCTTGTGACACCCTTTTAGATATTTGAAAGCCGCTATCATGTCCCCCCTTAATCTTCTTTTTTCCAAACTAAACAAGCCCAGTTCATGAAGCCTGGCTTCATAGGTCATGTTCTCTAAACCTTTAATCATTCTTGTCGCTCTTCTCTGTACCCTTTCCAATTTCTCCACATCTTTCTTGAAATGTGGCGCCCAGAACTGGACACAGTACTCCAGCTGAGGCCTAACTAGTGCAGAGTAGAGCGGCAGAATGACTTCACGAGTTTTGCTTACAACACACCTGTTAATACAACCTAGAATCATATTTGCTTTTTTTGCAACAGCATCACACTGTTGACTCATATTCAACTTGTGGTCCACTATGACCCCTAGATCCCTTTCTGCCATGCTCCTTCCTAGACAGTCGCTTCCCATCTTGTATGTATGGAACTGATTGTTCTTTCCTAAGTGGAGCACTTTGCATTTCTCTCTATTAAACCTCATCCTGTTTACCTCCGACCATTTCTCTAACTTGCTAAGGTCATTCTGAATTATGTCCCTATCCTCCAAAGAAGTCGCAACCCCACCCAGTTTGGTATCATCTGCAAACTTAATAAGCGTACTTATTAATAAGCGTACTTAATATGCATCCATACAATGTGATTATCATACAAAACAATCAAGATGAAATGTCTTGTAGAAAGAGTTAAATTGTGAATAGTCGATAAAGTAAATAGGGTACTTAACTCCTCCGTAGTTGCTGTCTGTTTTGATGATGACTATGCCCATTATCAATCTCAGTCTAAAAGTATCACCATGTACTTGAAATGGTGACGTTAATAGATATTAAAAAAGTTTTTATTAAGTGAGAGGGATCAAGAGAGAGGAAATACTTGAATGCAACTGGAATCAAAAGCATTTTTAAGCAGTTACAAGCTTTGGTCCAGTTTTATTCCTTTGAAAAAGATCAAATTAATCTTAATCCATTGCAAATCTATAAAGTTTATCTGTAACTGGTTTACATTCTAATTCTGAAATAATAAATAGGCAAGTGTTTGTCCACATAAGGAGGCTTAGGAAAATGAATCTAAATTAAAGGTGTGAACTAAAAGTGGATTATTCAAACTGCATTAAACCTCTGTAGACAAAAATTGCCTTAATTTGGTTTAGATTAATTCTGAATGCAGTTTTTAAAAACAGTGTAGATATAGCCTTTCAGCTCAGTGCCTGATATTTCTAATTCCAAAATCATCTGTATGGCCAGGAATTTTTATAAGACAAAAGTAGTTTAACCATTGTGAAGCTGTTGAATCTCTTGACAATGGCACTCTCTGGTCCAGCACATCCATTGTCTGTCATGGTAAGGGACTCTATGAATGCTCCAGGGCTGGAGCACTCATGGGCTATGTCTAGACTGCAAGCCTCTTTCAAAAGAGGCTCTTTCAAAAGATACTTTCGAAAGAGCTTCATTCGAAAGAGAGCGTCTAGACTGCACGTTGAACTTTCGAAAAAGCGGCTTGCTTTTTCGAAAGAAAGCATCCAGTGAGTCTGGATGCTCTCTTTCGAAGAAGCCCTATTTACATTGAAGAACGCCTTCTTTCGAAAGAGGAACTTTCGAAAGAAGGCGCTCTTCCTCGTGAAATGAGGTTTACCGCCATCGAAAGAAAAGCCGCGTTCTTTCGATTTAATTTCGAAAGAACGCGGCTGCAGTCTAGACGCAGGTGAGGTTTTTTCAAAAAAAGGCTACTTTTTTCGATAAAACCCCTGAGTCTGGACACAACCAGTGCAGCAGAACCATGGACGTTACCAGATCAGAGAATTGGGCCAGCAACTGGGAGAGAAGCCCTGGGGCTGGCAGCTAGTGGCTGGGGTTGGAGCTCACTACCCAGGGCTGTGGGGTTGGCCCCATAGCAGGTAGCCAGGTAGCTGGAGATTGGTGACCAGCAAGAGAGAGAGGCCAGCATTAACCTCCTCTGGTCCGGCAAACTCCCTACTTTGGGTCTGGTCAGGTCCTGGGTCTAGAAGGCAAGGACGGAAAGACCATAATTGGCTTGTGGAACTCATTGCCACAATATATCACTGAATCCAAGAGTTTAGCAGAGTTCAAGAAAGGATTAGACGTTTATGGCAAAAATGGAATGAGGAACGTAAACTCTCATGTTTCAAAGTATAAGCCAGCCCCCTGATTGGAATAAGAAAGAAACTTATCCAATGGAGAGTTATTCCATAATTACCTACTGTAGAAATGCCTGGACTTTCATCTGACGAGACTGCTTGGAGCCAATGTCAGAGACAGGAGTTGGCTAGCACTGGATGGGAATTCTCAGGTGAAACAGCAATTCTCAAAGGGAAAATGTCCTATTGAAATAAAAATATTTTATAGAAATATGTAGATTTGCACATAATTTTATTCTGGAAAAAAGGGACAAAGCCTTTCTTTTTGACATTATCTGCATGGAAAGTTCTGATTTTTTGCTTAAAAAAGGCAAAAAGGCTTTTTGTTATAAAACATTTCAATTTTTTAAAAAAAAAGAACTAAACTTCTTTATTTCATTACAATGAAATGCTTCAATAGAATCAAAATGATTTTTGTAGTGTTGGGCATATTGTTTCCTGATATATATATATATATATATTCCATTCTGGAATGGGAACAAATTTCAAACTTATCTAGATTTCCCATTTCTTGGGTTTTAGTTTGCTATAGAAAGTGTTGCTGTCTTAGGATAGTAGACTTTCCTTTTTCCACATCCTTCTCCTTTCTTCCTCTCCATCTACTCCAGGGCTACTCAACTTTGGAAGCCCCGGGGGTCACAGTGATACTCACAGCACATGCCAAGGGCTGCAACGTAAGTGTGGTTGCATGTACATGCAAACATATATGCAAATATATGCAAATAGTTTCTTTCGCACTGACAGGCATGAATACAAAGATTAAGGCAAGACTACACAACACACAGGCCCCATTTCAGTCAGTCCTGCTGATATTAATAAATTTCCACCTATATGACAGCACTTTTAAATGAGCAATAATAGTCCTGAATTTAACTACTAAAATGCATATCAACAGAAGACTATCATATTGACTCACTATTGTGGAGCGTGTTCCCAGTGGAGACCATGTTCAAAGGATCCCATCCGCAGGCCGCGTGTTGAGCCTTGCGTAAACCCAAACCGCATCGCGGGCCGCAAACAAACAGGCCACAGGCTGTATGTTGAGTAGCCCTGACCTACTCTATTCCAGGATGTGTGGGTTCAGGAGAAAAAAGAGATGGGATATGGCAGAGTTGGCAGCCATTACTTTTAACACAGCTGAATGGTTTTTCTGCACACAGTAAACAACCCAATTAGGAAAAAAAAAAAAGACAGATTCTAATCTTGGAGCCTTCAGATTGAAGTCTTCTATGGAAAACTCAACATGTTTACCCCTTACAACTTAACATATTTTGGGGGTATTATCTCTTGATCTAGCTAAATAAAGAATAGTGAGTTTGAGCCTAACGAGAAGTTAATTCACTTACAGCATCATTCTCTTTTTGTCATAAAAAAGAGTCTTTTAAAGTTCTTCTACCTGTGTCCCTAGGCCTGGTGCCACATAGAGGAGTGAATCAAACAGAACTTCTGATTCATCTTTAATAACTACTAGCTAATTATTATAAAGTAACTCTTTCAGATTGATCGGTCAGTCAGGATTGCTGGAATCTCTTAAATCTTTATCTAACAGCTACTTAGAAGTTATTGATAATATTTCCCCAGGAGCAACGATAGCTGAGTTTTGAAAAAAAAATGCTTTGGGTCTCATTTTTATCATGAGGTTCTGCAGAGAAACTTTTATCGTGGAATTTCTAGATACCCAGGATAAGAAAGGAAACATTTAGACCTTCAAAAAAACATTATGATCAGGCCAACAACAACAACAACAACAAAAAAACCCACTCAAGGAGAAACAGTAATTATCAACAAGGGCTGACTGTTAGTGTTTCCTCTCCGCCCCCCAATAACACAGTAGGGAGCAGCTCAGCAATGACAAGCTCAGGTAGCAGCAAGGAAGGAAAGCAAGCTTTTATAGAAGCATCTCAGCAAGGGCCATGCATGATTGAAGAGGAAAGAAGTGGTTTATTCTCTGTCCTTTCTCCTCATCCAGATCAGCAAAGTGAAGTAGCACCAGGTAGAATCAGGGGAGGCTCAAACTATAGTGCTGGAGGCAGGTCTGTTATATCCTCCCCCTCTCCTCACTTACGGTGTGTCTAGACTACCTAGTTTTGTCGACAAAAGTGGACTTTTGTCGACAAAACTATACCAGCGTCTACACTACCGCTGAGTTCTGTCGACATAACGTCGACAGAACTCAGCAGTTTTGCTGATGCTGGTATACCTCATTTTACGAGGCATAACACCTTCTGTCGACAGAACTCTGTCGACAGAAGGTGTTATTGCCTGTAACATTGCGTCCAGACTACGGAGTTCTGTCGACAAAGCAGCTTGCTTTGTCGACAGAACTCAATGTGTCTGGACGCTCTTTGTCGACGGAAGTTTTGTCGACAGTATCTTCCGTCGACAAAACGCGGTAGTCTAGATGTACCCTTAGAAGCAGCTGCAGCAGTGGGCCAGGGTATAATGTCACTAGACACTACAGCAGCAGTCTGAGGCTTAGATAGCTCCCCTTTGGGCAGATTAACAGTTATCCTCTGTGCCTTCCTGTCTCCTGGAGACAACAGCCAAAGAGTAATGGCAAGACAACCGGGCTTCAGCCTGAAATCCCTAATAATTAAACATCAAATACCTTTAAGGCTAATTTCCTACAATCAGCCAGGTGTATATAGCTCCACTGACTTCAGTGGGATATAGCTCCACTGACTTCGGTGGGGTTCCTTGCAGGCCCACCCACATACATCAGGTTGCAGTCCAAATCTGATGTAAATTGTACCATGTAATTTACTGAGACACACAATGAACAAGGGATCCATGCAACTAGGGATCCAGAGCCAGATTTTTACAGGTATTTAAGTGCCTAAAAACCGTTAAAAGTCTTGCCCACAGCCACTAGATTACAAATATCACCATAGAAACCAACTGCATTCCACATATAGGTTAGGAACCTGACTCTGCCATCGTTCTTTGGATTTGTGGGTGTTTTCAGTGGGAGACCACAGACTATAGGATGTTGCTCTTATTACTCTTCAGAACAGACAAAATCAAATATAAGAGGAAGGAAAAGTAATTGGTGTGTCATGCTTTTGCATCCACTAATGCATAAAGTGTCTTTAATTTTTTCAAGTGTTAAAGAAAAGGTAAAATTTGGTCACCAACAATCATTTATTTTCTATGAACAGCTAAGACTTCATTTTCAATGACTGACTGCTGCGATATCTCACTCCAGACCTTTTGTAATCTCCTGCATTAGGAAAATTTGTTCACAGCAGGCATTGCTGGAAACTTGTGTGTTTTCTCAAAGATTTTTATATTAGTAAAGAAGAAACAATGGCAGCACAGGTCTCTAAGTTCAACTTTATTACTTTCTAAATTTGGTAAAATAGCAAACTCGACAGGCGCGTACCCAGCAAAAAGCACATTATCATTAGTCTGCCAGCCCATGATGTGTGCTGAAATAGAAGGAAAGCAAAAGAAGTATTTGAGTGTGATGCCTGCTTAAGAGAGGACAAAGAAATCTGTGTATGCATTTGAGAACATACTTAGAGCATTTACAGATTAGCTGCGAGTATTACATACAGTGCTCCCTTATTGGCATATGGCTCACAGCAGACAAAGAAGCAGACAAAGAAGCTACCATAAAAAGATGGGCAGAGGCTTCAGAAAAGGTTGTGCAGTCAAAGCTGGATTTAGTTCACTTTTATGTAAGCATTAAAGGACATTTTTTTTCCAGACAAGCCTAAAATTTATAGGCACTAATAATCTGTGCTCAATTACAGTTCAGTGTTTGGATGCTCAGTTTACAGTGACTACATGGATAACTTCATTCAATATAGTAGAAGTGAGGAGCAAAATCTGGAATTACAATTCCACAGGAAATTGCAACATTTCCATATTGGTTTTAATCCCAAATCATGATGAAAAATGTTTACATTTTTTCGCAGAACAGAAATATTCTGATCCAGAAATATGAAGTCATGTGACTCCCATGAGGCACCACACAATCAGAGGAAAATCATTGTATTATGGGAGATGATGTCCTCCAGGAAGTCCAGGCTATAGGAGAGAATGGGGGCCCATTCCCATAAAGCAATGTGTTGATAAGAAACTATAGTTTAATATCTTGCTGAACTGATTTGAAATAAAAAAAAAATTGTCCAGTTAAATAAATGAAATATTTTGATTTGGGCAAAAGCAATCCCAAAATGAAATATTTAATGTTGACTTTCCTGACAGAAAATTAAAAATTACTGGAAAATTAAAATATACCTTTGGTAAAATTCCATTTTGTGGAATCTTCATTTTCAATTGGAAAATAGTGTGGATGGTAGGCATCTAAATAGCATTTTCAATATGAAAACCCCAGCACTTGTATGCAACTGTGAATAAATCTTATACTTCCTTTTAAAAAATGTAGCCCTGTAAGGATTGCAGGCTCTTCATTCAAAAGTTAATTGTTCAGTATGAGGAAATTATAGAAGTATATTAATAGTGACCAGTTATCCCGATTTTATAGGGACGGTCCAGATATTTGGGGCTTTGTCTTATATAGTAGGCCCCTATTACCTACTCCCAACTCTCCAATTTTTCACTCTTGCTATCTGGTTCTGTAAGATGTGCCTCTCTAAGGAATGCTTGGCCAACTAGATTAAGATTGCTCCTAAAACAGTTAAGGAAGGCAATTTACTATCCTGTACATACTGTGATTTGTGAAGAAGGCAGCCTGAGATAGGGAAAAGACTGGATAGCAAAGGCAAAAGTCAGGCAGAGACCCTATGTGGAGTGGATGATACAGCATTTATTCAACTCCTCGTCTATAAAGGCCTTAGGAAAACATTAGGCTAAAGGAAACAATGAAGCTGTAATACCTGGACAGCTGACATTAATGTTTACAATATTTTCTTTTGTTCTAGATAAGCATTACAAAGGACAGACAGGTTTTCACCGAATTCCGAAAGCAGTAAGCAAGAAATTCAGGAACAGAGGGAGTCCCCTAGAAAGAACTATCTGCAGATTGCCAGTATATACAGGCTTCCTATACCAAAGTACCCGGAAGTATGTCTTAAAGGTGAAATTCTGTCTGATACAGAGAACCCCACGGAGGGCCACAGGCATCATGTAAATTCCACTAATCCCTTAATGAAGATTTTAAGTAGGTTTTAAATGATAGGGTTTTGTTCAGGAAGCCTACACAAGGTTGACATTTACCCTAAATAGCACTTCCTCGGTTTGAAATCTACTAGTGGCTGACCCCAGAACCAGAAAGCCTTTAAAGAAAAATTTCCCTATTCCTGCTTAAGTCCTGCACTGAGCAATGCTCAGTTAGAACTAGAAAACTGAGTCAAATGAGTTTAAAAATGCATTAGAGAAGCAGAATTTTAGAAAGTCTGTATTTAGTATTAAGTACAGCTAAACACATATTAGTCAGGTGTTAGAAAATCCAGGCAGAGATTTTACTAACGGAGTTTTAACGTGCCTACCTTACATCACCTCGATTCAATCAGTCCTTTGGCCCTCATATAGATTGCACCAATCACAACACATCTTCCATTCCTCTCATTCTCACCTTCCTTCTCCATGGGTATCCATGCCTTTTCATGATAAAAATCTTCCCATTTCTTTGGATCTGAACCAGGTAGTCATTTCAGTTCCTGTGTGTATCACTCTGCTGTAGTCTATTGACTCTCAGTGAGCCTAGCTTTTTTGCCCAACCCATTGCAAATTACTTGCTTTCAACAACAATGTCCTACACTCCAATCTGCTGTCTGATCACTTCATTGGGGACTCAGTCGCAGACTGAAATTCCCAGAATTTTTCTTGCCATTTGATAGTGTAGTGATCAATGAAGTCCTGAGAGTTCTTGCAAAGCTGGGCATCAACACAAACTACATCGAATTACTAAAGAAGCAAACTCTGCCTGCATTATGGCTATAACTCTTTGACACTCCCCTTTACATGCCAGAAACGTGGTTTCACTAAAACTCTTCACAGCCTGCCTTACAATGGTAGTGAGATGGATGAACTGGAAGGGTAGAATCATTGATGGAGAGTTTCAGAGGGGTAGCCATGTTAGTCTGGAATTGCAAAGCGACAAGGAATCCTGTGGCACTTTAAAGACTAGCAGATGTATTGGATCATAAGCTTTTGTTGGCAAAGACCTACTTTGTCAGATGCAGACATGTCTGATCACCTGCATCTGACGAAGTGGGTCTTATGCTTCAATATATCTGTTAGTCTATAAGGTGCCACAGGACTCCTTGATAGAGAGTAGTGATAGCACTTCATATTTGTGGACAATATCATTGATTGCCAAAAATACTACCAAACGATAGAAAATGCTGCAAGAACATGAAACAAAAAGCAGCCATATCAGACTGAAAATGAACCATTCTAAAATGAAGTTTGTGTTCTGGTGCTCGCCAAAAGACTAAATAATAGTCAAGAAAGAACAAAGAGAATAAGTTGAACAATTAGTCTATTTGGGCCAAGAAATTAACATTCACTATGACCAGGAAGGTGAACTCTTGCAAAGAAAGAAAGCTGATTGGCGTGCATTCAGTTCTATCCAGGATGTCCTCCAAGAGAAAAAAATAAATAAACAAGGCAACCTGGTAGCTTGTATATTGTGGTGAAATCCTGACCCTATTAAAGACAATGAGAGATTTGCCACTGACTTCAGCGAAGCTAGCATTTCACCTGAGAAACAAGATCGCCCTATCTTATGACCTTTCAGAAGTTTCAGATGATGATTTGTAGGTGAAATTTTTTCAGATCACTAAAAATTGAGAAAACTCCACCAATATAATAAAGAATACTGTATTTTGCCCTGTTCAGTGTTCTATGAGGCATAATTAAGCTGCTGAACCCATTTCCTAGATGTACACTAGGCAATTGAGGTAACTTTGTGGGGGGTTCAATCATACTATTTATTGATGAGTTCTTGAGATATCTCCAGGTTTTCTCCCTAAAACTATAATCTATTTTATTTTTCACATCTATATTCCATAATTGGAGACTTTCAAATAAAATAAAGTTCTCTATTTCTTTTCTAAGTTTCTTGTTCAGTGTAAGTATCTTATTCCTTATTACATGATGTAAAATGATCTACTCATGTGTCAACTATAAATAAAATGTTTTAGAGTATGTTGATATTTTTACTGTAACCCTGAGGGCATGTCTACGCTAGGAAATTATTTTGAAATAACTTATTTTGAAATAACTCCTGAAATAACAATTTCAAAATAAGTGTAATTCCTCATGACAAGCAGGAGTTATTTTGAAATAACCATCCCGTTATTTCAAAATAGCGGGTTTGCTTGTTATTTAATAATAAGGGGTGTTATTTTGAAATAACTACCTAGTATAGACCCGGGCCAAGATGCTAACTGTGAAGTAGCAGAGATAGTAGGAAAGAGAAGTGTCAGCAGGAAGGAGAAAAGCCTGAGGTATTAAGGAGGGTTAGAAATTAGATTTCTGCCCTATGTGTTTTAGTGACTGGTGAAAAATACCCAGAAAAGTGGTATAATTTAATTCACTAGTAGACTGCTTACAGGTGAAAGCACAAGGCTTAAATAAGATGTACAATTAATATGGCAGGAAAGAAGGTATTCAGTTTGCCTGTGATCTCTCTTTGGTAAGTATACATACTTTGGCTCTGCGCCTGGTTTGTCAGCCAGCTAATTTGAGCAGAATCTCTGTGAGGACTCTGAATGCCATGCAGAAATCACATACTGCTGCAGTGCACAAACCAGTCAGTATGTCAGGAGTCAAAGCAACAGCCAGATGAAGTAAAATGAGTCAGGCAACAGGTTCTGCAGAGGTGGCAATGCCAGACCACCTGTATAAACCAGCGTACACTCAAACTAGACAGGAAACTGGTCAGTCAGACAGTCTCTTGCCTGTCTATTCTCCTATACACCCCACACCCTCTATTGTGGAAGAAATGAATCACTTTTTGATAATAAATATGTATTTTGTGTTGTCAGTGACAAAATGCTGTCCTCTTTCTCTTTTTATCCATGCTATGTTCTCTTTTTCTTCCAAGCTGTTCATCCTAGCCTGTGCCGTCTCAGACAGATCACAAAGTCAGTACATCCTAAGTGGGGTCACATCCAGGCAGGAAGCCATGGGAAGGTCACTCGAGTTTAAAAGGGTTTGAGAAAGGGAGCCAGAGAGGAATTTGAGCAGCTTTCTTTGCCTTGAGGACTGCAGAACGGAGGACCAAGTCTGTGTCTGAATGGTTGAAGGACAGTAGTTCACATCCTGGGTATGGATCACTAAGTATTACAACTGCAGTATATGCCAGCAAGACAGGTTCTCTGCTTCTTTTAAATCAATTTAAGCCTGTTTTTTTTCCCCAAAAAATGTTGATTAACTCTAGGTCCCTCCTTTTCTAGGTGTCCTGCTTGAGATTCTTAGAACTTCAGTTAGAGAAGTGCTAGTGCAGCTCCATTGAAATGAAATACTATTGTGGGTGCTCAACCTCAGTCCAGAAGTGTTTCAAACATTAAAAAATGTGAGCATTGAGAGAGAGAGAGACGTTCTCCACTTAGTGGGCCCTTTTGAAAATGTGGGCTGAAATTACTCATATTAAGGCCGTATTTTATTTATATTAGTGTGACTGTATTTGCATTTCCATATAATCTGCTGGTAGTATATGTTTGAAAAGCATACAGTTAATGTGCACACATATGAAGACATTCAACTGCTGTGCTGATAGACAGACATGAATAGCTTTTTTGTGGTCTTGCTTAGATTTCTCATTCAGGCTGTCATTGACTTTCTCTTTATGTTTTCCATCCCTTTAGATTAGCCTCTCAATTCCATTCACGTAAACTGCACAACACTAAACCTGCTAAATCTGCCAAAGGAAATTCTACTAAAAGATGCAGTTTGATTCTTTTCTTACTAAAGGGAGGTCAACTAATACTCATGCGGCTTGATGTAAGGTGATTCTGCCAAGAACCAGCTGTCCATGTATGTAGGACAAAATCAGTTGGGAACTGTCAAATTTATACACCTGATCTTGAGAAGTGACTTAAGTGGGAAATATAGGTGCTGAGCTCCTCATGGGTTCAAATTCTTTAGTGACATTTTGAATCTGTCACGGAGTATTTTGGCTTTGATTCAGTGCATTGCCATGTCCAGTAAATATAAATGCCCTGTTAGGAAAGTTAACATATGGCTCTGTCTACCATAGAAACATGTCTTATGCAGTGGTGGGATGTTCATTACAGCTCCTTTGCATGAAATATTTTTCCTGGCTGGGGAACCATACTCACAGCTTTCATGCCTACCCATCAGTTTGGTAGGATATTATTCCTGGCTGAAGCCAGAGTTCAGTGCTTCTGTCTCATAAATTGCTGGATTATGTGATGCTCTCTGGCTAAACTGGCCTATATTATTCCCCAAGCAGAGAAGTTAGTCCTTATGCATGGTATGAAATGGAACATCTGGTACCTTTTTTTCAGAATGGGATGTTATTCTTGGATCCAGAGATGTGCCAGTTGGTGAAGTCAACATTATTATAAGCATGTATTCTGCACACTCACTGCTAGCTATTCCAGAATGCAGTCGTGGAAGTATTGGGAAGTATCTAGTTAAGAGAAAGGCTCTCAGACCTCACCAAGCTTCAAACGATTTAGAAGCAGAAGGGACAAACCAAAATCTAATTACTGTTAAAGCACTGCTGCTTCTTTGCGTGGGTGCTGTTGTACAGGCAGACAGAAAAGGATTTAGGAGAATGCTAATGAAAGGAGTCAAGTTTGAGTAATAGCCAGTGTGAGAGTGAAGCCTGGAGATGGTATAATGCAAACATCAACTCCATTACCTTCAAAAGTCAGTGTAGAAGTACAGAAAACCCTTGGTAATCTGTACTTTTCTAATCTGCACAAAAGGCTGTCTGTCTCCCCACTTCTCAGCAAATATTTATTAGCAGTAGCTGCAAGGAGGTGTCACTATGGGTTTTTTTAGCATACAAAATATATTCCAGAATGTTTACTAGTAACTTATGAAGAATCATAATAAGTTATTAAAACAGGAGTAAAATGTAAAAAATGAACAAAATACATTTTGTGATTCGTTATCCCATTACTTATCACTTGTATGGTCTTACTCAACAATTTGTAAAATTCACGCTTTTGAGAGAGTTTGTCTGTGAGCAAGTGTGTGAGTCAGTATGTTCATTTGTCTATCTGCTCAAGAATTCCTCCTAAAAGATATAAGCTAGGAACTCCAAATTTGGTATGCAGCTTCCTCTGATCATAAGTTATAACAAGGTAAGGGTTTGGTTGTGCGGGGGATGGATGAAGCTTCCCCCCCCCCCGCCTCGATTGGTACAGAGACACATAAAACCATACAGAAAAGAGACAGACTCACTAGGCAGGTGGAAGGGGCTGGGTGGGATATACCCCCCTCAATTTGGGGTTTCTCTATCCCTGAGTCTCCTCTGCCCCCAAGATCCCTTTTAGAGAGGGCAGGGGGGCTGCAGCTTTCCCTTCCCCGAATTTGTACAGGAACCCTGCTGGATGTCCCCCTTCCTCAGGGAGAGAGGGCACAGTTTGCTCCATTTCCCACTCTGGCTCGGGAGCACAGGGGGGCAGAGAAACCTGGACCAGCCCCAGCTAGGGACATGCCTCCCTCCTCTCTCCCCTGGTAGTGCTTGCTGGAGTTGCAGCAGCTAGGAAATGAGTCTTCCCATCTGCCCCAAAGCTACTACGGTGAGAGATGGCTTGTCTCCCTGAGGAAGCCTGCATACTGAATCTCTCATCCTCAGCCCCACCTCAGAGTAACAATTTACGTGAAGAAAAACAAATTAATTGAGTTAAGGACTCGAGCAACATCAGGTAAATCTTGTTGTATTTGAGGTTCTATTAGGATGACTAGATAGCAAATGTAAAAAAACGGGACTTTTTTTTCAAGGGTGGGAGTTGGATTAGCTGTTCAGATAAATTATGCCATACGGTAAGCAAGATACAACTTAAGCAGGAGTTGTGCCCTCATATACCATGGCTGAATTTGGTACACCATGATTTCTCATTTTCCATAGATTGTTCAGTAGTAAAGTATTATAAATCCCCTATGTAATCACTTCACTGTTCTTTTATCAGTAATGAATTTTGGCCCAGATGCTTAATAACTATAGTTTTAAGACAAATAGTTTTCAGTAACCAATGAATTCATTTTACTTTTGGGCCTCAGCAGTCACTCTATCAGGATGATTTTCAGTGAGGAAGGAATTTAAATTAAGAGTCTTTCTCTTTCACGGATCAAATACCAAGAAATCTATTGTGCCACTAGACCACCAACACTATAAATTGATTGAAGGTAGATGTACTCTTCTCAGACACATCTGGGCAGATGTCCAGAGACAGCAATAAAATAAGCAATTATAGTCGTTGTATCAGTTTTCTCTTACAGTTGAGGTTTCTTTTTCAATTCCAAATGTTTAACTTTTTCTTTTTTGGAGTATGTGGCTTGTACTTGGAAGTTTACTAGCCTTCAGGTACAAGAAATATATTGCCCTGGAAAAGTTTGCTACTGAAAGCATTATTCAAAAGAAAACTCATCAAATACAGACACCTCCAATGTACAGTTTCAATAAAGTGATGTTTTCAGACTATATTCTGTTCTCCAATTCCACTGGCATAAATCCAGAGTAGCATAAACAGTTTGTGTGCTTTCATTGTTGGAACTAAGGGCAGAAATTGCCTTTTGATTACATACCATTGGATTACATGCCCTTTTTGCATACCATACAAGTTGATGGTTCATATGGGATACATCTACATTGCACCGCTATTTCGAGAGAACTAGCATTATTTCAAAATAACAATGTGAGCGTCTACACAGCCATTCCATTATTTTGAAATAATTTTGAATTAATGGACAGCTTATTCCGTATTCTGTAAACCTCAGTCTGCAAGGAATAATGCCTATTCTGAAATAAGGCATATGTAGATGCTCCACTGCTGCTATTTCGAAATAGCCCCTCACCAAAGCCACTCTAAATTATTCCTCCCCAGTGCCTTCTGTGGTTCTAAATCAAGATAGAACATCTACATTAGGGAAGCCTGCCTTGGACCAATTTTGAGGTTTCCCTGCAGTATAGATGTGCTATTTTAAAATAAGCTATTTCAGATAACTATTCTGGAATAGTTTATCTCGAAATAGCCATGCAGTGTAGATGTAACCATAGAGACACTCAAGGCAAAGATTTTTTAAGGGACTACTGATTTTGGATGACTTGATGAGTGGACTTAAAAGAGGCCTGATTTTCAGAGCTGAACATCCACCATATGACAATCAGATCCTGTTACAGTGTCATGGATGATAGATCTATCAATGGTTATTAGCCCTGTGCTCTGTGTGTTTTTAAACATCTTTGATGAACTATGGAACTGCACCAATAAAAGAATAAAAAAGTTTCATCTATTGGTGAGTCTCTACCACGTGAATGTGAAAAATAGAAAAGCTATTTTTATTTTCATTAAAATTCAGTAAGCATCTAAGTTGTAAAATAAAACATCTTTCTTCATGGCTGGAAGCAAATGGGAGCTGATGATTTTTTAACATCCTGCAGTGTGTAGCAAAAAGCTAGTTATGATAACACATTTTCCTAACAGACACAAGCACAAGTATACACAAAGAAGCTAATGTGATTATAAATAAGATCACTTTTGAAACAGGATCACTTAAAGGAAGATAATCAAAATGTAAATGGAAATTTACAGGGAAGGAGATATTTTCAATGTCTCATGCAGCGAGTTGTGAACATAGTTTGATGAGATTTGTGTCTGAATCTCTCATTTGGAATGAATATCTATCCCATGTACAGATGTCAGAACCAAATTTTCTAAATAAATACAAACACATGATTATTAAAAATGCTTTGGGCAAGGGAGCAAATCCTGCTTGGATTCTTTGGATTAATTTTGCTCTCATTTATACTTGTGTGAACTGGAGTCATCCCACCTGGGTCACCTGGTTCTATTAAGGTACTTATTGAACATCTGACTTTTATTCTAATGTGGACTATTTAGGAACCCCTTATTAGTCATAAAGATCATTTTTCCTTGATAAGCCAAAGCCTGTGACCATGTTGCATGAGTGAAGTGGGCAAGATTTGGCCCCATTCTGATATTGGCAATTGCTAATACTTGATTCATTACATTCGTAATGTCAATATCCGGTAGCACAATGCAGCACGTGGAGGAAACTTTCCTTCCTGCATGTAAGTCTTATCACTAATCCCATCAATTGGGGGGCAGAGGGTCACCTATGGATCTCACTAATACTAATTTTACTCTATTTTAAGTGCATTGACTTCAGTAACCCTACACCTGATTTATATCAGTGTGAGATAAGAATCAAACACAGTTCAACTCACAGTTACCGTGGTATTAATCCACAGTAACTACATTATACTCAATGCCATGACTCTGTATTTATACTATTGTAAACAAGAATTGAAATCTGCTCATGAGTCCTGATTCCTCTCATTTACACCAGAGCAACTCATAGCTAACTCAATGGAGTTGCACAAATGTAAATCTAATGTAAGTCAAAGGAGAATTGGGTTCAATATCTGTAAAACAATGGGCAAGTGGAGAAAGGAAGGTCCTAGGATAACATCTCATTTACATGTGTGCTTTACTTGATATATTTTCAAGCTCTTGACTTAAAACACTAGTGAATACTCTTTTTCTGCACCTCAGTGAATTTTGCTGAGATCTGTGATTTTGGCTTCTAGCTTAAACTGAGATTAGATACTGACCAGAAGGTTATCAGAAGCATCTTCATGATTATATTCTGTGAAGAAGCTATGCTCTTCTCCATCCTGTGCCGTCACAAGGGTATTGAATTTTTTTCTCCCTAGTAGATGAGGAAAATAAATGGGTTTTTCTGGATGCCATTTACAGATAAGCTCTGTTTGATAGAGCAAACGGCAGGAATGTAATGATAAAAACAGATAATTGAAAGGGAGGCACTTTAATTATTTGAAAAAAATTAAAGCGCAGGTTATTATTTAGTGTTTGCACGGCACAGCAATGGTCTGTGGTACCTATCGGGATTTGGTCAATATTGATACAGTGAGAAATCTACAGTGCATTCTCTTCTCAAAACCTTTATTGAAAGCAGCCAACACACATGTATTTCTTGAATGTGACAAATATTCCTTCTGAGTAAATAATGCTCTTGCTTTATTTTTATAGATTACATTTGATTTTAAGGGATCTGTAAATCTTTTGTTAACTAAGGGATTAGCTGTCACACAGTATGCAAATAATATACTTGTCGGCTTTAAAAATGTGGGATTGACTTTGAACTGACCCTGTACTTTATCCCTCTGTGGAGATCTATGAAGGGATATTTATAATACCTATGGACATCTCACATTATACCAGTGGGAGTTTTCTTCATCAGTTGATGAAGAGCAGAAACATGGGCAGACTAAAACATGGCAGATATATGCAAATGACAGATTGGATCAGATTTATTGAGCAGAGTATTGCTTAGTATAGCTCTCTTGGTCTCTCTTGGGTACCTGAAATGGCATTGTTTCCTCTAACAATGAAATATAAAACTGGAAAAAAAGAACACATAATAAAATACCACTTGAATAAAAGGAGTTTAAATCACAAATGTTATTTCCTGGTTCCTAATACAGTATTTTTTCCAAGAAACCTTCAACAATTTCTGCTGTTGCCACTTCCCATATGAAGGAAAGTAATAAGATTCTTATTCATTGTTGTTATTTTTAGAGCACCCACAAGTATGTTTGGCCCTTCACAGAAACAGAAGGAAAAGACAGGGCTCTGCCTTGGAGAGGTTACAGGCCACATGATGGACAATTGATAACACACAATAAACAAGGGAAACAAAAATGGGTGGTGGGGAGGCATGGGTTGTGTATATCTAATTACACAGGCACTCAGTTAGGAAAGGCTGGCCTTGTCATTTTCTGTTAAGTCTGTGAAAAATTCCACTCTCCTCCCTCTGGAAAAAAAACATTAAATGCTGATTCCTGACCCTCACAGGAGCTCATGCCAGCTCCTCCACTGGTTTACTGGTATAAAGCTTCATAGCTATACTGAAGTCGATGATAAAAGGATTAGAAAACACCACTTATGGTGATAAACCCAAGGAGCTCAATCTATTCAGATTAACAATGAGAAGGATAAGGGGTGACTTGATTACAGTCTGTAAGTACCGACATAGGGAACAAATAATTGGCTCATCAATCTAGCAGAGAAACGTATAATACGAGCCAGTGGCTGAAAGTTGAAGGTAGACAAATTCAGACTGAAAATAAAGGAGTAATTCTTCATTGAAACAATTTATCAAGGAGTGTGATGGAGTCTTCAGCACTGAATTTTTAATTCAAGAATAGATGTTTTCCTAAAAGATCTGCTCTTGGAATTTTTTTGCGGGGGGGAGGGGAAGAAGGAAGTGAATTGCAAGGCCTCTGTTAGTCAGAAGTCAGACTAGATGATCACAGGAGACCCTTCTGGTTTTGGTGCTATGAATTTGCAGCTCTTGAGGATCTGGCTCCTTGTATTCTGTCTGTCAGGACCATGATCTACAGTGAATGAATTATATAATCCCCATTTTTATAATTATATAGGGCAAATTTCATTTTTCCTGAAGAATGAGAATGGCCCCATTCTCAGAGCCTGCCTCTGCTGGTTTTACCAAAAATAGCTTTTTCTAATAAAACACGTAAATGTGACCACTTGAAAGAGAACCCAGCCAGCTGAGCTGGTGAGGTATAGAATTATTGTTTAGAGCCAGTCAAATTTTTGTACTGCATGTTGGAAAATGCTGCTTTGAGAAACATTGGTGATTTTCATGAAAGCATTTAGAAAAAAATTATAATCAAGTATTAAAATGTCCTATTTTGACATTTTCAGAATGAAATGGAAAATTGAAGGGGGGGGCAGTTTCTAAACAAGTTTTCATTTAGAAATTTACTTTATTTTATATTAATAAGATACAATAATTTAAATAAAAATGAAACACTTTAGATTTATGGAAACAAAATATTTCAAATGATCTGAAACAATTTTGTTTCATAAAAATTTATCTTTCTATCCCATTTTGGATGAAAAAATTGTAAAACGTTTTTCACAAGTTGAAAAATAAATTTCCTGAACAGCTCTAATATTATCTCCTTGCTACACGTGTGAGAAAATAAGTAACATACTTAACATTGGTTAAGTAACTATGTACTTTTTCATTTAGGTGGCTAATTTTAGGCACCAAGGTTTGAATATATCAGGCTACGAGTCTTGACAGAACAGAAAGATTACTAGTGGCAGAACCGGACTAGACCTTTCCCTGATGTGGGATACAAAAATACATTTGTATACATGGCGGAAGAAACTAGTGAAGGGAAAAGGCTTAAAGAGAGGGAGAGAGAAAAGATGAGAGCAGAGACAAAGGTTGTTAATCAAGAAGGGGTAGAGTGAAGGTAGCAGGTGGAAAAGACAGAAGTGGACAGTAGGCCAAAAATGTCACTCATGTTGGTCTGAATCCATAGCAACAATAGTAACCTCAATAAAGTATAACTGAGATCAGAATCAGGCCTTCTAACACAAATATGCAAGAGTATGGCTCCATGTGGTTATAATTATCTATGTTTTGGAAGGCATTGGTCAGCAGCTCATAAATGCTAGGTAACCCTGCAGAGTAAAATTAACAGGATAAACTTAAAAAACAACAAATAGTCTGATAGCAATTTAAAGACTAACAAAACATGTAGATGGTTCTGGACATCCAACTCTCCGGTCATCTGAAGAAGTGGGCTGTGCACACGAAAGCTCATGATACCATCTACGTGTTTAGTAAAATACTTGTCATTCCATTTGTTCCCCTCGCCCACTGCCATAAGGTTATGCCATTTGCTTTAGTTTGTATGTCAAAATCATATTAGTAATTTTGCACCCCACATATTCTGTTTATCCAGAGACAAAATACAATATGGGCAGTGGAAATGTGAGCTTCCCTTCACACAGTTTTGCCCATTTGTCTCTGCCTTCTCCTGCAGGGATTCTTTGTCTCTTAGGGTACCTCTAGACTACATGCCTCTGTCGCCAGAGGCATATAGATTAGGTTACCAGACATAGGAAAATGAAGCGGCGATTTAAATAATCGCCGCTTCGTTTAAATTTACATGGCTGCCGCGCTGAGCCAACAAACAGCTGACTGGGATGAGGTTTACCTGGGTGGTTGACAAATACCTTTGATGTCGACACCCGCGTGTCCAGACTATCGCGCTGAACCGACAAACAGCTGATCAGCTGTTTGTCGGCTCAGCGCAGCAGCCATGTAAATTTAAATGAAGCGGCGATTATTTAAATCGCCGCTTCATTTTTCCTATGTAGACGTACCCTTATACTCCTCAGACCTTGATCTGTTGATGCTGCCAACAATAGAGCCATTGGTGATTATGTTTTTTGCTGTGTGTACATTAAACATCAAACCTCCAGAAACGGACTGAAAAGACTGACTCATTTGTCATGCAATGTCTGGTCTGTACCCAGTAGTTTACACCACTGTTTGAATCAGTGACCTACAGATGAAAGGATTCATATGCTCTTTTTCCAACGCAATTCCTGAAAAAGCTTAGTAAAGTTATCCTCATCCATTGCACTTTTTACACAACGAACGTAACATAAAGGAACCATATAGGCCAAATAATCATGTTTACTGGATACACATAACGTGCAAGGACTAGCTACCTATGCACAATGACGCTTTGGCTGGGTTCTATCACTTTCCAGACATGAAATATGGTAGACACCACTAGAGGGCCCATGCATTACAAAAGAGATGCTATCCTATTCTTGTACATAGGTTTGACAGAGTTTAATTTTTATTTTCTTTGTAATTTTGAAATGTATCAATGTGTATTTTTAAACTTTTTATTTGTATCAATTTAAACTTTCAGTTGCACAAAAGTATTTTTCCAGTGTTTATGATTTAAATTTTCACACTTGTAGGAAATTATAGGTTGTCAGACAAGATTATTCATTGACAACAGACTCAGATTCAAAAAGGTAAATCTCTAACACTTTTTATACACCCAAATTATCAACATCATTTATCAAACTATACAAAGTAAATATCCTTACTAATAGGCTCTAAAGTAGCATTTTTCTTACTTGGCCTATCTGTAAATGTTGACCAACTATGGAAGTAATTTTTCATCAGTATGTGTGTGTCCTTCCAAGACTATATACTCTCCATCATCCATCAGGGCATTGTCTTTGTTAGGTCACGTATAAATAAAAGAAAAAATATTTAACAAATGAGTTAGCCACCATGATGCTCAACAAACTTTGCAGTAATACAGACAAGAAAAAGTCATGTTCACCAACATGCATTGGTGTCTGGTAGGTTAAGTGGTGGAAGGCTTTGGCTTACGAAACTGCCAGTCATAATCCCACCCACACTTCTCCCCGACAACGCCTACAGTAGGCATTCTGGGTAGAGTGTTGCTACCTCCAGCACCTGTCGTTCTCCCCGCCCCCCCCCCCGTCTCTGGGGCTGGAGATGTAAGGCTGGGACAGGCCAGGCAGCACGGCCCCTTCTGGGGCTGGGGCCATGCCGCATGGCTTCTGACTTCCTCCAAGGCTAAGGCCATGACACATGCCCTCTGACCTCCTCCCTCCCTGGGGCCGGAGAGGCTGCACCACATGGAGTGCCCTCCTTCCTCCCCCAGTGCTCTGAGGCTGGAGAGGTTGGTGCCATGCTGCATGTCCTCTGCCCTCCGCAGGGTTGGGGAGACTGAGGTGAGCATGTGCCCACCTGCTCCCTTCCTCTCCCCTTGGGTGGGAGGGGGAGCACGTGCACAATGTACTCCCCTGCCTCTACATGGGGGCGGTGAAGAGGTGGGGTCTTAGAGGTGGGGTGGGCACTTGCCTCTCCCAGCTGTGCTTTCACCAGTCACCCATGTCATCATGACACCTAGTCATAATTAAACATAACTAGCTCAAACTGGGCTGAGCATGCCTTGTTTTTATCTACACCAATTGCAAAGTCGTAGTCCGTATCATTAAAAAAAATCATATTTTAAACACAATACAATTTCCAAATATTGTTTTCACCTTAGGGATTCTTACATATGGTTAACTTATTCACAATCTCAGTGAATAAGGCAATAAGAATTTTATTTTCTTGAAGAGAAGGACAAAATTACCTGCCTGTTTATTATTTTAAAAGGTGTCATTTGGAATTCAGTTCTAGTTATCCAGGTATGTTTTTTAATAGTAGTTTTTCCTCACAAGAGAGGAAAAATGTCTAAAACCAACCCCAAAGCTACAATAACAGCAGTATTCCTTCCAGTATTAGATCAACTTCCTAAAATGCATGCTGCATTACATGGAATTTCCAAGATTAAAAAAGATTATGTGAAATGCCAAAGATCTTAGAGATATTAGCAATATGAACATAGCCTGTTTTCAGTAGTGGGTAAACGTTCAAAATGTAATGAATTGCATTCATTTCAGTGCTCTTCTCTGGGTTTGATTTTTTTTAATCCAGATTATTCAAGGGCTCATACCCATTCATGCATGGACAAGTTTCCTTTTAAAGTTTGTAAACCATTCAGAAATATTGGTATTGAATCAGAGTTCAATCAGACTAATTCTTCCACCTGCTAATTTAAAAAACAAAAACACATAATAGTTTAGTGTGACATGGTGCTGACTGTAGAAGAAGGAAGTAACCCCCATCAGCCATGCAGTTCTTATTTGTCCTGAAAATGCAGAGGACAGTGGCTGGGACTACCTTAATATGAGAAGCACTTAAATATCCTCTATAAATATCAAAAAAGGCACCTCATGCCCTTTGGAATTTTGCAGAGGGCATGAGGTGCCTGTTTTGATATTTGTAGAGGATCTTGGGTTAGCCCTACATGGCCAACATGAAATCATGGTCTGTAAGGCTCCAGAGGAGAATCAAGGATTGAAACCAACTGCTCTTGAGCTGCTGGCAAGGGCTACTAAGTAGAGAAAAACAGCAATATTTTGCTTTTATGTTGGTTGTAAAATCTTGACTTCCATGTAAGCTGCTGTCTTCAAAGTGTACAGTTTCTAGCCCAAAAAGAATACATTTGGAAAAAGCTGGACAAGAAATAGATCACACATAAGAAAACATATCCCTTGTTAATAGATTTGGCTAAGCATCTCTCTTGGGAATCATTTAGAAAATGATCTCCTTAGTATTTATTACTGATAAACCCACAACAGTTCCAGAGTGTCTGTTAATAAACTTCTCTTATGGTAATCCTTCTAATAAACCCGTGTGACTCTTAGTTTCATGGCACTATTTCCATTGAAATGCACAGCAAAAGCAGTATGGGGGTTATTACTTAATCGATAACTGCCACAAAGTATGATCGTGATACAAAGAATCATATTCCTCTGAGGATAGAAATGCAGGACTTTGGAGCAAAAATTTGTCTTTAACTCATTTTGCATCTAGACAATGGTTGATATATCTGTTCTGCTGCACTGTTTGGCTGCCCCGGATTTTGATGGTAAATTTTAATTTATTTTTGGCTTTAAAAAAAGAAAAGAAAATTAAAACAAAAATGAAGAGAATGTACCAAAGCCAAGATGGACCAAAGCAGTCATGCTCATACAGTAGCAGACATGCCAATATATGGAACCAGAACACATATAGTGGTGTGACTGTAGCACAGGTCAGCATACAGGCAGTCCCCGACTTACGCGGATCCGACTTATGTCGGATCCGCAGTTACGAACGGGGCTGCCCTGGAGTGCACGGACTGCGGGACCTCGCGGTCCTGCCGCCCGTGTACTCTGGGGCTTTCTCTGCGTCTCCCTGGTCTGCAGACCAGGAAGACACAGAGCAAAGCCCCGGAGGGGCTCCCCCCGCGGGGAAGCCGGCAGGGAGACTGGGAGCAAAGCCGCGGAGGACCCAGGCGGCGGGACCGCGGTGCGTCTCGGTCCGCCGCCCGTGTCTTCCTGGTCTGCTGGGGTGGGGGGGGGGGCGCAGCTAGTACGCCCCCCCTCCCAGCAGACTAGGATTTTCTCCGGACGCCTGTGGCAGAGCAGCTGGGGTGCTGCCGGTTGGTCCCGCAGCGCCGCTCTGGGCACTACTGGTCCAACCCAGCAGCACCCCAGCTGCTCTGGTCCTGATTCAGCCGCTGCTGGTCAGTTTCAGCAGCGGCTGAATCAGGACGCCTGGGGCAGAGCAGATGGGGTGCTGCTGGGTTGGTCCAGTAGTGCCGAGGAGCGGTGCTACTGGAGCAACCCAGCAGCACCCCAGCTGCTCTGCCCCAGGTGTCCTGATTTAGCCGCTGCTGAAACTGACCAGTGCTGACTACAGGAAGCCCGAGGCAGAGTTGCTCTGCCCCGGGCTTCCTGGAATCAGCTGCTGATCAGTTTCAGCAGCAGCTGACTTGGGGACGCTTGGGGTTCTTAAGTTGATTCTGTATGTAAGTCAGAACTGCTGGTCAGTTTCAGCAGCGGCTGAATCTGGACGCCAGTTCCGACTTACATACAGATTCAACTTAAGAACAAACCTACAATCCCTATCTTGTACGTAACCCGGGGACTGCCTGTACTTGTGCTACCTTTAATCTAGCTAAAACCAGTGCATCAACACGGACCTCTCCATTTGGCAAGATGCATAGCCCCCTAGCATGGTAAAAAATAGTATAGATGACAAGCCACAACTTAGGCAAGCAGAAACACATGAAGGATAAGTGAATATATCCTATATATCTCTCTACTTACACAAGCTCTGCATCCCCATCTACACTGTTGTTTTTAGTGTCTTCCTGCCTTTCAGCTTCTTTAGCCTTTCCCCACCTCAGGAGAAGACTCCAGCAGTCAGAGGTAATAGGGAAAGACACTAGTAGTGGTCCATTATGCTCAAGCAGCCCCAGGACAGCAGTGCTACGATCACACCTTCATTTGCAGTGTAGTTGTACCTATAGACAGTCCCTCAGAAGAATTCATTTGCCTGTAAGATGTAATTTCTTTCACAGAGACCTGAAAGCATGTCACTGGTTTGAGGTGCAGATTTAGTTAATAGATCTCTGCCCTAAAGAACTTGAAATCTACACAGGAAAGAAATAGAAAGGGATGCAAATATTTAACCAGATTATCTGCGATCCATGAATTATATTGTGTTGCCTTCTTTTTCCTCTCTTGTTAGTCTGTCTTGCCCTCCCCATGCCACACTTCTTCTTCCAACCCCCATTTATCCCTTTGCATAGTTTTCCACCAGCTCTCCCATGACCTCATTGCCTATTTCCTACTCTCCATTTCTTACAACTAATCTAATACAGCAAATAAATATTTGTTAAATACCAGTTAATTCTCACCCACTTATCTCTGATTCTCCTCTCACAAGTCATTTTCCTCTAAAACAGAAAATTGCACAGAATCCAAAATTGCTGACTCCTGGCCCCCCTGTTACCTTGGTTGCTGCTGAAAGAAACAGGGGTCTTATTAAAGGGCCACTTCTCTAGAGAACACTGTGAGCTTTAGTCGTCATGGTAGTTTGTGTGCTGGCCAGTAGAATCATGTCATATCCCTCAAATCCTGGCTGCACAGGGCTTCTAATTCAAAAATAGCCTTTTTTCTCTTTTTTTTTCCCAAAGAGGAAATCGTGACTACACTAGCAAACAATGGTCTCGTTTCCTAATGCAACCGGTCAGGTTTTTTTTTTAGCTTAACCAGGTTTTGTTTGAAAGTGAAAACAGCATTCGCAATGATAACATCAAAGACACATGTTCTCCATGTGAAAGTAGCCATTTTGTCAAAGTCTGAGCAAAGCACAGCACATGAATGGAAATGATGATGTCCACTTTTTGAAAGATTTTTTTAAGCAATATGGCTTCTGTCATGCTAGCGGACAAGCAAAGTCAGAAACAGCTATCAGTGAATTTCACCCGTTTCTAAGGTCATTTTTAAGAGACAAGATTGTAAACAAAAGCCAAAGGGACTTGGAATAATTCTATTTTAAAAATAACTAGAGTTTCTGCTCTCTGAGATATGCTTTTCCAGGTTCTAACACAGAGCTAATTTTACTGACACCTCCCTCCAAGTTGGAATTTATCATTTAAATTATTGGTGATATGCTGAACAGGCCAATAGAACTTTAGCCATAGCAGTACTAGCTAGTGCTACTCTAATTTATTCTCACATACTGATTCTAATTAAGTAAGAATAGAGGTTGCCTTTGAATTTATGAAGCCATAATCAGCTCCCTTGTGCTCAATAAGTGCCACAACTACAGTCTGTGGTGTTAATTTCACACTATAGTGGGAGCTGGTGATTGTTGCCAAGTATAATCATAAGTCACAGGCAATTTGGATTATTACTGTAGTGTACAATGCACCGAGAAATGAGTTAGTTCATAATCACTTTTTAAAGTCATTACCGTGCAATTGAAAATTGTAGCTCTTCTGTCTCTTACAAAGCATAGCATATCTGGTATTCGTTGCCTGCAAATGATCTACAGATGCGGTAAATACCTATATCTGCTACAAATAATATGTAACAAGCTTCCCTGTCACAGATTTTTGTTTGTCTCTAGGACCATTAGGTAGTTGAAGCCCAGTGTTCTCTTTGATCAACGCCAAATGGGAAATTCCTGTTTCCAGGCCAGAAGTCTAAAGCTGAGTCAGTTCAGTCAGGGAATTCACATTATGGAGAGGCTGTTCAGAACTGAGAAAGATGTTTGTACTCTGCTGACTTTGGATTCCAAGCAGAATAGTCTGTCTGTGTGGTTTAATGCTGAAGTCATATTAATAAAAGTGTCACAGAGAGAAAGATGATAATTGGATGAAGCAGCTCAAATGAGCATGGAAACTTTTATCCTATCTTGGAAGGCTTAATCTTGCTATTTGAGAAAAATGAAAGCACTTCACCAGATTGTCTTATTAGAACAACCTCATTGACTTCAGTGGGGGTGCGTTAACATAACTAAAAGGAGAATTTGTCAGTACACATTATGTTTTTCCTCACATTGTATGTTAAAAAATTCTCCTCCTTCCCCCCGCGCACACACATTCTTTATTGCACCCAATGGAGCATGTATGATTTCCTGCTCTATAGACAGGTGGCGTATGTGTGCATTCAATACAAGGAGCTCCTGGCCCTCAGAGACGGTGCACGGGCTTTGGAAGCCAGGGTGGCTGAATTGGAGGAGCTAAGGGAAGCAGAGAGGTATGTAGATGAGGCTTTCCGGAACACTGTAGAACTGTCCTACCTCCAGTCAGACAGCCCCTGTGCTGTTAAGGAGGATGAAGGGCTCAGGAAAGGAGAACATTCAACTGGAGCAGAGGGAAATAATCCCATAGCTGAAACCCTCCTTCCAGAGGATGTTATAGTATCATCTCACACTGAGGATACATCTCCGAGGGAGGGAACTCCACTCGTTAGAAAAAGGCCGGTGTTAGTAACGGGAGATTCGATCATTAGAAACATAGATAGCTGGGTTTGTGATGACCAGAAGAACCATAGACCTGAATTGCCTGCTGGTGTGAAGGTTGTAGATCTCTTAAGACATATATAGACTTATGTGTAGTGGAGGAGCTGGTGTTCGTGGTACATGTAGGTACCAATGACATAGGGAAGGGCAGGACAGAGGCTCTGGAGGCCAAATTTAGGCTCTTAGGGGAGGGTCTATTAATAGACATTCTCTATGTTCTAGTCAGGAGGAGAGGATGGAAGTATGGGTCAGAAGAGATAAGACACAATCGCACTAAAAAGAGTCTAACATGTCAGGAAATACTTTAAAAAAACAACAAATAGTCTAGTAGCACCTTAAAGACTAAAAACACATCAGGAAATGGCAGACAGATAAATAGTGACACATTTTAAAGTGCTTATACACAAATGCTAGAAGTCTAAATAATAAGATGTGTGAACTGGAGTGCCTCATTTTTAAGGAGGATATTGATATAGTAGGCATCACACAAACTTGGTGGAATGAGGACAGTCAATGGAACACAGTCAGACCAGGGTACAAAATATATCAGAAGGACAGAACAGGTTGTGCTAGTGAGGGAGTGGCACTGGACGTGAAAGAAAATGTAGAATCAAATTATTCAAAAGCCCACCTACCTGCCCCCTGGAGTGCCACATCATTTTGTCCTGCTGGGCCAGAAGCTCTGGCCTCCACCAGCAAAGGCACAGAATTGGGATAACTGCCACCCAAGCAAAGTAACACAGATGCTGAACCAGCTCAGCTCAATTATAGGGACTTTGCAGCACCCACGAGCGCAGCCCCCAAAAGGAACCCAAACTCTGTATAAAGGTTTTACACAGAGAAAGCTCACAAGTTTGCATGCATAGCAGTCACTTTCCATCCTGGTCCCCCATAACAATTATTTTCCTTGGGTTTGGTAATAAACAAAAATATTAAAAGTAGTATTTAAGTGATTGCAAGTGAAAACAGACAGACCAAACAAGTTTATAATCTAAAGTAAGCAAAACACACCAGTTATGCCTAATACACTAATGGAGATTGTTACAAATATATTTTTTGTTCTAGGCCTTTATGTCAGAGCTGATCTTTTCTCTGGTCTGAGTCTAACAGCTTCTTGTGTATTCCCTTAGGGTGGGGAGGCAGTTTTCGAAAGTGAAATGAACACAATTTATTGATTTCCATTCTTTTAATAGAATTGCCTCAAGGCAGGAATCTTTTGTTTTATTCTCCCCATCCCAAGGAAGAATAACAGATTAAGGATGGATTAAGGTGTTATGGTCACATGTGTTTGTAGAACCAAGGACAGTACAGCTTGGGCTTACAGGAAAAAGGAAATCATTCACACATAGTTGCCTTGAGCACCAGGCCATTAAGTCTCGTAAGTTCCACTAATGGCTTTCACTAGAAATTCTAGATGAATAAGCAAGTTTACATTTCATATATCTAAGCTCACATAAAAGAATTACGTACACTGTGGTGTAACTTGTTCAGCTGCGAACTGGTTAGAAAATAGGTGTAATTGGTAAAATAGTTCACTAGCACCAATATGACCATCAGTGGGTGTGCAAGAGGTATACGAGGAGCATATTATGATGGAAAGAGGAGAGTAGCCAACTAAGCAACTAAGAGATTTATAGTATAAAGCTGTCCATATAACCATAACTGACTTATGTGTAACGTGTTATTGATTGCAATAGACAGGTTTATCCTAGAGCAAAAATGAATTCTGCAAAGTAAGGGAGAGATTAATGTGTGTATTCTCTTAGTCACGTCATATTGGACTTCTGCCTTGTGTCTAAGCCAGACAGTGTTCATTTAATTAATTTGCATTTCTCTTATTTAGTCTAAAGAGGAAATCTAGCAACAACTTAACTTTGGGAGAAAAAAATGGCATATAGCAATATGAAAAGAGCTGAGTTCAGTATGTACAGAATTTAAAGCAGGATAAGGCTCATCCTGCTTACACTGAGGAGGCTCTGCTGATATAAAGGAAAAGAGGGAGACAGAAAGAACTGCTTAGTGAGACAACATGGTTGAAGTAATCTCTCATCAGACAACTTCTGTTGGTAAAACAGACAAGCTTTTGAGCATACACAGAGCTCACCTCCAGATCATTCTTAGCCTATTTAATAAGGCCACTAGCTGCCCACACATCATCCAGAGCAGTACTGTGAGATATGATTATTTTGTGGGTCTTCCCACTGAAGGAAAGTATACAAGGAAGAGAGGTTAAATGGCCACCATTTCCCTTCCACTGAGATCTTACACACTCCTAAATAGGGCGTATGGTTTGGTCAGCTGTGGAAGTATTGAATCAGTGCATCTCAGCTGCAGCCTCTGCCAACAGGACTCTTATTGGAGGTCCTAGGAGAACTTAAAGCTGACTGCCTCTACCTAACCCCTCCAAGCAACAAATACATAACTTTTCTTCCACCAGTTGTGAATCACTTTGGACCACCACATCATCCTTTGATGATGCAGAGAGGTGCCATTTTCACCTGCTAGCACCAGAAGAGTGTATCTGACCTGACTTTAGTATTGGATAAAACAAGAATAAAGGCTGCTTTCAGTATCTAATTGATATTCTACCCTGCTCCAGTCAGATCCCACAGAAATCCTCTGATGTCAATAGAGTGTTAGGGCAGAATCTGTACCTAAATGTATATAAATCATAATAATGAGTTTATACTGACAGACAAAATTCCCAAGCTTTTTGAATTAAGCTTTGCCACAAATATAAGCCTTTTATGGCACTGTAGTAGCACTGGGGAGGTGAATATAACTGTACCATTGGCCTGAGCAAATGGCAGATAAGCATCATGGTGGCCTTGCTTTGCATGGCAAGTAAGATGAGCTTTATGATTGTTATACTTAGAGCCCTGCAAATTCGCGTTAGGTCAGTGTGGATATCTGTGGCTCATTTTTGCAGCTACAGATGTGGAATCAAATTTTTTATCTAGAACACTGCAAATTTACAGACATCTGTTTTGTGTCTGCATCTGCCGATACAGATACCCATGGATGCAGATACACATTTTGTAACCATGCATCGCTCTAGTTACACTATTTATATAGGTGTGTTGCTTGCTGGAGTCTGCTCCAATAGCACAGAGATTAAACATTAGCCAGCTATTTCGAGCTGTTCACCTATTCATCACAACAGCTTTTATTAAAAATGTATATTCCATTCTTCAGAAGGCAAATATGAAAACCTGGTCTCTGAAGATACCATAAGAAATTATTGCTGAAGTTGGCAGCACTAATTGTGAGCAGTGCTCCTAGAGGAAGAGGGAAAGAATTACATGCTCTTCAGAACAAAAGTGTATTTTAGCCACTGGAAGTATTGAAATATTAAACACTCTGTATAAAAATATTAAAATATTGTGAAGGAAAGAGAATGAAAAGCACTATCTGACTTGACTTCACCACAGGGCCTCTCTCTGATATCAGTACAGAGGCATCAGAGCATCTTTGACACAGAGCCCTCTGGATACACACAACCTGAGACTAGTTTTACTATGCAGCTTAGATGCTAATGAATTTAGTGTTCTTAGGTAAGCAGCTTCTATCCTCTATGGACATAGCGCATGATACACTTCTAACAGAGCAGCTCCAAAAGACTACATGGGCAGCATAACTTATGCATTCAGCAAATTATTTCCACCGATGCAGTTATATGGAAGTACACCAAACCCCTCTTGAATAGATAATACATCTCTGCTCCGTAAGTACTCCACCAAATTTTGAGGTATCATCTTTTCTCTCTGTTATGCTTTTCCATGGAGGGGCTCATTAAGCCCATTTAAATGGGCTTAACTGGATCAAACCCTTATTTTGCTGCTAGCAGTTGTTGTCTTTATGGTCTGTCAGGCCATTGTCAGCTCTCCGATGAATCCCTATGGCCTGTGTAGAAAAATCCCAAGATGGCAATCCTAATGAAACCAGATAGGTCTCATTTAAAACTTGGTTTTAAAAATGACAGAAACAAGTTAAATAAAAGGGACAAAACAAAGACTAGGCCATGTTAGACATGATGTTTAGCAGTTGTTCAGCCAATTAGAAATGTTACATTTCATCAGCCAAGTATACTAGGACTACACTAGCTCAGACACCTCAGAGTGAGGAATGGGTTGTGGAAGGCATGGGACATTCTGGTACTTGTCAATGAATCTCAATTACAAGAACTTGTTCAGGGCCATTGTAAAAATCTAATGCTTAATAGCCCTTGAAAAGCTTTCTTACCAGCAGAGGTGTGGCAGGGTGAGAAGTAGTTTCTAAACACTAGTAGGCTACATCTACATTGCGCTCTCTTGTATAAGAACAATCGCAAGAAAAATAAGCAGCAGAACGTCTCTTGCGCAAGGGGGGAGGGTTTTGTGCAATGAGCAGCAGTGTAGACTGCTCCTTCTTGCACAAAATGGCAGCTCATTAAGTATGCAAATGAAGTATGGCAATATTCATCGCTGCACCTCATTTGCATATGCTTGCACAAGAAAGCACAATCTAGATGTAGTCTAGGCTTAAATCTCTAACATAGCAAAACTGATTTAAAAACCCATTAAAATATATTTTACTTACCTTGACACAAAGAACCTCTGGCTTACAATTTTTAAACTAGTACATATATTCATTCCCAGATTTCTATTGAACAGGCCAGATTCTTATCTATTTAGCATCACTATGAAGCCAGTGGCTTCAATCGGGCTATTCTGGGTGTACATCAGTAGATGGAGATCATGTGTGACCAGTATTATGCATGAAAACATACCGAGCTAAATCCACAAAGTTATTTAGACATTGCAACACCTAACCTCTAGATATTCTGCCCCCCAGAAGAATCCTCAGCCACCTGGTAGGCACCCAGGCTCACTATACAATGTATGGAGAAAATAAGATGTCAAAAGAAGTGCTCCTCAAGCTGAGCAAGGAGCTACCAAGGCTAGCCAAGAATGAAATGCAAAGGAAAGAGCCGGAGCTTAGACTCCCTCCCCCCCTCAAAGATCTTAAAGTGCCTAACTGAGGGGCTACAGAAGCCAATTAACTGTACTCAGGGCTGTTATGTGTGAATGCGCTACTGGAGTTAGGAGCCTAAGTCAGGTCAGCACATACCCTAGCACAGTATTTCTCAATGACCAGTCTGTGGACTGGCACAGGTCCTTGAGATTTTCTGATACAGTTTAGGAAGGCAGTTAGCCAGTCTGTGGTATCAAAGAGGGAGAGAAACATGCTCTGGCAGGTGAAATTTAGACATTTCCTGTGGAAAAAGAAGAGACTACCCCACTCCTTCCCTCATACCCAATAGCCTGGTGGTTAAGGCAATCACTGGGGATGCCTTAACCACCTTTTCAAGTCCCCACTCTGCCTGATTTGGAGCAAGGACTTGAATTCAGGTTCCCACGTGCCTGGCAAGTGCTCTAACCACTAGTGAAATATTCCCAGATAATGCTGGCAAGTATCCCACATCCCCATGCTTCAGGGGAAGGCAATCCCCCACCCGCAAGGTCACTGCCACCCTGACCAGGGGAGAAATTATTTCTGCCCCCCCTATGGTGAGCAGCTCGATCATGAGCATATGAGCAAGCACCAGCAACCCAAGTACCTGAGGGAGATAACCACCTGGTTCAGTATCCTATTTCAAGCAGGAGCCATCCCTGAGGCTTTTGATGAAGGAGATTGTAAAGGAGGTAGTACATGTCCATCCTTGTTGCTAGGTCTAAGGTTTAGCTTTTATCCCCCGTCATTGGTTGGCTGTAGTTTGGTCACTTTCCCGCGTTGTGAGAAGGCCCTTTGACTAAGTCACTATACGGTCCCTCCTCAAAGCCCCAACAAACAAGCTATCCCATTGCTGCCTCTATAGCAGTTCCAATTTAAATTAATCTTTTTTGAAATCAATACTCCAAGTGAGGTCTTACCGCAGCCTTGGACAACGGCATTTGTATTTCTTCATCTGTGCAGGAAATGCCTTGCTTAATGCAGCCTGAGATCACATTTGCCTTTTTCTACAGCCATCATCTTCTGTACTGAAAGCCAAAGCAAAATACTCATTTCATTTTTGGGTCATATCTAGATTATCTTTACTCTCCTTCCCATCCACGCTGCATAGCAGCCCAAACATATCCTTATTTTCTTTTTATTTAATACATCACAAACCCGCTCTTATTGTAATTTTTATTGTCAGGATCTAATCCAACTTAACTTTTTAAGTAATCTCATTTTATTCCTGTAATTTATAACCTGGGTCTCTCTAATTTTTTATTTCCATGTGCAGAATGAATTTTGTTATGTGCACCAATTTGGAGGTGAGGTGTGATGGGAAGCTCAGGGCTGGGAAATAGTGTTGTGGTATGAGAGCACTGAAGGTTCCAATTGGGGAGGGGTTTGCAGGCTGTCCTGGGGCTGAAGCAGGGAGAGACGACTACTGCCGACTCTTTCCCCTGCCATGGCAGCTCCAACAGGGCCAGGCCAGGGAAAGGGGCAGTTCTTCTCACCTGGACAGTCCTGGATAGCCTACTGCACAGTTGTGCAGCTAAGATGGAACTTAGCTTGTAACATCCGTAGCTCTCTTTGGGAAAAAGGCTTTATCAGCATTCTCTATAGATTCTCTGCTTAGTCCTAATAAACTTTTTCAGGCAGTTATTCATCTGGAGGTCTGAAACCTGTATGTTTTGTCCCCATAGCTTGGCTGGCAAATATCAGACAGTTTTTTGTATAGTTGAGTGGACAAAAATTCCAAGCCTTTCCATATTTAAATCATTGAGCTATTTAGACCAGTTGATTCCTTTATGAAGTTCCTTTGATTTCCCCACTTTTATAATCAAACTATAGCTGATGGCCTGGTTTTCATTGGAACTGAACAGTTTTATGCTCACTCAACCCAAAATTATTTCCTGTGACCAGATCTTCTATGAGGGCCTCACTTCATAACAAAACCAATTAAATAGAAAAATACAACAAATGGTCTGGTAGCACTTTATAGACTAACAAAACTTGTAGGCTGTGCTCACGAAAGCTCATGATACCATCTACCAGTGTTTCCCAATTGGTGTTCTGTGGAACCCGGCATTCCCCTGAATTCTTAAAGAGACAGACAAATTGCAGCAGGACTTGGACTTGGCAGGTTTTTTTTTTTTTTTTATTGCTCAACAAACTGCCACTGGCCAAGGAACCCTAGGGGTTCCTTGAAATTCTTTCGAACTGAAAAGAGTTCTGTGGCCAAATAAAATTGGGAAACACTTGTCTATAAAGTGCTACCAGACCATTTGTTGTTTTTTTCTGTAACACACTAAGTCAGCTATCCCCTGAAGCAATTAAATAAGTTATTATGATGAAAAGTTTACTAAAACATCTAGAGAGGAGGGCAATACAGATGCATTATTTGACTATTCTGATGTCACTTTTTTTTTTATAAAAATGTTTTCACGTCCTGAAAGTTTCACTAATTTTAGAATAAAGCAGAATTCATTCAAACATCCATCATGCTAGATTTGTATGATTCAATATTCGCTATGTCATTTTCCGGCATTCTTTATTGGTTACTCATTCACCCATTGTGTCCTGTGTAACAAGGTGTCAGACATGCACCAAGGAAGCAGAAACAATGCCATGCAACAATAGATGACAACATATATGTCAAGGATAACATTAACTAGACAAAAACATAACTCAAGTCAGTAGATTGACCTGGGGTTTTTTATTGTGGTTTTTTTTTTCCAAAATGTGTTCACATCAGCTTATTTTTTGAAATGTGTGAATACAGTTCCAGAAATTAGGGTCAGTTTGCAAACAAATTCATAAAAAAGGTTAAATTTATTCACAAAATTGACCTGTTCTACTAATTATATAATATTGCACAGTTTATATGCATTTCCAGAGTACCAGTTATAAAAATAGACATAGCTATAGCTTCAGAAACAAATACTGTAGAGTTGTCATTCAGAACTGCCCAATACTGCAATAACTGAAATCAGTGGCAGAATTCTCACCAGACTTCAGATGAATCATGACTGAGCCCTTATTAACACTCAGAAATGAAGAACTTCTAATTTACATTTAACCTCAATCTGATGCTCATTTTTTTGTGTTGTACAATGGTCACTGTTAAAAATTTACAGGCCTATCATATAGCAAGACCATTCAGAAACTAGAATTGCTATTACTATAATGTGACAATTTTAAATAGTATGGAGATGGTGCCTAAAATTGCAATTAAGTTGTACAAGTGCAATACATAATCAGCACAGTGATGAGAAGAGGGATTTTCACACACAGGTGAATTTGCATAGTCCTCTTAATTCTTTTCTGTTCAGCTCATGTTTAACTTGCAAAATATTATCAAATATCCCATCATTATGCATTCTAAAGATGTGTACATATTTTCTGCCTCATTTTTCTCTTTTATTCCCAATCTACTTTATGTGGTTTTCTTACCTTATTTTTATAGAGTTTTCTCCACTGCATAACAATATATATATAAATAAGTCATAAAAGTACAGCTTGTTGTGATGTTACAAGAGGCAAAGATATTAAGTCTTAAAAAAGAAAGAACAAGTGAGAAGATAACATGGCTATGTTTGTGCATGACATATTTGCAGATAAGCTGTAGTAAAACTGTCAGGATTTTTTTGTATTCCACTATCCTACTGGTTATGAACATACAGAAAAACTGGCAATATATCTTAGAAAGTAACTTTTTTTCTGTTAATAAATAAGACACTCTTCAAACTGCTAACCAGCCTAAGCTAACAGTATAGTTAATTATGTTTAGAGAAAAGGATTGATTTGACTGTTTCACGGAGATGACTCACAATAGTAAAAAGTTAACCATATGCACAAGTGCTTGTAGAACTAGCAGTCCTAGTTAAAATTACGTGAAAATATATTTTTTATATAATCTTTGCAAATTATCAGCAGACTGATTTTTACAGATTTCTAACTTCATGGGAAACATGTTTCAATCTATGGTTCATTCACAAACAATTGGTATGAATGACAACATTTCATTTTGACTGTGCTGTTTTGCATGAAATGCCAGACTAATCATATATAAAGTTTTTCATGTGAAGTTATTGATCAGTCCAAACTTATTAAGGTGGCAAACGCGCAGCTTAATAAATAACAAAACAAATAATACTGATGACGTTTTCAGAAACCAAAAGATATCATTTTAAAAGTCTTAACTTCTTAGGTCTTCACCTTCCCTATCTCTAGAGCACCCCTAATTCTATAGAAATCATTCTTCTTCACAGAAGTGGTATTACAGTACGTGGCACTCTTTCTTTCGAACCAGTACCCCAGCATGGTGTTCGAGACACCATGAGTGGGAGGTGTATAATCTCTGGGGGCTATTTAACATCCTTAAAGATTCTATGGCATTTTTATAGGGGTATTAACTCAAGTATCTTTGTCAAATTCCTACACGGGAAATTATAATCTAAATTCACCCTCTATTTCAGATGCATATGATATTCTTCTCCATCTGTGTGCTCTTACATGTTGCATAGGGTGGCTGTACATTGTGACATAGTTGCTGCATTCCTCAAGCCCCTCAGCTTGCTCCCCCTTACCCTATGGCTGCAACTAGGTGGTTACTAGCTCTCCAGTTTATAGTCAATACTCTTCTTATGGGGTAATAAATGTTGTGAGGCTTAGCAAGTGCAGTTGTATATTTAAAGCATTATCAGGGTGCTATAGAAATATAAAACATGTTATTCTATATTAGTACTTGTACATAGGGGGGAATATGAAGCTAATCCAAAAGGGAAAAAAGTTACATTCCAAGGTTCAATGATCATCCTCAGTGACTATGTGGAAACCAAATTCTACTCATTTGGCTTTCCACAAAATATACCACAGAGGTGATAATGACAGTAACAGCTGGTGATCAAGGCAGAGAAATGTAAATCAAGAGGCATGGCGATTTTGATCAATAGGTAAGAGAGAACATAACAGCTTTTCTGTAGAGGCCAGTAAAAAAGGATCATTAACTTCTCCTTGAGGTGATTTTTCTAGGTACTCAGGAAACCTGGTCAAGACATTATTGTTATTGGTGCCACCCACTAGTTTCTTGCACTATTTGTCCATGAAACCCGTTTTTACTGACTGGAATTGCAGGCAGACAGGCTGTCTCCACTCAAGAAGACTCAGGATTAGGTTATTGTTTTACATTAATTTTTCTACTACACTCAATAATGCTACTGAAAATGTACTGATGAAGGGACTCAGCTGACAACTAACAAGAAAACTATGTGGACTGTGCACAACAAATATCAAATTAAAACTGTCGAATAAAAAAGTGATTCTTTAAAATAGCAAAATTACATATTAGAGGCAATACAATGCAAAGGAAATAAATTGTTACTGTACAAAAATTAATGTTTTCCATTTTCTTAAAGTCACCTAATTTTAACCTTGCCAAATATCTCCTCAAGTAACTCATTCAAGTGGGAGAATACTTAACTTTGCAATGGGGGAGTATAGTTATTGCAACAAAAACCTAGAATGGCTAAAAGATACATATGTGATAGCATCCATCTTTTCCTGCAACAATTATGTGGTCATCCCCCCTACTTCTCCAGCTCTTGTTATGAGATGAGAAGTTTACAGATAGACCCCACTAATTCCTGAAGTAGAATAACCTAGGGTATGTCTACACTACAACACTAATTCTAACTAACTTAGTTCGAATTAGTTAATTCGAACTAAGCTAATTCAAACTAACGGATCCAGACTAAAAAACTAGTTCGAATTAGCATTTTGCTAATTCGAACTAGCATGTCCACATTAAGTGGACCCTGAACCAAGGTTAAGGATGGCCGGAAGAAGTGCCGGCAGGGCATCAGATTAGGACTTAGAGCGTGGAGCTGCTGTCTCAGGCTAGCCGAGGGCTGTGCTTAAAGGGACCCAACCCCCACCCCGGACAGACAGTTCTCACGGGTGCCCCGCTTGCAAAGCAGTCCTGGCTTGGAGTGCCCTGAGTGCCCACACTGGGCACATCACAGCACTCAGCCATCAGCCCGGCTGCACTTGCCGCAGGCTGCCATCTGGGGAGAAGGGGCAATTGGGGGGCTGCAGGAGAGCTTCCACCCCAGACGCCCGCAGAGCCAGCCCAATCCTCTCCATCGGGGGCTCGTACCCCATTCCTCCCTCACCTCCTTCCACTTACCCTTCCCTAGCCCTCCTTCCTGATGTACAAAATAAAGAAAACATGTGGTCAAAAATAGAATCTCTCTTAATTGAACAAAACTCAGGGAGACTGGGAAAAGGAGGTGGGAGAGGGGAAGAGAGAGGGTGGGAGAGGGAAGGGCAACTAAAATGATCAGGGGTTTGGAAGAGGTCCCATATGAAGAGAGGCGAAAGAGACTGGGACTTTTCAGTTTAGAAAAGAGGACACTGAGGGGGGATAGGCTAGAGGTCTATAAAAGCATGAGTGGGGTGGAGAGGGTGCATAAAGAAAGTTCTTCATTAGTTCCCATAATAGAAGGACTAGAGGACACCAAAGGAAAGGAATGGGTAGCAGGCTTCAAACTAGTAACAGAAAGTTGTTCTTCACAAAGCAGAGAGTCAACCTGTGGAACTCCTTGGTGCAGGAGGCAGTGAAGGCTAGAACTAAAACAGAGTTTAAAGAGAAGTGAGATAAAGTGATGGAGGTTGGGTCCATGGAGTGGTATTAGCCAGGGGGTAGGAGTGGTGTCCCTGCCCAAAGATTGTGGAAGGCTGGAGAGGGATGGCACGAGACAAATGGTTTGGTCACTGTCTTCGGTCCATCCCCTCAGGGATCCCTAGGGTTGGCCGCTGTCGGCAGACAGGCTACTGGGCTAGATGGACCTTTGTTCTGACTCAGTACGGCCATTGTAAGCTCAGGGCTCAGGGTTGGGGGTCTCAGTGGACCACCTTGATTTTCATGCACACCTGCTCCTGGGTGGCCAGGCTGGCAGCTCTCCTGCCCTAGACGGCCACTTTCCTGTGCCTAGTGCGAAGGTCGTGGACGAGGTCCATGATGTCTGCACTAGCCCAGGCGGGTGCCCGCCTCTTGCGGTCCCGGGCAAGCTCCCGGGAGCCGCCAGCCTGGTCCCGGGAAGAGGGGAAGGGCTGGGGGGCATCAGGTGGCTGGCTCGAGGCGTACCAGGTGCAGGGTCTGCTGGCTGGGTGCTGGCAGGTTTGCACCTGGCACGGGCACCGTAGCCAGCCTGTGCCCCTTTAAGGGGGCCGGGGCCGGGAGGGGGGCAATAGAGTTTCCCTGGTATTGACCAGAGTGGCCACCAGGGAAAGTTGGGCAGGGCTAGCCTCCCACTAGTTCGAATTAAGGGTCTACACACCCCTTAATTCGAACTAGTAAGTTCGAACTAGGCTTAGTCCTCGTACAATGAGGTTTACCTAGTTCGAACTAAGCGCTCCGCTAGTTCGAATTAAGTTCGAACTAGCGGAGCGCTAGTGTAGCGCCTATCAAAGTTAATTCGAACTAACGTCCGTTAGTTCGAATTAACTTTGTAGTGTAGACATACCCCTACTGAGGAGACAAAAAGAAGTTTTAGTGTTTTGAGACAGAGTTGTCTTGGAAATAATGCAATGAGTGAGATTTTTCCCCCCATCTCTCTGCAAGAAAGCAGGGATTCCTTCCATTCCCCTATAGACCATTGTTGCGTTCAGATTGGTTTGAAATCTCTTTCACTGTTGCTCAGCCTGCTGGCCACCACTGCCCCCAAATATCACTGCTACTAAGGAAGCTGTGCTTCTCTGAATTACTTAAACCCAGGACAGGGCTGGCCCACAACACTTTGGTACCTGAGGTGGGGAGCTCAAATGACACCCCCGTGCTCCCTTGCTTGGGCCAAAACTTTGAAAGGTTTCAATTCTGCCTTCTTCCTGTTCTACTTCTCTCATGGTACTGCAGAGAGAATACATATGCACCAGCAGCAGACACAATTTTCTACACTCTGGGTCCTAGTGGCAACCCCTCCCCTCCCCAGTCTGGCACCTGAGGCGGCTGCCTCAGTTCACCTCATGGTAAGGTCAGCCCTGACCAGGGAGACCTATAATTACTCTTAGAGGCTTTCTTTCCGGTGTCGAATGGTTCTTGGGCTATCATAGGGCACGAGGTCTTATGATTTGGTGAAAGCACATGAAAAAAAGCAAATTTGTGCTAAACGTAAATAGGCAAAAAAGAGGATAGAAGAAGCTTTCAGTTATACAGAGAAAACAAAGATAAAAGAACAAAGAATTGTCCATTCATATTTGAATACTTAAGTTTGTTCTAAACAATCAAATTTACAAAAAATTTAAATAAATGTTTATGCATTTCATGGAAATTGCTATTTCACTTGAGATGTAGAGTTACCGTGGGGAGGGCAAAGTATAATTTGCTGACAAGACCTCAAAAGTAGTCAACTGAAAAAAATCCTCAGTGCTGATGTGATTTATAGACGTTATACAACAGGGCTATGATGATTTGCACCTGCTGAGGAGTCAGTTCCAAACACCATAAGACCTTTGGCTCTGGTACTAGTTGGCTACCACAGAAAATATTTCCTTTTGTAGTTTTAATTTTTTTAAATGACAAACATCACAATCATAAGGATAGCAATAATAATTTACCATTCATCTTATTCTGTCCCTTTTGCATGGTTTTCTGCTTTTTCCTTTCACTCCCTCATCCTATTTGTATATACAGTCTCCCTTTCCCTGTCTCTAGTATAATTTTAGTTCTGTTTTATCAGTTTCTCCCCTATTTTCTTACCCTTTTCTCCCCTCAGAATGTGGATTTAATTTCTCCAGTCTATTTATAGCCATCTCTCACATTCTTGTTTTAGTTTGTTTTTACCCCACTAATCTGGCTGCCCTAATTATTTTTATTTAGCATCGCTATTTATGGTTCATATTTCAGTGTTACACAAGAGCCTATATACTAGTGGCTCTCGTTCTTTCTAGACTTCCTTACACCTTTCGGGAGTTTGATTTGTCTTGCACATCCCAAGTTTCACCTCACTTAAAATACTACTTCTTTATAAAATCAGACATCAAAATACTAAACTGTGCCACAACACACTATGGCTGAAAAATTGTTTACTTTCTTATTTTACCATAAAATAAAATCAATTGGACTATAAATATTGCACTTAAATCTTAGTATATTGTATGTAGAGCAGTATAAACAAGTCATTGTATGAAACTTTGTTTTGTACTATACTGACTTCACTAGTGCTTTTTATGTAGCCTGTTGTAAAACTAGAGAAATATCTAGATCATCTGAAATACCCTCTGGAAGACCACTGAGTACCCCTGGTTGAGAATAACCACCTTATACAAAATACTCCGAAATAGCTTATTTCGAAATAGCACGTCTACACTACAGGGAAGGCTGGAAATTAATCTGAGGTAGGCTCCCATAATGTGGATTTGCTATCTCAATTTAGACCCGCCCCCCTCCAGGAAGCACTGGGGAGTAATGACCTGAGGGAGGAGCTATTTCAAAATAGCAGCAGTGGAACATCCACATGCCTGCTATTCCAAGCTAGATTTTTTGGAAGAGGCATTATTCCTCGTGGAATGAGGTTTACAAATGCCAAAATAAGCTGCTTGTTATTTCAAAGTTATTTTGAAATAACGGGCTAGCTGTGTAGATACTCACATAGGGTATGTCTACACTACAGCATTATTTTGAAATAGTTATTTCAAAATAGTTTATTTAGAAATAACGCATCTAGACACAAAATGCATTTTGAAATAGCATTTTGCTATTTTGAAATAGCACAACCACACTGATAGGATGCTGAATCGCATTTAAGGCCAGCCGGAACCAGTTCTGGTAGGGCATCCAGTCAGGAGTTAGTCTCAGGCAGCAACCACACAAGGTATCTGACACCTGTGCTTAAAGGGACCCCCCCCCCCCCCCAGACAGCTGGTTCTCAGGTTTCCCTGCTTGCTTGCCTACCTCGCTAAGGTACAGCAAAGCATTTTTTTTTCGCAGCGTGGTCCGGTTGCCCTCACTCAGGACACCACAGCACTCTGCAGCATGGAGCCAGAGCCGCCCCTGAGCACTCTGGTGCTTCTCCTGTACATGTTGCTGCGAGCCTGGCAGCATGTTCTGCCTGCAGTAACAGTCTCCCTGGTGTGCCCCCCTGGGGGCTTGTGCCTCATTCATCCCTCACGTCCTTCCACTTACCCCTCCCTAACCCCCTTCCTGCTGTACAATAAAAGACATGTGGTCATTACAACAAAGCCTCTTTATTGAACAAAACTGGGGTGGGAGAAAATGAAACTGAGGTGAGACTGGGGAAAGAAGGTGGGAGAGGGGAGGAGGAAGGGTGGGAGAGGGGAGGGGGAAACCTGGGAGGAGGGAGCTGGCAGGGGGAGGCAAAGAGAGGAAAGAGGAGAAGCTCAGGGCTCAGGGTTGGGGGTCTCATCGGCCCAACTGTCTCCCAGCACCATGGGTGCAGGGGCCTCGGCATCCCTGGGGCTGTGGGGAGGAAGAAGCAGGAGGAGGAGAAGAAGAAGGAGGAGGAGGAGGAGGAGTGATAGCTGGGGAGGCAGCAGGGGCAGGAGCAGCAGGAGGCATCAAGCTTTGCCCCAGAGGGGCACGGACCATCCTGCCCCCCAGGATGGGGTCCACAGCATAAAATAGGGGCAGAGGTCTGGGTCTGCCCCTGGTTGGGAGCTGCCCCTTGTGGCCCTGGCATATGGCTGCTGCAGCTCCTTTATTTTCATGTGAACCTGCTCCTGGGTTTGCATGTGGCCTCTGGTGGCCAGGTTGGCAGCCATCTGCCTGTAGACAGTTGCATTCCTCTATTTAGAGCGGAGATCAAGGACGTTGGCGGCATCCCCCCAAACCTGAATTAGATCCCTGATCTCTGCATTGGACCAGGCAGGCGCCTGCCTTTTCCGGCCCCTGGCAGGCTCCTGTGAGCTGGCAGACTGGTCCTGGGGAGCGGTGGAGGGCTGCTGGCACTGGCTGCCTGGCTCATGCTGGGGCCACTGGGTCAGGTACAGTGACTGCTGGCTCTGGGCTGGCAGGCTTGGAGCTGGCACAGGCACTGTAGCCAGAGTCTACCCCTTTAAGGGCTCTGGGAAGAGGGGGAGGGAGAGGAGTTCTCCTGGTTGTGCCCAGAGTGGCCAACAGGGCACCCTGGGAAGGGCTGGAGGACTCCTATTTCGAAATAAGCGTCTACACAATGCTTATTTCGAAAAAGCAATTTCGCAATTGGTGCTATTCCTCATAGAATGAGGTTTACGGATTTCAAAATAAGCCCTCTGCTATTTTGATTTAATTCAAAATAGAGGTTCGGCTGTGTGGACACTGGTAAATTTATTTCGAAATAATGGCTGTTATTTCAAAATAACTTTGCTGTGTAGACATACCCATAGTTATTTCAGAATAATAGACTTTATTCCGAAATAACACTGCTATGTAGATGTACACCAAATGATGATTGACATCTATTTTGATAGGAATTAATTCATCCAGTCTATAGCGCTGCACCATTTACTTTCACAAAAAGTAAATCATCAGAAAAATCATCAATCCTTTAGAGGTATCAAACAGAAAGACCAAGGCCAGGAGAAGATCATCCATCACTGTAGGTCCATTTCTGGACCTACGCTATATGCAATCAACTCTTAGAACAGCAAGAGGCTATTAGCAAGGGATAGGTGCTGGTGGAACTTGCATGATGTTACAAAAGAAAAAAGAAACTGGAAAATGTGTGGTTATTGGTGATATATGAAGATTCTTCCATTCATTAGGGAATACCTTGCCTTCTTTAATGACTTATCTGTCAAAGGAGCCATGGTTTCTTTCCTAGATTTCATCAGCTACAATGGGCAGAGAATAGTTTCCCAAATGGTAGGCAAGATATTCCTCAAGATTCCAGTGATTCTGTTTTAACAGTTGATCCAGATTCTATCCAGATAGACAGGAAAGGCCCTGTTCTTCTGTGTGAAACAGCTATGCTTGTTTCAGTGTAGGCTTCTCTGATGCAGTTTATTGTTAAGCTGCAAAAATAGGAAGGCTCACTTTCCAGCAGGTGGTGCTGAGGTTTAGCAACCTGTGTAGGCATCCAAGGTCAATTTCCGGTCAATGATTTGGTGCATATAGTATCTGGGAAGTAGGTTCTTTTAGCCTCCTTTAGGGCAAATGCAACTAGTGCTTGAGCTGCTGTCTTTTTTGGAATTGCCAGAGAACCACAGCAAAGTACTGGGGACTGAGAGTATGTCTACACAGCAAAGTTATTTCAAAATCATGGCTGTTATTCCAAAATAACTATAAACTTCTTGTTTCTAGGAAAGTTTCAGAACTTCCAGGGCCTAACTAGTTTGGTTGGCTCACTGAAGTAGTAATCATGGATCCAGTCAATAACTACTCATTCTGAGTCATTTGCCTAGCCCCAACTGTCTTCTGTAATGACTGAACTACAGCATCATTCTTGCTGTAACAATGAGTTAAATCTTCTGCAGCTCCAAAAATCTAAGAGTTGTGTTACTTTGTGTGTCTGCTACAATCTCATAATTTCCATCAGTGTAACTGGAGTTTCAGATATGTTGTTTTATGTCCGCGATTCCAGGTCCCTTTTGGTTGGTCTCTTTTGTTTTTTAATTTAACATTTCCTGTACTGTTCAATTTAGGCATAAGGAGCACGCTAGCTGAAAGCTCAGTCCTGGATGATACTGCATGCACATAACATAGAGCTCCACTCAGGCATTCACTGGGTACCACTGAAATCATTGAGAGTCGAGGATGTTTTGTGCTTCGCAAGTTCAGTGTTTGAAACAGAATCCTTGATTAATGACCACCAGCACTCATGACTGCCACAGTGGATGACTGATAGATGGGTCACATTGTTCATTTTAAAGAAGTTATATGGTTTTTTCCAGGAAAAAATGGCTGATTTCAGAGTTTCCTGAAGTTTATTTATAGGTATGTTCATCACCTCTTTCAAAGTACATGTTTCTGGGGCTCTTTTGGAATCATGAAGCTCTTTTGACTTGGGCAACTTTTAAATGATCAGACATGGTTTGTATTTACACAACAACTCAAAAAAGGTTCCCATCAGTGCTTGTTTGGCAACTCATCTCTCTGTGGAAGTTTTCTTTTCTTACTATTACTGTGAGGGGAAATGAAATGAAAATTTGAATCTGTCCTATGTTGTAAGAGATTAATTTAAGATTACACAAGTTAAGAAATTGAGAGTGAAGAAGTATACTTCATTTGACCTTCGCTCACTCCACTATGTAAGAATCTCCACCAAAGAAATTTGACATCTGCTATAACATCTATAATCTGAAACTCTGAATTTCCTTTCTTGATTTAATTCAGACCCTGAGTGTTCTTTAATTTTGGGTGGTGGCAATTATTAATTATGCCGGAGAACAAAGAGCATCAGAAAGGGTGTGTTACTCCAAAATGAGGAATAACAGGAATTTGTAGCAGTGCTGGATCCATCATCTTAGTTCAGGATTCACCTGGGTTTGCTCAGAAAACATCATCATGCAACACAAAAGTGGTGGAGCACTGCACAGCTACCACTGAATAAAGGAAAAGAAAGAAAATAGTGAGTGGTTACAACAAATGACTTTAAAAACAGATGAGGCAAATTCTCCTATTGGCATAGACCTTCAGTATTTCTCTTGAATGATTTGGGATTCGGTTACGTCAAATAGTCTTGTAAATCCAGAAGGAATGCATCATGTTCATACTTTTTATTAAAGATTTTTTTTAATTCAGCGTATTCTTTGTAAAAGGAGACTAAAACAATTTCTAGTGGCTAAAGAATCGGACTGGCAAGTAGGAAATCTGTTTTTTATTGCTCAGAATGCCATTGACTTGTGTAACTGTGGACAAGATCACTTAACGCCTCTGCAAATCAGTTTTCTCTTCTAAAATAGGAAAAAAAGGCATGTTTAAAGATTTACTTCACTGATGTTTGTAAAATGACTTGACATCTTTGGATGGAAAGCACTAAGTGCATAGTGTATATTACATTAGGCATTCCTTGGATTCTGAATGTGCCCTGTCATTCGATGGTTTTGTGTGCATTAACAGTGTATAGATAGGGTTTCCTGGCAACATTGTGTGTTACCAGCAATCTCACAAGTGTTCCAATAGGCTATGACTGATTGTATCTACACGGTTTTAATTGGCAGATATCTTTAAGCCTTTTGGGATATGATCAAATTTGCAGTATCTACATGTACCCTGTTGTCTTTAACTTCCAAATTAACATAAGGCTATTCTATGTCCCAAGTCTCTTCATCGGTTTAGCTATCTGATTACAGACTGCATTGGGAGAAGAGGTACACACAAGGGAAGCCCATTTGGTGCAGAAATAGTCATCAGATTCCTAATTAGAAAACCAACTGTCCAAACAAAAGAATGACTTGCATGCCTGGCTTTGTTGTGGTAAAGTGAAAGGGAGCATCAAATTACATGATTCAGAAAGAAAATGACACTTTCACAAGAGCCCTTCGAGAGATAGCATGTAATCAGGGCTTGGTGAGGTCACATTTATTGCATAATAATTAAAATTAAGACATGATGTGTCACCCTTTTTTGCCCTCGTGTTGATAAGTCATAGGCTAAACATCTGGGATCTCATGTATATTTTTCTTTTTTGGTGTCCCACAGTAGAAAAGTGCCTCATCTTACATACCCTTTGCACAAGTGTCACCCTTTCTCTAGCAGTTAGTCAGACAATGGGTTCATTTGCCTCAACTTTTAAACTTAAAGTGAAAAAGCATCTACACAAAAAGGTTGGACCTTAGTCTAGCCGGGGCGGGACATCCTTGGCTCTTAGCTCTGGTCTACACTAGGGAGTTATTTCAAAGGAACTCCCCTTATTTCAAAATAACAAGCAGAACAGCCACACTACCAAGCCTGTTATTTTGAAATAAGGGGATGGTTATTTCGAAATAATAACTCCTGCTTTTCACGAGGAATAATGCTTATTTCAAAATATTATTTTGAAATAGCATTAGTGTGGATGTTCCACTGCTGCTATTCCCAAATAACTACTCCCCAATGACTACTCCCAAGAGTCATTCAAAGTAATTACTTCCCGGTGCTTCCTGGGGCTCTAAATCAAGGGAGCATGTCCACACTAAGGGTACGTCTACACAGCTGCACTATTTTAGGATAACATCCGCTATCCTGAAATAGCACTGTGCCCGACTTAACAGCATGCCTGCTATTTCAAAATACATTCGAATTAACGGGCATCTTTTTCCGGCTTCCTGTAGACCTCGTTGCACAAGGAATAAGGAAGACTCTGGAATAGCACTCTATTTCTAAAATTTGGCGCTGTGTAGACAGCGCCAAATTTCAAAATAGGCTCTCTCAAAATAAGCTAAGCAATTTGTATAGCTCAAATTGCATAGCATATTTCAAGCCATGCATGACTGTGTAGACATACCCTATGGGAGCATGCCTTGGACTAATTTTGAGGCTTCCCTGTAGTTTGGACACACTATTTCAAAACAGGTTATTTTGAAATAATTTCCTAGTGTAGACGTGCCTTATTGACTTTGGTAGAGACTGAGCAATCTCAACACCTCTCAAGAGAGGATTTGTCTGAGCAACAGGAATATGTTCCTAATATAATACAAATTCTTGTCAACCTTTTATTTTAACTGTGCATCCTAATCCAAAATGAGGATTTCTAATCAAAAGCCTTACAATGCTGTGTTTTTATGCTAATCTTTTTTTATATATATTTCAATTAAAAAGTAACAGGCAACTCAGAGCAAGAAATTTAATTTTTGTGCACATGCTCACCTCTGAACCTATATGTTAAACAGAAAATCCCATGATTTGATATGTACAGCAGTACCATTCTAGCTTCAGTGATTTGTGTCCAGAGGTGAATAAATCACATAACATCAGTCCGCACAAAATGGTGCTGCCCCAGGTTACAGCAAACAATATGTACCTTTCAAAATGTTGTGTTTTCCTTCTAGGGAAGTGTGTGACTTGGTCTCAGCACACTGCTGGTGAAAGGTCCATGGGTTCAATACTGAAGTCTATACTTAGATGAAATGTCCATTAATTTCAAAGGGAGTTTTACCCAGGTATGGATAAAGAAACAAGATCTTGGCCTTGCAAGATGCTGAGCACTATGGAATTCACCCAACAATGTAATTAAATGTACATGCTCTTCTGGGCTAGGACTGGTGTGCTCCGCATTTCTATGCTAGAGCCCCAAATATGATTGAATCATGGAAATACTCCCACTCTCCCCAATACTGAAACAAAAAAAATCATTTGTCAAATGAAACATTTTTATTCGCCCAAAATGATTTGTGTCAGTGTATTTAAATGAATCTAACTAAACGTCTGATTATTTTGAAGAAAAAACAGTTTCATTTTTCAAAACAAGAAAATGGACTTTTTTGCACAATAATCGGGTTTTTTTCCAGCTGTTTGCCAAATTCGACCCAAATAAATTATTTGTCAGAAAACGTTTGCAAAACCTTCCTAAACGTTGTGTCTGACACTCTACTGCACAGGCTGTAGGAGGAGCTGCAGCCTGGACATGGAAAATCCTGGGATGAATATTCCATTCCCTCAGCCCCTAGAGGTAAAAATCTTTTACTCAAGCTTTTCTCTTGAGTTCAGGACTAAAGCTACCTGCAAATCCTAATCTCCTGTGCAAACAGGTTTCTATCCCCTACTACCTCACACCACTCACTTTGGTCTCAATACCCTGCTGCAGTGCAGCAATGAGAGGTAATCAAGTTGCACAAGCAAGGCAAGCAGTAGAATGATCAGCTAATGTTGAATTATGCAGGAAGAGAACACTCTGTTTTGTTTTTTCCTTGGAGAAGTTTATGTATAATTCCAAGGAAATTCAGTTGCCTGTGCTCTGAATAATTATTAATGTTTGACAGCTTCAGGGGGGTAGCCGAGTTAGTCTGTTACAGAAAATAACAACAAATGGTCTGGTAGCACTTTATAGACTAACAAAACATGTAGCTGGTATCATGAGCTTTCAGTAGAAAAGTGAAGTATTTTGCATTGCAGCTTAGGTGCAAAAACAAAGAATGGTTCTGATATTATTGCATAACCCTTAATTCTAAAGGCAAAGGGGTCAAGAGCCTCAAGTGGTGCAAATCAACATAACTCCTTTGGCTTCAGTGGAGTAAGGTTAACATGTAACAGCTGCAGATCTAGCTTGAAATCACTAAAAAGTCCTTAGCTATTGCGTTTTTGTTTTTAAAATGAAGAGTGTCTATTCTATTTTATCTGTCTGGTATGGCAAGCTACAGCCTTCCAAAAAGAATAATAGACCTGCTCATGGTGACTGTCCCTGATCTGCTTTAAAAGTTTTAATGAATATCTGCAGTTGTAATTTTTCACAAACACCACTTTTTGTTGTAGTAGTAAAGCAGCCACAAGGCAACTTTTTAATATGTGAGAAAAATACTCAGAGGAGATCATGTTTTTACAAAAAAAACCTAATCAGAAACTAGATTCTAATCCAACAGATTCCACCACTCATCCATATGATAAATGGCAAGAAAGAAATAAGTCAGTTACAGAATTTGGGGGCTATTCTTAACAGCCAGATAATGATACTATTCAATTACCAGTAAGGAGCTTAATTCCCTGGGTTTAAAGGAAATATCCTAAAACTTATTTAAATTGAAACATTAAGGCAACGTATTACAAATTCTAAAAGCAGGAATTGGAAGAGATAATGTTCTTGGAGCATTGAGAACTCACTCACTTTGCACATAAACAATGCTTTCATTCTGAATCACATTCCAGCTTCATTTACACTGAACTGGAACTTCCCCAAATTTCAGATCCAGGATTCTGGCCATTCTCTAACCTTTGGGCAGGGAACGTCATTTCCTGTGACTTTATGGACTGCCTAGTAAGAGACCTCATGAGCTTGAGGACTTTAGTCACTACCATAATGTAAATGCTCAATAATCTCCTTTAAAAAAAAAAATCAGAATTCTCTTTCTTCTTTGTAGAGGTGTGGTATTAACAAAAATGGTATCCTTTAACATAGTTTAGTTCACATTCAAAGGTTAATTGCGGGATATATATGTAGTATATTGAGTGCTACAAGTGGCTGATGGCAAAATCTTTTATTCTGAAGGCCTCATACTTCAGGAGTAGAGAGAATTTGAGTTCATCAGAACTATACATCAGACCTGAGGGGTCCAGTAATATGTGTGTGGTTAAAAATACTAAGGGCAAATATTTCTTCTGGCATTCCTGAGTTCCTGCTGCTGTATTGTTAGACTACAGATTACTACACTAAGCTACAGAGGATGACAGGACAGAGATACAAAAGCCAACAGAAGGCATTTTCACAGCTTCTTTAAATACTAAGACTCTGTCCAAATACCCCCACTCCAAAGTATTCTTGTAAATATTGAAATGAGCTTTTCACATTTCTATTGAGCATTACAATTATAGCCAACCCCAACTGTACACTCTCATCTTTGAGGTGAATTCCCAAAAAAGAATATTAAAAAATATATTAAAAGTTGGCTTTTTTTAAAATTTGCCTTCTAGTTTTTCCAGCCTCTAGATTTCATATTTCCAAATTATAGGAGCTAGAGACTTTAAAAAAATGCAAGCGGAGATTCTCACACAGTCACTGGATTTCAAGAGCCAAGACTTCAGGAGAAACAGAAAATATCACGAGAAATGATAACATTGCAAAAAGTTGACCATACTGAGAATTAAATCTTCCTAATTTTCTCTGAAATGAGTACTAGTGCCGTGCCACAGACAAGATTCAGAGTAGGTGATGGACCAGATTTTCAGATGCACTCTCTTCTGTACAGGGCCCATATGCTCTTGCGTACCCTCTACTGTGTAAAAACCCTTATTTCCATGACAAAATATTTTCTTGCATTTGTGATGAGCATTCTGAGTATGATGAGTTATTTGAGGCAACTGCAAGTCCTCAAAGGTCCTATAGGTAATGGCTAGGCAGGTGATCCCATGGTATGTAGATTTCTAACAAAAGTAGCCATTCCAGTGTGCTCAACTTCGCTACATTGTTAAGGATACTCCCATCCACCTGGTAGATCTGAGAGACTGCTCCAGCCCCAGACCATTGCCCACTCTTGCTTTGCCCTGACCCCAGCTGGTCATCTGATTTGCACATGACGTGAGGACAATCAAAGTCTGCACAAGCCCACTGACATTTTTATGGCTGCACTTCAGGCACACTCAGAAGGGCACACATTTAAAAATATTTGGCTTGATGTGGCTTAGCCAAAGTCACACGGGAAGATGGCTATATGCAGGAACTGAACCCAACTCTTTAGACTCATTCATAATCAACCAATACACCAGTACTTCAGTAGAAAAGTGAAGTTTTTTTTTACAAAGAAGACTCATTGATATTAAAAATATGTATATTTTTAAAAGAATGCATATTTAAAGAACAAAATTGTGCCTCCTTTCATAATCTCCTTTCTTGTAATGTATACAGGATAAGCAATGAAACATGCAATCTTTCACTTTCATTGTTTCATGTCTGGTTAGCAATAGCTCCAATATTACAAAATATAATACTGACAGTCATGATAAACTGGCATATTAAAGAGAACTGTCATGGTAATCTACAAACGTTACTTGCTTTACGAATAAAAACATACTGGAAGGAAGAATTTTGCCATAATTCTGATGTAAGCTTTGAAATAGCTGAAGACTGTTATTCACTTCATTCCAGATAAGGTAGGAGTCACACCCATCCTGTTGTACAGCAGATTGTGAAATCATTTTCGGCATGGAAACAGCTTGCAGAAGTATAGTGCAGAGGTTCGGTGCTGCAGTGGGACAGGCAGGCACATTGTTACTTGGAGTGAACACTGAGCCTCTTGGGACTAACTTGAGCCAGGGTCAGGTTCATCTGTATAGGAACCAAAGTGCTCTCGGGGCCAGTCTAACAGACTATAGATTGAACTAAGGATTCAAGAACTAAGGATTCTCACAAACCTCACCTCTTTCCACTCTGAGTGCAATGTGTATTTCTTTGACCTTGTCTTCTCTAATACACACAAAAGAACTTGTCAATCTGCATGTAAATTAAAAAAAAAAAAACACAACGAAACAGCCCACTTTTGCTCGGCTAGAGAGATGAGCGAACACATGACACATAGTAGTTACTGCACTTAATGTACTCCAGGAAGGGGCCTGCATACTGCAGTGAGAGCACAATGGAAGAACGCATATGGACAGGAATAGGTGAACTGTGCTCAACTTTCCTTTGACCAAGGGAAGCCGTGGCTGTGTTCTTGTCCCGCCAACTCCTACTTACTCAGAGGAGTTTTCTATCCATCAGGCTAGAGGTAATTCCAGCTCAAGGAGACATCTGGCTAGCTGCTAAGAATAGAGTGCAACTGTGGCAGCACAAGCAACAGGAGACACTAGTTGCCCAAGTGCATAACTAGGGTCCCCGGTGGGATCATGCTCGGCAGCTAGTCCCTGTTGACACTTGTACTGTTGAGCTCTATTTTTAGCACAGTAACTCTGAATAGGAAAGTCTCGCCAAGCTGTAACTTACACGTCCAGTGTAGTTGTTTCCTGAGGATGGTACTGACAGTAATTATGACCTAACACAGCCTTTGAGCTTAGAACATAAGGACTGACATTTTATTTGGGTCTCACACAGGTGTAGAGAGAGGGAAGACTCTTTTCACCCATCTTCTTTTGTGATTTTGTATTCTAAAATTGAAACAATTATGTTGCTCTGCAGGCAGTAAAGAAAGCCAAGTAACCATGTCTTCCTGATGGGCCCCAAAGCCAAAATTACACCCAAATCCAATCATTCGATTATACAAAACCTCCTGTTCTTTAAGAAATAATTAACCAGTATTTCAGTACTTCAGAATAATGCAACTATAAAGGAGCTCTTTTAGAACATGGCGAGGATGCTCAGCTATGACAACAGTCATTTGTAAAAGATGAAAGAAACATGGAGAAATGGTGACCTAGTTTTTTGGGCACATCTCTGAGTTTATTCTAAAGGCTTCCAACATCTTCTGTGCCTCTCTGCACTCTGAGACAGAACATACAGGCAGTCCCCGGGTTACATGGATCCGACTTACATCAGATCCCTACTTACAAATGGGGTGAGGCAACCCCGCACTAGCTGCTTCCCCCCAGCAGACCAGGGAGACGCAGAGCAGCTTTTCTCAGCAGACACCTCAGCTTGAGAATAAAGGCTTGAGGGAAGTGAGGTGTGGGAGAATAAAACTGAGCTCTGGAGAAATGTTTGGCTAGAGTTTCCCCTACAATATGTACCGGTTCCGACTTACATACAAATTCAACTTAAGAACAAACCTACAGTCCCTATCTTGTACATAACCCGGGGACTGCCTGTACTTTTGTCCATACCCCACAAACTATAGTAATACTTTTTGTGCAAGGCATACCTTTTAGTAAGTTATCATTTGAAAGCTCAGTTCCCTAGTCAATATTGTTCTGAAATAATGTGTGGCAATGTTGTATGTGAAGTCATAAGATTTCCCTCTATGATGTTATTAATGCATGTTACAAACCACAGCCCTCCCTAAGCAGAAGTTGATAAGCAGGCTCTGTCCTAAACAAATGATTGTGTGCTCTGCTTAGTATGCATTTAAATAGTAATCAGTCATTAAGCAGGAAGGGAAACAAAGGAAGCTCAAACAAGTGAGGTAAAAGCAGCAGAGAACATCCTTCCCCATAGATTTTGTCTCATACTGCACACTTATTTTGGAATAGTTATTCCAAAATAGGTTATTTCAAAATAGCACAACTACATTACAGGGAAGACTCAAAATTAGTCCAAGGCAGGCTTCCCTAATGTAGATGTGCTATCTCGATTTAGAGCCCCAAGAGGCACTGGGGAGGAATAACTTAGAATGGCCCTGGTGAGGGCCAATTTCAAAATAGAAGAAGTGGAGCATCTACACACACACCTTATTTCAAACTAGCTATTTCAGATTAGGCATTTTTCCTTGTAGATTTCAGAATAAGCCATCCATTATTCCAAAATTATTTCAAAATAATGGAAAGGCCGTGTAGATGCTCTCGTTGTTATTTTGAAATAACGGTGCAATGTAGATGCACCCCTGGTTTATAGCCAGAAATGGCTTTCAAGGGGGTGACAAACTATAAAAAGGAAGGACAAACACATGAAGGCAGTCCTTTCTTTCTCCCTGCCCCTCACATTCACCTAAAGCAACAAAGAAGGTCTTTGTTGGAATCTGGGAGAAGGGACCCTGACTTAAGAAGTTTGGTCAGTAAGATTTCTCACCACATGCTTTCAGCAAACTTTGCTTTAAATTTAATACATTAAGTTAGGACCAGTTGCATTTTATGTTTTTTTTTTTTGCGGGGGGGGGGGGGAGGGAAGAAGTTAATCATTTCTGATGTTTATGCTTCAACTTATATTGTCCAGGAAGCAGAGGACATACATTTCTGAGGGAAAAATCTAAGACTGTGGGTGTGTTTCAGGTTACCCTGTGGTATAACCAAGACTGCTGAGAGCCAGAGTGTAACTCAAATGTGGTTGGTAGACTGCAGTTACACACAATCACTCATGTATGACTTGCATCCTGGAAGGCTCTTTGTGAGTAGCCAAGATGGGAACTCCTTCAGAAAAGCATCACAAGGGTTGCAGGCCATGGTTTGCCCAGCTGCTCATTGGTAGGTTGTACCCAGGTAAGCCACACTCTCCCAAATTCCTGTTATCTTTGCTTTATCAGCTCAAACAATAGCATTCCTCATAGTCTCTCATGTGAAATGGACAAAGACAACCTGATTTTTTTTAAAAAAATTCCAGACTCCTGTATCCAATAGAACATATTTCCAATATGATGAATGACTTGGATTGTGGCATTTTTTAAATATCCTATTTTTAAAAGGGTTTTTTCCTGTTCCCTAGATGATTTTTATCAGGTTTTTCTTAGCAATGGTAAAACTGAACTCACTACCTTTTATAATCAAACAGTGAAACTCACTAAAAAGGGATATCATACACAAAGTCAATAAACTTAAAAAAAAATGAAGAAAGGTGTTTTGCCAACTTCCTTCAGTTATAGAGTATGGGTGTTCGTTGTAACTACAGCAGGTAGAACATTTTCAGAAAAAAATTCCATGTTAACAGTTTCCTTTCAAATTTGGAATGCTTCCATAAAACTGACCAAGTGAACTATATCGGACAGGCCTTCCTTAGGGAAAGGTAAGGAGAGCCAATTCAGACAAACTTTTGCTCAACTGTGTAGGTCACTGTTTAAAGGCAAGTACATTCCCAAAGAAGCTGGTAAGCAGAGCGACACCCCAGAGGTTTAATGGTATGTGTAATGTCATAATACATACTAGTGCTTTAAATAAAGCAAAGTTTTTAACATGATCAAAAAAAGCAACCAACTAGCAACTGTATCTCCACAGTCAAAGACCAGTAAGATAAAAAGCTGGGCGTTCACATAAGAACGTTGACAAACGCCCTGTATGTCCTGCAAGAGCAGCTGGTTCACATGGAACATGAGGCTTCAATTAGTTTTATGAGCAAGCCTAAAGAACATCACAAATAAAAAACAAGTGATATTATTCTGCTCTGAACACATTCTACATCCAAAAGCTGCTACAATATTTTTGGGATTAACACCCTCTTCCAGAGTTTACCACTGCACTTATGGGATAAGGGTTTTCTGAGCATTTCCTCTTTCCTTGCAGGCTCCGTGCTGGTCCAGAGGAAGAAGGGAATGCTGAAACAGAGTGCAAGACGTTATCTTTAGATAAGACACCACTTTAAATATTCTGTAGTAGTGTGCAGTTCATTTGATTTAATGGGGGCAGGGAGGATGGAGAGAGCAAAGGGGAGGAAAGGAAAGGTGAATGATCCTTTTAAATATTTATAGACAATGAAAATCTTCAGTGCAAAGCATGCTACAGGAGGAGAATCCTATTATCATCAGGAGTTGTGCTGGAATTCATCTGGCACAGATACTAGCTAAAGTTATCAGCCCTCCAAATTTCTCCTCCTGCTCTGATCCTGCCTGAAGAGGTGGCATTACCAGTCTAGAGATTTACAGAGCAATATGCTTGCATTTATCTCCGATTAATATATGGGGTTATTTTATGAGTATTTTAAGTGCAAATTAGATAGGGCCCTTATCCCCTTTCAAGTAGCCAGTATGATCTTTGTCCTGAAAAAATTACATCTCACTATGATAGACCAATATTAAAGAATATGTTAATTTACTTCTTACTTTTCTATTTCTGAAGTATAATCAAAGTCTGAAAGAATTATTGTGGGGGATGGGAGGAGGGAGACTCCTGCTTTCGTTATCTACCTTGGATGTTTTTATACAGTATTTGTACTGCTGTACCCCCAACCTAGTAACCATTTGACCAATCCTGGATGAGAACCTCATTGTTCCAAGTGTTGCACATGTTTCCATTGTAAGGTGTTTGTTATGAAGAATATCAAGTTTGTTCCTCTGCTTTTTGCGGTAGATTTCTGGGAGGACTCTGGGTAATTTATTGTGAGCTCATATACTGCTTGAAGGGGCACAGCGTTGATTAATACAAGTTTCCTTTATCCAGATTGTTAGCCAGCCACTGAAGTTAAGCCACTTTCTATAATCGTCACCTCTGATTGGTGACGTGGGTGGACTGTGGTTGTCCATCATGGAGCATGACATATTAGGAGGGATAAGTGAACCTTATGTCGTTTACAGTTTGGTTCAATGTCTCGCTGTCAGGGTTAGCCAGGCTGTAGTTATCATGTCCCCGCATGTTCACATCAGATAACTCAGCCCTTGGTACCTAGGAATTCAGACCTCCTCCCCCCGCAAAAAAACTTCAAAAAGTTTTAAGCAGTCTGATTAAAACTCTCTTCCATTTTCAACTGTTCAACGTTCAATCAGTCTCTCGGGTGTTGTGATGTCACCATTTCATTTGTTTTCCAGTCATCACAGAATCATCCAGCCTAGCAAAACAACTTCAACCCTCCCTAAATTTCTAACATACAAAACAAAGAGAACTAACAAACAGAACTCTTCTCTCTTAAAAAGGAAAGACCAGAAACCACCACCATAGCTTTCTGTCCTTCTCGGTAAATCACAAATCAGCATAAAAGGGCAACAAAAAATTACGATAATGGCCTAAGGATCAATCTCTGCCACATTCTGCATGTCACAAAGACACCCGGCAAACAACTACTGTATTGAGGCTCGCCATAGAATGGCCATATCCAGGTCACACCAATGGCCCATATAGCCCAGCATTCTCTTTTCTCATAGTGATCAATGGGAAACCAACAAACCTCTACGTAATAAAGCTGCAAACAAAATAGCTTCTTCAGTCTCAATTTAGAATTACCGTAGTTAGATTAAAACCTTTCACAGAAAAGCAACTCAATGTTGGGTAAAAGCCTTGCAATGAATTTACTCATTACTGGCATCCAAACAAAAGCAGTGATTATTATTACATTGTCAGGCAATTTTGTCAGGGTTATTCAACATGTTTAGTCTGATGCTAATGTTTAGAGAGGAACAACTGGTCCAAACAAGCAGATCAGAGTCGGAGTAAGAAAAATTAATAGAAAAAAAATGTTGGAAGAGGCAGGGCACATACAGACATAGATGGAATGAGTCAGATTCTGATATTTCAAAAGAAAAAAAGAGAACAGTGTCAGGAACTGTGCTCTAGATTTCTGTGAATCCCTGTTTAGTTTAGAATACACACATCTCTGCCATGAAGAACAGGACAGCGTGTAATGTTTTGGCACAGTTTAATGTCTGTTCGCTTGTGTGGATATAGCTAGTAGGCAGCAGCTACACTTAATAAAAGTTTCTGAGTCAAAAATGAGGAAGAATATGTTCAGAACATAAAACAGAAGTCCCCCACAGATAACAATATGTGTTGCCTCAGCAGTTAACCGCTTGTACATTCACTTGAACAGGTCAAGCAAGATAATCTGTCATACAGCCTCTCTCTGACTTACGAACCGGTTACGGACCAAGCAATTGGTCGTAACTCGGTTTGTTCATAAGTTGGACCCCATTGAGTTACATGCGACCGCGCTGTTCGTAAGTGCGGATCACGTTGGTAATTCAGGGTCCACCATTTATGACAGTTTTGGTCATAACTGCGAATGGTCATGAGTTGACCGTTCTCAACTCAGGGACTGGCTGTACAGTTGGACTTCCCTGGTCCAGTACCCTCAGGACCTGAGTGGTCCCGAATGAGGGAGTTTGCTGGACCAGAGGAGGTCAATTCCACCCTCCTGCTAATGGATTCTGGGCTTTCCTGGGGTCCATCAGCAAACCCAGCAGGGCTCCATTCCCAACCATAGGATTCCCCTGCCCCCCGCTGCTGTGCTCCCAGCTAGGGTTCCATGGCTCTATGGCCACTGGGGCTCAAGGGTCACTGGGGAGTTGCAACCCCCTGGCTGCCAGGGCTCCAGGACTGCCAGGGCTCTGGAACTGACACTGCATCCCTCCTCCCCCAGGTTCCTGCCACCGAGGCTCCTACCGGGGCTGCCAGGTCTCCAGTAGGCTCCCAGCTCTGTTCCTGGATCTAGACCTGTTAGAATATAGCTAGTAAGCAGATTCCTTATATATGGTGTTTACAGTTTGGTTCAATGCCTCTAGCACCCCCATTATAAAAGCTGTTCCATCCCCCCGAACATGCCTTATATCCAACATGCTGAATGCACCAATTATCTTGCTTTTAGTGCTGTATTTTCTATATATGAAGAATAGAACACATACTTTGGGTCTAAATGACTTAATTTTGATAAAAGCAACTAACTAGAAAAGAGCAAAATCTACAGGAGGAGCAAGTGCATAGCATGCACTCCTTCTGACAGTGTGCACAGAACTGTACACAAAATGCCTTATTCTTCTCTACCTTATTCACAGCGCAGAGATCTTGGAAATTTAATGACGTCTGGTGATATTCAATATCATTACCCAGTGAGGAGTTTTCAGCTAAATATTATAATTGTAAAAAGAACAAACTAAATGATAAAATCTTATGAAGTGCTGAAGTCCTGTGTCTTGATCCCACAAAAATCCTGCTGAGCTGCTCAAATCCCACTGAAGTCCATGAGAGGATAGAGCAGTGTTTCTCAACCTTTTTTTTTTTTTATAAAGTACCCCTTTTAAAAAATATATAAGTACCCCCAGTACCTACAGTTTTCAGACATACAGAATTTTTTTCTACCATTGCAACACATTTGTTTAAACAACTTAATCATAGTTGGGCAGGTGATGAAATGTTTAGGTGTAAAAAGTACAAAAATAATAAAGCGCTGTAAAACTTAAAACAAAAATTCAGTTCTCCAAATTTCAGTTGCATTGACGTACCCCCCCAGACTTCTCTCGGGTACTCCAACCACTGGTTGAGAAACACTGGGATAGAGCACTCAGCATCTCTCTATCTGCAGCTCGCATGTTCATTTCTATTAGAGGTGAAGAGTGCTTAGCAGCTCAAAGCAGGAACTCTACACAGTGGACCCATAGTGCCTCTATGGACAGAAGCAGTCAAGATTTTTTTGTTTGTTTGTTTTTCTTGAAAGGGTGGAAGGGAAACATTTATCCTAATGGCCTTAAGAGAGGTGATAACACCAATGAAAACACATTTCCAGTTCGTGGAGCTGTAGTTGAAGGGCCTTGGGGCCTATGCATCTTATTCATCAACTACTGCAATGCTGTGAAACATGCTAGAACTGGGCTGTGGTGGGTGCTGTAGCAGCCCTTAGCTTGAAGTGATTTCCTTTAGATACAGTGTTTACAATTTGGTTTAATGCCTCTGAGCACCCCCATTATAAAATCTGTTCCAGTCCCCTTGAACATGCCTTATATCCAACATGTTGAATGCAGCAACTATTTTCTATATACAAATAATAGAACACATACTTTGGGTCTAAATGACTTAATTTTGATAAAAGCAACTAACTAGAAAAAAGCAAAACCTACAGAAGGAGTAAGTGCATAGCATGAACTTGTTTGGACAGCATGCATAGAACTGTACACAATATGCCTTAACCTTCTCTGCCTTATCCACAGCAGAGGCCTTGGAGATTGAAAGGTACAGTAGGCAGAAAACAAAAGGCCAACAATAGCATAGCAAAATACCCACAGCAAATGGCACTTTGTAGAAGTTCAGTGGTACAAAGTGGGTTATTGGCTACATCTGGGATGAGGCAACTGTATTTATTTATACAGTTAATGAAAAAGCTGGGAATTTATTTATGTAATATTGTCAAATTTAAGAAAACAACAAGAAAATAACGTGCCAGCAGCCACACTTGTCCCCATTAAAGGGAAATGTCAGGCCATGTTGTTCAACACCCAAGTAATGAGTGAACCATATAAAATGGATGTATGTCTCTGGTATCTGCAAAAACCCTGCATTTACTCATGGAAACATATCTGTGCATATCAGTGTTTCCTGTAAGCTGTGCACTTGGGCAGCCACCCAGGAAAGGTTCAAGTGCTGCTCACAGCTGGCAGCATATGTTTTTATTGGTGGTGCACATCTGCACGTGCCTCAGTGCACAAAACAAACTTTATTCTGCACATGGATGGAAAAAATTAGAGGGAACATTGGTGCACATTACCAGCTTAATCCACTTTCCTTTTCTTTTAGTAGGAGCAGTAACAGGCCCAGTTTAAATAATTCACATGCAGAGATAGACCCACTCATACTATTTCCAGATATGCCTGTATAAATATGGACTTGTGTGTTTTATGGTGGGCTTTATAAGTTAAACAGTAAATTAAAAATATATACAAAAAAGTGAAATGAGCTATAGTTTTTTATTAAATGTATTTTATTAAAATGAGTCATCATCCAGTTAGAAGATTGACTTTTCTAGTTATGTATAACTTTTCTTGAGTTTACAGAAAATGTTTCTTAAACATTAATATTCTGACAGCTACTCAAAGCTGCAGGATTTGTTTCAAAAATAGCAGTGGAAAAATATGTTTTTGCTTTTCGCATGTAATGTACAAGACCTGCTCTATGCTGGCTGTGTGGTGGGGGATGAACATAAATTAGTAACTAATATTAAGAGGCAATCATGTGCTAGAGTATTTCCCACCTCATTTTTACTTTTGTAGATTTACTTTAAATGCTAAACAAAAAAGTTATAGAAGTACCCTACAGATAACAGTGAAAACACAGAGAAACAGATAACTGGATTTTTTTTAACTCAGCATTGATACATTCTGAATGGTTCAATCAGCTGTGGTCATCTCAAGAAAATCTCCTTTCTATAAAGTTATGAAAGCAAGTGTATGAATTCTGGGTAAGCAGAGGTGCATTCTCCATCTGGGTTCAGTTAGGGCAGAGGTCTCCAACCTTATTAAGCACAAGATCATTTTTTGAATTTAAGTGCAATCCAAGATCTACCTCAAATACCCTTGCCCCACCACCTTCCTCCCCCTTTTCTGAGGCCCTGTCCAAGCCATCTTCCCTTTCTTGCCCATCCTTACTCACTTTCATCAGGCTGGGGAAGAGGGTTGGGGTGCAGGCTCTCGTCTTGGATTAAGGGATCTGGAGTGCGAGAGGGGCTCTGAGCTGAGCTTGGGGCAGTCAGTTGGGATGTAGGAGGGGTTCTAGGTGCAGGCTCTGGGAGGGTTTTTGGATGCAGGGTGCTCGGGGTGCAGGACGGGGTTCATGACCGGGGTAGGAGTTCAGGATGTGGGCTCCAGCTGGTGGCTCCTGGGTGGTGGTGCAGTAGAGCTATGGCAGACTCACCCCAGCTTTGGCCCTGGAGCACTCCCTAAAGAAGCCAGCAGATTCCATCCCAAGACCTGTTGTGCCCCCTCTCTGCTCTGTGGGAGTGCTTGACATCAGCACCTTGACATCAGCACCCCTCGTCTCCGTCCGCTGCCCTGCACAGAAAGCTGGAGTCTCTCCAGAGGGAGGGGCAGCTCCAAGGCAAAGGGCAGGAGATGAACAGAAGTGTGGGGAGGGGCAGCTGAAGTGTCAGCGCTTGATATCCTCTTTGCCAAACCAGTCAGGATCACCTGTCACAGGCTCCAAGGTCTACAACTAGATCCCAGTCTACTGGTTGATGACCACTGAGTTAGGGCCAATTTGAGCATGTGATTGGGGCAGGGGGAGAGGCTCCCTTGAGTCTCCTCCTAGCACTACTTTCAATGGTTTATAGTGTCCTTCCCCACAATTTATAACATATTAGGGCTGCTCTGAGTAAAACAAACAAAAGGAAGATCCTTTCTCCCCACTTTCCCTCATGCGAGAGGAGAATCCAACTGAAAATAAAGAAAGGAAAAGGTAGATTGCCTGAGAGAGCCCGTCAGGATCCATCTCTTAGGCCTTGGGTCTATTGTCTTTCAGGGAAGGGGGTCTACCTCCAGCCCCTCGTCTTAGGGCAGAGGTGGGCAATAAAACAGCAATGGTTCACCAAGGCTAGCCTCTGGTGGGCCGCACTGCTAAATTTACCTGTACCTCCACAGGTACAAGTGATTCCAGCTCCCATTGGCCATGGATTGCCATTCCCAGCCAATGGGAGCTGCAGGAAGTGGTGTGGACTGGGACACCACTACCTGCAGCTCCCATTGGCTGGGAATGATGATCCGTGGCCTACGGGAGCTGCAATCGCAGAGGGACAGGTAAATATAGTGGCACCCCCGCCCCCCGCACCAGGGGCTAACATTGGAGAACTGGATCCAGCATATGGGACAGTATTTGCCCATCCCTGTCTTAGGGCATACTGCTTTGCAGCTGTCCATACAGCTTTGTGAGCATGAGGCCCGCAACTGTCTCCCTTTCAGCCAACCCATCTTTATCATCAGCAAGTTCTGAGATGGAGCAGCCCTCCTCCTGCTCCCCACTCCTTCCCTTCAGATAAAACAAGCCATACTGGCGCACCTCATTAGTGCTGAACAGACCCAGAAGAGCTCATCAGTCTCCTCCCAACCAGAGAGAGGGGACATCCCCTCACTATGGCTGTGTCTAGACTGGCCAGTTTTTCCGGAAAATCAGCTGCTTTTCCAGAAAAACTTGCCAGCTGTCTACACTGGCCGCTTGAATTTCCGCAAAAGCACTGACGATCTCATGTAAGATTGTCAGTGTTTTTGTGGAAATACTATGCTGCTACCATTCGGGCAAAAGTCCTTTTGCACAAAACTTTTGCGCAAAAGGGCCAGTGTAGACAGCTCAGATTTGTTTTCCGCAAAAAAAGCCCCAATCACGAAAATGGCGATTGAGGCTTTTTTGCGGAAAAGCGCATCTAGATTGGCACGGACGCTTTTCCGCAAAAAGTGCTTTTGCGGAAAAGCATCCGTGCCAATCTAGATGCTCTGTTCTGAAAATGCTTTTAACTGTAAACTTTTCCGTTAAAAGCATTTCCGGAAAATCATGCCAGTCTAGACGTAGCCTATATATCTACAGTGCATCTGGGAACAAGTCTCCTACCCTGCTAGTCAGACTTCTGTTAGCAGGCCTTGAACTTGAGTCTTAAAAATAGCAACGTGGATATTGTAGCTTGGGCAGAAGCTTAGACTCTGAAGTATAGCCAATCCCCAAGGCCTGAGCAACTGAGCTCCAGCCTAAGCAATAACATGCTGTTTTTAGTCACTCATTTGAGCCCCACTAACATGAGTTTGTTCCCAGCTGCACACAGATATATCCTTAGGGACAAGACAATATTACCAATAGTACGGAGTCACAACATTCCAGAGAGAACTGTGGTCTGCACCATTCTGCTGCTCAGGAGAAAAAGCACGTGCTGGGCTTTCTCTCAGGATGATGTTGCATGCTCCCATTTTGCAGTCCATCCACTTTGCTGGACTTTCAAAGGGAGAGCAGGACCAAATCCCCCTGTCTCTAACCTGCCCCCTTTGAAAATGGCTCTCTCACTCAAGTTCCCTCCCAGAGTGACCTGTATGCTCCTCACAAAGCACAGGAGCCACAGCTGAGCTTTGTCTTTGCATGGGAGATGTAAAGGTTTCTTGGCCTCTTTTGCATCCTCCCCCCCATGGGCATGGGCGAGCATAATCCAGACCAAGGTATCAAATGACATGTTTTGTTTTCCATGTAGAAATCATTAGATTTATGCATAGTCAGAGGCTAGTAGATGTAGGGGTATAAATGTGGGAGGCCATCAAAATCAACCAGAGCTTTATGTGGATGAGGGCAAGATTCACAGGATCTGACTTAGAAGCCAACTGCAGGGGAGGATCCATTTAAGAATTACTATTTGCACATGGCAGTCATGGGTTGCTGAATTCCCATATTTATGGATTATATTGACTTTCCTGTGTGCCAAAACACCCCCACCCCTGCAGCCTTACATGGGATTAGCAGATCTGCGTGTCTGTCACACAGCGCAAGTGCCAGATGTGAATGGTTAATAGCGGCATTATTATGCAGCGAGATGCACAGCACAGCTCCCCCATGACTCAATTTATGTAGGGTCTCAGTGAGCTCTTCCTCTCTCATAACAGCATTAGCTTTTCACCTTTAGTGTCAGACTCGAAATAGAAATAGCAGTCTATTTTCAAAGTGCCAGCACCAAAGAAACATCCTCAGTCTAGTGGAAATCAAATTGTCATTTTCTTCCGCCCTCAACAACGCAAACAAACTAGCTTGAATCACTGTCATATCTCTTCTGTTCTCATTTTTGCTATAATGACATTAAACTTAAAAAACAAAAAACTAGTCAAATGCAATATAAGAACGTGGTTGGAGAGTTGGTTGGTGCAATGGACTGATCAACCTGGGTTCAGGGCTGGATTTGGAGGCAGGAGTGACAAATGTTTTGCTATCTCATCCTGAAAAGATGGGGCAGTGAAAGGCATAATAAAGAGGCACTTTGCATTTATCATTGTTTCCATTTTTTATCCTTGTTGCCAAAAGGTCAGGCCCTTTTTTTCTGGCCTAAGTTTTGCAAAGATATTCATTATTCAAATCTATTTCCTATTCTCCAGCAACAACCTGGCCCTTGCACAGAAAGGCAGGTAGAAACAGTTCCTATGTGAAGCAGCTAGCTGGCTTCTGTTAATCAGGGAGCTGTGCCATCCTTCCTGACCCTTCCCCAAAATAATAACTGCCCAGCATTAGTAAGAGCTCTGCATAAATAAGACAAGCTGAATATCAGGGTCAAGGTCTGTCATTAGGATCGGAGAACACCATTTTCCCCATTGTCTTTCAGGCCATGTTAGAAATGCATTGTCATCCAGGAAATGCATTTCCTATTATTAATAGGAAGTTTTTGTTGTTAGATTGTGGCAGGTACTTTCAAAACAGAAATAGATAATATATGTATTAGAGCTTGTCATCCAAATTAAAAGAAATGTACTTACTTCTCACAATCATAATAGTTCAAGTTGTGCACTGAGGTCCTCTGTGTATCATGTGCTGTCCTCATTGTCACACTGATTTTTTTTTTCTAAGAATCACAGTTCTGGACACAGGACTTGATCCTAAGCCTTTGTAGGGGATGAAAATTCTCCCAAAGCCCATGGAGGACAATGAATCAGTACTAACAAGAAATGAGGCAGAAATATTTTTAAACACAACCAGATTTAATATTCTATTTTCCCCATATTCATGAACCCCTTAGACCTGCTATGCAGATCTGAAAACTGAATCTTTCCTCTAAAACATTGCAGCTTTGTTTTATAAAAGCAGTTCCACAGCTGTGCAATACACTTCTTTCCTTTTGCTTTGCCAGTGGAGTTTACACTTTTGGGCCCTGATCCTTTATATGCTTAATTTTAACCACATGTCTTATTAAAAACAAGGCATTTTTCACAAGCTTAAAGTTAATCACAGATGTAACTTGTGTGTGTGTGTGTAAAACACTTAAAATACTGTGAGCACATATTTTAAAAAGACTGTTTGTTGTTGTTCATCATTATTGTTCTTAGTTGTGGTAATTTTATAGCCTGATACATTGAGCACTATAGTGAAGGAACAAAAGCCATAAAGAAAAAAGCATGCAGATATATTTATGTTGAAATAAAGGCTCTAGTTCATTTGGAAAGGTTTAATGTTCTCCATACAAAGAGGATTGTTTTGCAGAAGCACAGGGCTAATATTGCCATTGCATAAATTGTCAAAATTCATGGCAATTTTTCCCCGGCCTTACTGACAGCTGTTCCAAAAAGAGTGTTTTAAAAGTGCATTGGAACAATAAAAGGTCTGACTGGCATTTCACTATGGAAAAGCAAGTTAACTTGTCATGCAACTGGGACTTGGCATACCTGAAAGCGACTGGATACCACATAAAAAATGCAGGCCACAAAATATGTGCAGTAATAATCATGCCAGGGGAGGAAGGATTTTTACATAGAGTAAATATTTTTGGCAATTCCATAAAATATAGGAAGAAAGAAAGATTGAAATTTACCTTTAGTTTAGTTTGCCTGAAGCACAAAGTTGTAAACCACAAATAAACAGTCAATTGACAAAAGGCCAAATGCTATGGGATGCTGAGCAGGTGTTTTGTATCTCTTGGGATCTGGAGAGGGCGAACAGCTCCTCAGCTGCTGTAAAGTGTCTGAGCTCTCCTGGAGCTCTGACAATGTACACTAGATAGAGAGCTGCCTCCAGGTGCTATGCATCCCTTAGGATTTACAGGTGCTGTTCCAAACCTCTCAGGGTTTGGCTACAAGATTATAGCTTATTTCTGCCTCCAAAAGAGTCCCTCAAGAGCAGGAGTGAGAATAACATCTGTGTGAAAGCAAGAAGTGAATATATTAGCCAAAGTGTTTCTGCTTTTAACCCATTGAAAGCATTTCCACGGGGTTCCTAATTAATTGTGACATGCTGGTATTAATGCTTTAAAAATCAGAACAGAAGGGTATATTTTAAAGATCTCCTCCTGATACATAGTACATAACAAATTACAGAAAAATACATAGCAACTCCCATTTTTTCCTCAAAAAAAAAAAAAAAAGAGTAAAGGTAATTGGAAAATTGCAATGAAGTGGGACACAATGGAGTCCTCACAGTGTGGATAGAGCATCTTTATAGCCCAAAAACATGCTCGGCAGGGTAGCAGACTGCAGTTTCTGAAGATTAAGAGTCTCCTTCGAGTAGTATAAATATGCCTTTGATGATTAAAATCTCCTTCCTCAAATTTGTTGCAAGGCATTTGCTAATTTAATTATTGTGCATATTGTGACAGTGCCCAGAGGCTCTAATCAAAATCAAGGTCCCATTGTGTAAGCTGCCTTAAAGCACCCCTAAAGACCTTATCCTTTCAGTATGGCCACTTTTTAAAACTACAACACACTTCTCTGGCTTCTGATGAGATACCCAAAAGTATAATAGAGTTTTTAAGTATAATAGAGTTTTTAAGCCATTTTAGGCCTATATTAAAAGAAGAGTAACATGTAAATAAATCTTCAAGGGGTAGCTAAGTTAGTCTATAACTGGAAAAATTTAAAAAATAACAAATAGTCTAGCAGCACCTTAAAGACTAACAAAACATGTACATGGTATCATGAGTGTTCGTGGGCACGACCCACTTCTTCTAATGACTAATTAAAAGTCCAGATCCAAGAATAAATAAGGGAAGGCAGGGATTTTTTCTTTTTTTCATTTCCCCTTTCTCCGCCTTTCCTTATTTATTCTTGGATCTGGGCTTTTAATGCTCAGTCATCTGAAGAAGTGGGTCATGCCCACAAAAACTCACGATACCATCCACATATTTTGTTAGTCTTTAAGGTGCTGCTAGACTATTAATTGTATTTTAAGTTTTTCCGTGTAAATAAATGTAACTCCACTCACATTGGTGGTGTCTTACTGATTTACATCAGCTGAGGATATGAGGCTCAGTACTTCTCCCCCCCCCCTCATATTATATGATGTGAAATAGGCTGTCATGTATGGCGGGATGTCTTTAAGTGCATTTTTCCTTATAATTTCTTAAGATACATTTTTCAATGTGGCCATTATCACATTCTCCCCGGTGAAGTGCAACACCTACAGATCATCATCTGAAGAAGTGGGCTGTGCCCACTAAAGCTCATGATACCATCTACATGTTTTGTTAGTCTATAAAGTGCTACCAGACCATTTGTTGTTTTTTAGATAATTATATGTTTGACTTGACAGTCATCTTTGTGCCCATGCTGAAGCTGGAGCAGGGGGACAGGAAGGGAGCTGTATGTTGCAAAGTATCTTATTTAAGGCTGCTAGTGTGTCTCTTTGCAAAATTTAAAGGGACAGCCCTGCAAAGGAAGGCCGGGAAAAAGTTCTCATAAGAAGGTATCCTGACAATAAGGACATCAAGGAGCAGGTAGTATAATTAAGGAAGCTACTCCGAAGAAATGAGTTCCCATTGTGTGTGAACAATCACTACATCTTTCAAGCATTCCTACCATTTATATGCCATAGTGGAAATATTTACTAATATTCATGCTCTAGGACTCATGGCATTTTGTTCTGTAATAAAGGGCCACCACAAAACAGCTATCTTAGTAAATAGACTGAATGTGGTGCCTGGAGCAAGGGTTGAATTTGGTACAAGACTGATTTACAAATATTACATATACTGTACTGCACTCACAGCCAGTTTTGGTTATCATTGGTTTAAACGAGCAATGCCATATGATACCAATAAGAGAACCATGGAACTACAAAATGCTTTAAGTTGTACTTTCTTGGTTATATTTCTATAGCACTATACTGTATCCCAGCCAGGAAAGGAATACATCATTAAACAAAGGAATCCACAGTATATTGGCTCTGGACAAGTAATGTCAATTGTGAACTCAATTACATTTCTCATTTCTAAAAGGAACATTAGCAAGTTACAAATCTATGCAAATTTGCACTCTACTGTGGGAGCAGATGGCGGAACACCCTGGCCACAAGGCACTCCACTTCCTGCTGCCACAGAGAAGTGGGGTGCAGCAGGCTGGGAGAGGATGGTAGGGCAGAACAGGGCAGGTTGCCAGATTTCTCTGGCTCCTGTTGCCCACATGGCAACATGCAGGGGGGGGGGGGAGGGGAGAGATCCCTGCTGCTGCTGCTGCTGCTGCACCACCAAGCTCCCTGAATTCCTTCAGGCCTCATTGCTCAGGGGAAGGCACAAGGGGGCAGGTGCTTGCAATCCCTTCAAGCTGAGAGTCATCCACAAATTTTATAAATATGCTTGCTACTTCATTATCCAAGTTATTAATAAAAATATTGACTAGTACCAAACCTAGGACAATTCCTTGCAGGACTCACTAGATATGACCTCTCAGTTTGACAGACCACCATTGATGATTACTCTCTGAATTTAGTTTTTCAACCAACCAGAAACTCACTTTACAGTCATTTCATCTTAACCACATTTCCCTAGGTTGCTCATTAGGGTATCATCAGTGTCAAAAGCTTTGCTAAAATCCAGATAAATCCATGTCTACAACTCCGCCACTCCCTTTCCCCCATCCTCTAGGCCAGTGTCCCTGTCAAGGGAGGAAACCACATTGGTTTGGCATAATTGTTCCTGACAAAGGAGAATCCAAATATATATGCAAGGATGACTTTACAGTGATCAGAGCTTGGTTTCCAAAGCTATAAAATAGATTTTCTTTTTTTGGTTTTGTTTCTATTTGTTTCTTATTGTCTTATTTTAATTCAAGCTGTCATGTCTTGCCAGAGGAAGAAACATTTTCCCAGGACTATTCATTCAGAAGTGAAAGCTAAGTGATATCTGTGAGTTAAACAGCTTAATGGACCAAACATTGGCCTTTCACTTCTCACAGCCTGTGCAATGAAATAGCCCCCCCATAAAATTTCTCTACTAATGACTTCAGTGAGTGGCATGGAAAGCTCAATCTCAGAGAGAGAGAGAATGAGTGTGAGTAGAGAGAGGTTTCTCCAGACTTGCTCATTCTTTGGTTTTTCTAAACAGGCAGATTGAGAACTATGCCAAAAGTGACTGAATTAGGTCAGAAATGTGTACGGTTTTTAATAGACTCCCTCGTGGAATTCAAGATTTTTCACTTAATTAACAATAAGTAAAAAAGAGAGGAAAGACCATGGGGAGAAATAGCTGAGAAAGTTAGAGCAAGAACTTTGGGAGAACTGATTGTAGTTCATGATAAAAGGATCTTTACAGAGAAATATAATAATTTAACATGCTATAATACAGAAAAAGAGGAGTGTCACTTTTATTTTAATAAGTCATTTTCCGTTTATAAAATCTACGATGCAGCAGAAAAAAAAGCCTTGAATTGTTCAGCAAGTGCTGATGCATGCATAAAAACCCTCACCATGGAACTATTGCAACTTTTAAAAAATATATACCATTCACTATAAATGAATTCTCCCTGACAACTAGTCTGGGAAATAACTTAATCTATATAGACAAGTTCTTACTCTTTTGTTTAGCCATTTTAACTCCTGTGTTCCATTAATGAGAAAGATTTCATTAAGTGTGAGAAGTGATTTGCAAATTAATGGTGCTTTGAATCCTTCTAGTATAGAACATTGTTTTTATGGTTTATCTGTTGAATTAGTCCCCAGTGGTGCACATTATGTTGGAAGTAATTCTGAGAAATGGCCAGGAAATTGAACCGAGGTTCGAGTTTTGATTACCTTTATCGATGTGATTATTAATTTCAACTGAAAATTTTTAAAAACACAATTAAATTACATTGGGAAGTGGTAACACACAACAACAAATATTATTTGGCTTCTTTGATATGTTATATGTAGTCAAAAATAAAAGTAAATATTTCAAAGATGTTAAAGACAATGGCTGTGTCCAGACTCAGGGGTTTTTTCAAAAAAAGTAGCCTTTTTTCGAAAAAACTTCACCTGCGTCTAGACTGCAGCCGCGTTCTTTCGAAATTAAATCGAAAGAATGCAGCTTTTCTTTCGACGGTGGTAAACCTCATTTCACGAGGAAGAACGCCTTCTTTCGAAAGTGCTCTTTCGAAAGAAGGCGTTCTTGAATGTAAATAGGGCTTCTTCGAAAGAGAGCATCCAGACTCACTGGGTGCTTTCTTTCGAAAAAGCGGCTTGCTTTTTCGAAAGTTCCGCGTGCAGTCTAGACGCTCTCTTTCGAAAGAGGCTCTTTCGAAAGAGGCTTGCAGTCTAGACATAGCCAATGTAGCTAAGAGAAAAGTATTTCTTGTCAGCAGTGTGTAGATTGTGCATGTTAAAACAGACTACTATAATATGTATTTCAGTCTAAGAGATATTGCAAGAGGAATGATATTGGAAGAACAGGAGGCATAAAACAGTAGCAAATGAGCTGTTTATTGCTGCTGAACACTTTATTTTCCACAAGTGTTCTTCTGGTGTTGAGTGACTGCTGGGCAGAGTCACAAAGGTGGTAAATGTCTAATCAGGATCTGTTTCTTCATGATAAGCCTCATTTACCACTCATTTTTTTCTAAGGATTGGAGCAAAGTTGCTTGACACGTGCTGTCACTCACAAGAATGGGTTTCTCAAACAGTAACTAGCTAATGCAAGTTAGTAGAGGGAAGGCATGTTTGTTTGCATGTTTGTTTTAACTCAGATGCAAAAGTGTCTTGTCTGAGCTGGTTAATTGTCTTTTGTTTTTCTCTCTTGTAACCAAGAATTAATCCCGGGTTTTGTTTCAATTCATGGCTGTTTAACACTAACTTATTTACTATACTTGCCATGATAGTCTTGTTGTAATAATAAAAGTGCTTCCTTTTTTTTGTTCAGCTAACCGGTATTGGTTAATCTTTTGTGTCCTTAAACTTAAGTGCCCGGTTGCAGACATGTTACTGGGGAGAGAGCACAGGTTCATTGTTCTCTGCAAGAGTGTTCTTGATTATTTTTTCCCCAATGCCTTGGAGAAAGAAGGAGGAACACTTGGTGGTGGCAATATCAAATGGATTTCAGGGGAAACTGAAATCAGGACAACTTTTTTTTTCTCTGGGAACTGCAGAGACAGGCTCTGACAGTGGTTCTATTTTACTAGCCAGCCCCCATTACCTACACACGAGGGCTGTGTCTACATTGGCACCCTTTTCCGGAAAAGGGATGCTAATGAGACACATCACAATTGCAAATCCGCGGGGGATTTAAATATCCCCCGCGGCATTTGCATTTACATGGCTGCCGCTTTTTTCCGGCTTGGGGATAAGCCGGAGAAAAGCGCCAGTCTAGACGTGATTCTCCGGAAAATAAACCCTTTTCTGGAGGATCTTTTATTCCTACTTGAAAGATACATTTAGAAGTAGGAATAAAAGATCCTCCAGAAAAGGGTTTATTTTCCGGAGAATCACATCTAGACTGGCGCTTTTCTCCGGCTTATCCCCAAGCCGGAAAAAAGCGGCAGCCATGTAAATGCAAATGCCGCGAGGGATATTTAAATCCCCCGCGGATTTGCAATTGCGATGTGTCTCATTAGCATCCCTTTTCCGGAAAAGGGTGCCAATGTAGACACAGCCAAAGTGCCAGGCTGGGGAATACAACCGTGACAGTATATTTCTACTACTAAAAACAGCCATGGACCAAGTTCATTCTGCTACATGGAAAAATGGAGGGAGCAGGGTGTAGATTCCCATTGTAGAGCTTTCCCAGTGTGGCTTCCTTGGAAGAAGAGAGGTTGCGCCTCCAAAAATTGCTGGGTTCTTATGTTCTGTACAGTCTCTGTGCCTCTGCATGGTCTCCTAGCCCCTTTCAGCTTCCTACCATCTTTCTGCCCAAATGGCTGCACTGGAACTGTCTTCTAGGGCCTCCCCTGCTTTGTTGCCTCAGAGCTTGCTCAAAGATTTGATCAGGCTACAAGTTATATTAATAGCAAAGCTCCCATTGCCTAGAGTGGGAGAAGAATCCGACATTTAATGGGGCAGGAAAAAGAGGAAAAGGGGCTCCAGAGTATGCACAGGCAATTTTCTCAACCAGCCTAAATCTATATTGACTCTTAAATGAAGTCCCAGTGGAAATAATGTGTGACATGCACCAAGTTTCCTAGTCTTGGCCAGGGACGCCATTCCCATCTCATGTCCATATGCTGATAATCCAGATAATTTTTTGCTGGGGAGGGAATATAATCTTCCTTTTTTTTTATGAACAAGGGAAGACACAGTGATGCAGCCCAAAGTGACTGAGATTTCCCAGCATTCGAGTCAAGAATCCATTTGCACCACTACACTGTCTTCAAGGAGGTTTTTACATCATAAACTACCACACTGATATCCCTAGCTACAGTCTGTCAGGATGAGGATTCATTTGTCAAAAGTACATCAACACAAAGGGCCAAAGTCATGCTCTATTGACCCAATGAAACGTTCATGGGCATTTAACGGAAAACAGAACTTGGCCCTTAGAATATGTTACACTTTTTCTGCACACCCTCTAGGTGTCAATGACTAAATTCTTTGTTGGTTAAATGCCATGGATATCAATGGAATTTTGCCAACAGAGAATTCAGTCCCAAATCCGTGCACATAATTATTTTACCACACTACATCTGCTTTCTTACCAACTTAGAGCCAACTGGTAGTTTACACTGCTGGTTCCTCCAGTGCTGAAGCTGCCCTATTTACTATATTTGCATGACTCAGTCAACTAGCTCCAGTGCTCAAATTGAGAGGTAAAAAAGAGTTAATGACATACACATTGCTGTTGCTTAGCTGCCAAATAATGCACCAGACCTACAAAGCCAGATGGGGGTGGTCATTGTAGAACAGGTTTCCTTGCACTAATTTTCTATTACTTTGGCTATGTCTACACTGTTGGGTTTTTTTTCTGAAGAGGCTTTTCCGACACTTGGCTTGTCTACATGGGCCAAATGTGGGAAAAACCTCCTCTTTCAGAAGAGCCCTTATTCCTCATAAAATGAGGAATACAGGGCTTCTGAAAGAGCACATCTGCTCTTCCAAAAAATTTTTTGGAAGAGCAGACACATTCCCTGGATGTGGCAGAGTTTTTCCAGGATACCTCTGGTATCCCAAAAAACTCTGTAGAGTAGACATAGCCCTAGTTTTCTGGTTCTCATTTCTCTTCTGTTTCCTTTACTTTCCTTAGTCTTCTAAACAGTTATTCTCAACACCTATTCTTCTTGCTCAAGTGAATAGGATTTGTCAGTTTCTTTGAGGTGGGGGGAAGAAGAGGGAGGAATGAAGAAGGGTTATCACTCCATTCCCATATGAGCACAGAGCTGGTATAATTCTGAAACAGGTTCTAAAGTGACCAAGGCAGTTACTGGTTTTCATGTGGTGTCTCAGGAATTTGGATCAGGACAATTGAAATGTCACCATGTTTAATTTCATCAAGCAAAACATGCAAGATGTATTTCTAACTCCAAAATGTTTGTTAAAGGCATATTGCTATGCCAAGAATAATCTGCTTTCTGTTTACCAGGAACAAACAGTATGGAATGAGTGTGCAGTGTGATAAACAGTGTTTGTAGTGAAGGGGAAAATCACAGGAGCTTAGGCACTATCAAAGCTGTTATTTTGTTCAAACTGAATGTTAATGACAGATGTTCAGTATTTTAATATAAACTCATTCAAGACATTACAGAACTGGAAAGAAATCCTCCACTCTGAAAAATATGCACTTATGTTGACTCAGAAGTTGACAGTAATGACATTACCACAAATCTACCATATATTTGAGACAGTTTGTCTATTTGTCTGTTCAAGAACTCCTCCTAAACTAAACAGTACAAGCTAGAAGATCACCAAATTTGGTACACAGCTTTCTCTCATCATAACTTAAACCGAGGTAAGGGTTTAGTTGGAAAATGGGATGTGCCTGGAATGGGATTGCTTTTCAGAAAACCATACAGACAAAAGATAGAATCACAAGGCAGGTGAAAGGGGCTGACTGGGGTTGTGATCCCTCCACCCTTGGAGCCTCTCACCCCCAGGCACCTTTTACAGAGTGTGTGTGTGGGGGGGATCTCTTCCGCCCCAAAATTCAAATGGGGATGTTGCTGACTGTTCTCCTTTGTCAGGGAGCCAGGGGAAAGTGCACCGTGTGCTGCATTCTTTATTCTGTCTGAGGAGTGCTGGGGGCAGACTAACTTGGACCTGTATGAGGCTGGGAGCATGCACCTCTTCTCCAGTTGTGCCTGCGGGAGCTGCAGAGGCCATAGAGAGGCACTTCTCACCAGACCTCAAACTTCTGTGGTGAGAGAAGGCTGGGGTAGTCCTCTCTCCCTGAGGCACGCTGCATACTGAACCTCTCATCCCCAACCCCACCCCAGAGCAATGATTTAAATGAAGCATGCACATTTTCATTTTATTAAAAAAAAATTAAGTTAAGGACCCAAGCAATTCCAGGGAAATCTTCTAGTGTTTTAAAAAGTGAACGGTTGTCTTTTTCTAAGGGTACTTCATGATTGTAAAGAAGGACACCACAAAATTGCCTCCATTTTTTTATTCTGAAAATAAGGTTGTCTGCATGCTCCGAGCTGTCTGCTCTTGTCTTTCTATTTTAAACCATCCTTAAGAAACATTCACATGACAGGATAAACTAGGCTCAATAATCCAGGTTTTACAAGCTTCCTAAAGATATATTTAGATATATGGCTTTGGACCTGCCTCTTTCCCAGTGGCATCCTGCTGTAGTTGTGGTCAGCAGAGGCCTGTCAAGCTGAAAGTCCCTTCACATAAAAGAGAGTTTCCAGCAGGGTATTGTACAGTAAGAGGCCCTCAGCCTTGGAACACAGTCTTCTCTTTTTGTCCAAAATAACTCAAAGAATTCAAGACATGCTGCAAAACCCATTTATTTACAAGTCTTTGGAGACAGGAGAGACCTGATAGGGATTGATATTTGTTGGTTAGTAGACTAAGGGTATGTCTACACTACCCTCCTAATTCGAAATAGGAGGGTAATGTAGGCATACCGCAATTGCAAATGAAGCCCGGGATTTGAATTTCCCGGGTTTCATTTGCATAAAGCCGGCCGGCGCCATTTTTAAATGCCGGCAGTTCGAACCCCGTGCCGCGCGGCTACACGCGGCACGGAGTAGCTAGTTCGGATTAGGCTTCCTAATCCGAACTAGCTGTACTCCTCATTCCACAAGGAGTACAGCTAGTTTGGATTAGAAGCCTAATCCGAACTAGCTACTCTGTGCCGCGTGTAGCCGCGCGGCACGGGGTTCGAACTGCCGGCATTTAAAAATGGCACCGGCCAGCTTTATGCAAATGAAGCCCGGGAAATTCAAATCCCGGGCTTCATTTGCAATTGCGGTATGCCTACATTACCCTCCTATTTCGAATTAGGAGGGTAGTGTAGACATACCCTAATTGAGTTTTCTATTCTGGTTTGAAAGGGGAGATAAGCTGGGGGCTATTATGTGACTGAATTTTAATGTACATAATACACAGAAAAATACATTAAAACAACATTATTAAGACTCCAAAATGAAGCACTGAACAGTTAGGAAATCTCAGCATTAAGGTTATCCCCCTATAATTCAGCCTTTAATAGTGTTAGAGGCCAGGACATAAATGGCTGGGCCTCATAGTTAGTTATACATACAATATGATGGGGGCTAATTTAGCTACAGCTAACTTACTCAAGAGAGCTCTTGGAGTCATTGTGGATAGTTCTCTGAAAACATCCACTCAGTGTGCAGTGGCAGTCAAAAAAGCAAATAGAATGTTAGGAATCATTTAAAAAGGGATAGAGAATAAGATAGACAATACTTTATTGCCTCTGTATAAAACCATGGTACACCCACATCATGAATACTGCATACAGATGTAGTTACCTCATCTCAAAAAAGATATATTGGCATTGGAAAAGGTTCAGAAAAGGGCAACAAAAACTATTAGGTTTTTGGAATGGGTACCATATGAAGAGAGATTAAAAAGAGTTAGACTTTTCATCTTAGAAAAGAGGAGACTAAGAGGGGAATATGATAGAGGTCTATAAAATCATGACTGGTGTGAAAAAAGTGAATAAGGAAAAATGATTTACTTATTCCCGCAATATAAGAACTAAGGGTCACCAAATGAAATTAATAGACAGCAGGTTTAAAACAAACAAAAGGAAGTTTTTCTTCACTCAGCACACAGTTAACCTCTGGAACTCCTTGCCAGAGGATGTTGGGAAGACTAGAATTTTAACAGGGTTCAAAAAAGAGCTAGCTAGATTCATGGAAGTTAGGTCCATCGATGGCTAATAGCCAGGATTGGTAGGAATGGTGTCTCTAACTTTTGTTTGTCTGGAAATGGATGACAGGAGAGGGATTATGTGAGGATTACCTTTTGTGTTCCCTTCTTCCGGGACATCTATATTGGCCACTGTTGGCAGACAGGATACTGAGCTAGATGACCCTTTGGTCTGACCCAGTATGGTCGTCCTTATGTTCTTATGTTTAGCGTAAGAGGGACAGTTCCCTATGCCAGTTTAGGTTGAAGACTAGAAGGTTCAGGAGCCATTGTCAGGAATCAAGACACAGAGATCAGGAATATGTCAGGTCAGCACTGGAAGACAGGAGCGGGTAACACTAGCAGAGCACTCTGTAGGAGGCTGGATGAGCTCAGTTATTCGGAAAACTTCCTGCTTTTTTCTTCCAGCTTAGTTAGGGGGAACGGGCCAGTCAGGAGCTCTGGTATTCCATCAGTTGTGGCCTAAGAAGCCCACTTTCTGAGCTGGGCTTCGAGGAGTCCTGGTTCTACCTGATGACAGTGAGACAGCAGATGAAGGTTGGAGCAAGGTGGTTAACTACTGTTTTTCCCACAGAACTTCGCCTCATTCCTTTTGTTTGCTCCTCATTGTTCAATGTATAAATCTTGGCCTTTGTTACTACACACTAGTCAGACTCTGTTCTTCAGACAGAAAAAAATATTTCCTCAGGGGATTTTTCTGTGGCACTTGCCACTGTAGTATCTGATATTCTCAGCTAATTTCTGCCAGCAGTAGAATGCTAAGTCAGGTATCTTGGGTTTAGTTCCAGCTTCCATCTTGAGAATAGTGGGCACAGAACTAGAGTCTGCTTTTCTCCCCTCCCCCCATCCTTCTGTCCTGTCTCCCTCCATTCCTGAGCCTAATCCCAAGCTCTTTTACAAAACCCACTGCCCCATTACCCAGGAACAGCACTTTCAGGGACAGTCTTTCAATCCCACTGATGCATAAGTGTGGATGGAATCTTTGGCAGCTAAATACACTTCAGATGCTAACAAGAGCCTAGCCAAACGGAATTTATAAAAGACTCATAACTTGGCCAAATGTGGGCATTTTTTTACATGACAGCTAAAGACACATTCTTGACACCAAGGCAACCTCCCTGCCTTAATCTCAAGTTCCTCTTTCAAACCCTCGCAGTGCTAGTGCGTCTCAATGAAAAGTTTTCAAGATTTGTTTAACCTGAGCAAAATAACTCATTTCTTTCTCATCTTGTTCTGTGAAAAGGTATCCATTTTACCAAAACTTTCAAAGAAACCTCAGGCTGAAGCAGACACCCAGCATGGAAAATGTCAGCCCAAATGGTTAATGGTTGGCAAAGTAAAAAGCAACTGAATATAGGACCTTAATTATTGGAAGTGTCAGGAAACTTTAGTTATAAACAGCACTATCAACTCATCAAAAAGAACCTACAGCTTCAGAAAGGAACTTTTTATTTTTGGATATATAAGATGACTCATTTTTAAAGTAATTTAGTTGAGAGATCATAACTATTTCAATCATAACATTTTATTTAACTGCTGTTGAAAGAACACAGGTAATCACATAATAAAATCCTGGTATAGTTAAGTAAAAAGTCCTAGGGGAGAAACAAAATATAAAAGTAAGACTGACTCTCCAGCTCCTATTCATGCTTAGGTACAATTGGGCTAATTATTATATCTGTATTGTAGTAACATGTAGGGGTACCTATCAAAGATCAGAACCCCACTGTGATAGGTGCTATAGAACAAATGAATTTAAAAAAACCCTGCTCCATAAAGCTCATAAACTAGGTTACAGCAAAATGCATTAGATAAATGAGCCAAACAAAGGCAGAGGAGGAAGCAGCAATAAAGCAAGACAAATAAATATGACACAATAAGCAAAGGGTCTCTGCTTGTTACTTGTCTAGACAGATCATATACTAGCCCTAGAACAAAAGTATCACTTTATATTGGGAAGGTGTCAAGATGGATTAGGAACAAATCTTTGTAATTTAATCACACTGGAATGTGCACCCAAAAGTACAGCTAATTGCTGCTGACCAGATGTCTACTCAAGTTACAACACAAAGGAGTTAGGCTGAGTAGGCAAAACAACTGGAGATGCAATGACTATGTTTCAGCCCCCCCCCCCCCCCCGCATCATATTGCTGCATGATTGACCTGAGGGTGGGGAGGAGGAGCGGGGGTGGGAGGGCGCAATGCAAGCCTACAGTCAAGTACAGTCTCAGATGGGAGAAGGCTTCCAAGCAGGGTGGGCCTGTGCACACACATACACACAAAATTGATGTTGGGACTTTTAGCCAGGTATGTCATTCCCTGTCACCATCGACTAATGCAACATGTGTGCAACTCATTACCAGCCTGATGTGATAGTTTTGCATTCATGTCACACTAGTGAAAAGGGCCATAGCAGCTGCATGGTAATGGGAACTGAAATCCCTTAACCGAACTTCCTGTTTCTATGACTTAGGAGCCCACTTGCCTATGTCTGATTCTGATAATGCAGTGTGGCCACCTCTCGCCATTGTTCTGTATGTGCAATTACACATTTTAAAAAGCAAAGCAGCCTTGTATTGCAAAATTGGAGGGAAGGTTCTTGATAGGAACAAAGAAGGGCCACTCCCTTTCCCACAGGAAAGATATTTCTCGCAGGAAATAAGCTGCTACCTATCTCTCCCATGCAAGGACATAAACATTCTTTCACTGAAGACCCACTTAAGGGGCGAAGGAATGTGTGTGTATGTGTGTGGATATCTGGAAATTGAAAAGGCCTACAGTAGTATCCATCCATTCTACTGTTACTTCAGGGGAGAGATGTGGAGCAATGTGTTAGACCAAGAGTCAGGAAAGCAGAGCAGAGCAGCTATTTCATCCATATAACATAAGAGTGCCCACAGGAGATTTCATGCAATCCTCTTGCTTTGAACCTGGAAACTTCAATTCCTTACATTTAGAACCATAGAAAGCAGATGTCGTCCAAGATTGCGGGGAGGGGGAGAGATGCCATATCAGTTTCTTCCACAGCACAGCTTGAGAGGCCTACAGAACTATAGGGTAGAAATCCAAGGACAGAGGATGAGATGAAAAATTTGTCATTACCTGCTACCCCCACGCTAGAGCAAAGGTGAAGATTCTGGCTAACAGGAACAAAAACTCAAAATCCCCTCAAAACAATCAATTTAAAATTAAATTGTATTTACTCCACTATTTGCTTTGCAGGTTTACATGTCATAGATACTTTAATAAAATAAATCCAGATTATCACACATACATCATCCTGACCAAAATTTACCCTCAATCTATAAGAAAAAAGATCTCCAGGACAAACTCATAAGTTTAGGGGCTGATTCCAAAGTCAGATTTTCCTTGAGCTTAGCGGGCAGCAGATTAAGCCCCTACTGAGCCTATTATACTTTGAAAAGTCATCTTTGCAATTAAAAGAAAGGTCTTCCTTGTAAATGAAAGTTTAGAGTAGGGTGAAGCTGAACTTGCAGAATTTACCAATACCTCCAGAGAAGTCCTATACTTATGCAGAGCAGTCTGATGACAAAAAAAAGTGCACTACGGCTTGATATATATAGAGATACAGTATGCATTTACAGGTTGACATAGGGTCATGAGTTGACAAAAATGCTAGAAAATTATTTGAAAAAAGTAAAAGGTTGCTGATTTTTCAAAGTCTCATGACCCAGAAAAACCAATGGCTTGTCTAACCCAAACTCACCGCCACCAAAATCCATCATCAATTGGACAGGGACTACATGTGCAATATGCTAAGTGGAAAGGCCCTAGCATCTGAAACTTGTATACAGAAAGATGTATTAAAATATGGCTTAATCATGCAAAAGTGTCTTACCCTTAACTATGCAGTGACTGTGCTACTGCAATGAAACAAGAGATAACTGCACAAGGAGGATATGCCATATTGTGCCTTTCCCTTGTGGAGAGGAATAAGATCTGGGATATTTTTCTTCCACCCACTTGGATGCATTTCAGCCACAATTACAGTCCCTGTGCTTTTTTCAGCTCAGTCACAGCTTTATTCCAGACACCCCAAATGAGGCAAGGAGAAGGCTGAACTATATTTCCATCTTTCTTTGTACCAGACATCAAAGCTGATAGAAGACAGAGGGAGTGTACTTTGTGCTTTACTGAATGCTGGGTTGTTCTAGAAAGCAATGCAGCTCCCTACTGGATATTAACTCCAGGAGCTTCTTCGGGGACAACACTGCATGAGCCCAAACAAGACCGGTGTGCTTCAATGGTACAATCTAGTTGGCCTCCTTCTTTTTGTTTGCAAATCAGACTTAATGTTACTCCCACATCTACATGGCACAGCGTACAAATAACTTAAAAAACAATGAATGGTCCTGCAGCACCTTAGAGAATAACAAAAAAATGTAGATAGTATCATGAACTTTCGTGGGCACGAACAACTTCTGCAGTTGTTTAAGTTTTTTCAGTTACAGATTAACACAGCCACTCCTCTGAGACTTTTAATAAGTCAGTTAAAAACTAAATTGCAGTCTCACGGTGTCATATTTGTGATCAAATGGTCTTGATGGATTTGTTTTGTGGCATCCTTTTCGTCAGCTCAGAATAGTTGCAATTTCCCAAGTGGCATTCCTTGACTCGAGCACAATGCAAATGTTTTCAACCCACTGAAAGTGCATCTCTTCCTTGGCATTTCAAATGATTCAGCTACAGTAACAAACTAGAAAGTTCAAATTGGAAAACTAATTAAATTTTGCCAGTTATTTTTAAATACAGAGATCCTGACAGACAGTTTAGACAAGCCACTAAGACATGTAGTGTAGGGAGCAATGATGTATCAAGAAGGGGAATGGACTAGATAACTTACTAGGTGTTTTTCTCTTTAGTTTTAATTATACTTGTAAGTCTGGCTTTTTAAATTAATTTTTAAATGGCTTTTTTAATTATTAAAATTTAGAGAAAATACATTTTTAATGGACTCAGGACTGGAGTCCTGTATTTCTCTGTCTCTGGCATGAGGGGAACTGTGTGGTTACTAAAATGGAGTCTTTGGAAAATCAAATAGGCAGCAAGCAGCATTTTAGTTAGAAATTAAAAACTCTTCACAATGATACTTGTTTTTGTTAATGCATGTAAAAAGCAGGGTCAGCAACTTTCATCTGAATTCTGAAGAGTTATTTCCAATTGGAACAGCCATTTAGGAAAGGTGTATATATGACATAATACTCCTCTCTATTGCTGCAATAAAAGAAAAATCTTTAGAATGAAGCCAAACTATGAATTGCCACGTAAATAAACATACCTGTTTATTAAAACAGGACTTTAACTGTTTATTTTAATTGAATTCTACCCAGTGGAGGTGAGGCACCCTATGGAAGGGCTTGCAATGTTAACTAATAAAGTGAAACAAGAGTTTATTTCAGTGGCAATTCTGCCCTTGGATACCCATGTACAATTCCTACAACAGGAGCTACGACTACGTACTGGAGAGGAGAATTTGGTTATTCAGTCTCCATTTAGAGTAAGTTGTGATTCATGTCTCTCAAGTAATTTAAGCTCCATAGGCAATAAATCAGAACACTTATGGAGTCCGGTTCTGACCAAGGGACACTTATGGTCTGCCTCCTGAAGTCTATTATGTTAGTTTAAACATGTGCAATGCAAAATCCTATCTCCTGTCTCTTCATGTGTGTATTTGTTTCCTGGCAGCACTATGTACATTCTGAATAGTCAAAGAATAAAACACTTCTTTACTTAGAGAGGAAACAATCTTTTAAAGTGCAGAACAAGATCAAAGATAAGATGAATGTAATGGGGCAGATAGGCCACACACTAGCCCATATCAGTCATGGAGAGAGAGCTAAAAGGAGACCTAGCCCTGGCCAGGGCTGTCCAAGAAGGAAAGCAGAGGTCTGTTACTTCCTGGATGAGGGGAGCCTAGGTCCATCCAAAAGCCTGGGACAGGTGGCTAGGAGAGCTCAGGAAGACTCATAGAAAAGGGACTAGCCACATGGAGACAAACTTGGAGCAGAAGGATGAGCTGCTACCAATGATTGATTCTATGATCAATCATCATTTTTAATTGCAGTTTTCCTTTGTGCACCCTGGAAGAGTCAGGCCTCAAATGTGCCATCGCTGGATGGCTAAGGCATTATGGCACTGGATCTATGAGGGGAATTAGTGGGGAACTGCAGAAGGGTGTGAATTGTGCTCTAATGGGCCACTAAGGAGTTCTGCATAGACAATCTGGTTATAGTGATCTACAATGCAGCACTAACGCTGGAAGCAGTCCTTCCTATGTCCATCAAAAGTATTCTGCACCTGCAGCAATTTCTACTGCCCTGGTAAGAAATGTTCTTTTGGGAGGACAAAAGTGGGCATTTGATTCCACAGTCTTCAAGTGCACTTTCTTTGAGAGCTATTATTTGAAGCATGTTACTGGATTCCATGACATAACACTGCATATAGGTGGCAGACTCCAAGTTATGCACATAGGTCCTGATTTGTAGCTGTCCCTCAGCCTGACTTGCAAGTAATTGTGCCTACAATTACCCATGAAAACCCCAATGATCTTATTTGCTGGGAGGTTGGGTAGTTAAGCTTCCATAGGAGTGCAGCAGCATCCAAAGTTTTGCACACACATTTTAGAAGCATAAAACATCTGCAATATTAGATGCAAAGCACAAATTATTGAAAAGTTTTACATCTTCAAAGCACTTTTCAAATATATTAACTAACCTTCTTCATACAATTACCTCTATAGGAACTTATCTTCAAAATAGAATCCTATCACATTGTTACAGAAAGGTAAACAAGGTGCAGAGTACAATAACTTGCTGCGGAGCTCATAGAAATTGAGTGGAAGACCCAAAGATAAAACTCACAAATGCTGGCTCCTAGTCCCTTATTCTAGTTGTTCATATTTTCTGCTACAAAAGAAAGAGGAGTTCTTGGGCACTTGAGCTACATGCCCAATAGAAATGCTATGGCATGACAGCCATGTCTAACATCTACTTCTGTGCATTTTTCCCCTTGTCATTCACTCCTCTCTGTAGAGATATGAACTCACTGTGCTTCAGAAGCCTTACTGGATAGATTGCTATTTGTCATTAACGTGTATCCTGGACAGAAGCTGGTATGTCAGTAGTTATATAATCCCTCCCTGAAGTGTCACCTTCTTTCAAGAGGATTTTAATCTATATAGGAAATATCATCACTGTTTTCTATTTAAGGTATTCCACAAGACTACCTGCTATTACAGAATAAGGGGCATGCTCATGTTTACAGTTCTGCCTGTAAATATGTGCACTATTTTACATAACCACCACTTTGACTTCATTGGTTATTATTAAGGGTTGAGATACTGCAGTTTCCCCCTACTAGAAAATAAGTATGTTATTTAAGATATCACTGAAAGAAAACCAGCATTTGCCAACCACCATCAATGGCAAGTACTGTGGGCTAGATTGTAATTCTATTTTTGCAGGCTTCAATGAAATTATCCAACGTTGGAACTCTGCATCCTGGAAGCAGAACAAATGTGCAGCAGATGACAGTGCAAAGAAGAGAGAAACACTGAGAAAAGCAAATGCTTGGTTTATTGTGTATGCTGTTAGAGTAGCTGTTCTGCTTGGGGCTATGTCTAGACTAGGGAGGTTTTCTAAGATACCAGAGATATCCAGGAAAAACTCCGCCACATCCAGGGAATGTATCTGCTCTTCGGCTTTTTTTTTTTTTTTTTTTTTTGGCAGAATAGCAGACATGCTCTTTCGGAAGCCCTGTCTTCCTCCTCCCACAAGGAAGAAGGGCTCTTCCAAAAGAGGGTTTCTCTTCTGAAATTTGGCCCAGTGTAAACAGGAGCGCAATTTAAGTACCTATTTCCGATAAAGCCTCATAGTGTAGACATAGCCTGAGTGTCCAGCTTTGATGATGAGCCTATGCTGTCTGTGGGATAAGTCACACAGTAAAACCTTTTACCTTGTATGGAAGATGCAGACTAATGCCACTTGTAATGAGAAAAGCTGTTATTTCTTTTCTCAAGCCTTACTTTAAATTGAAAGCACCAGATTCTCTTCTTGGTAACAGTGCAACCCTATTGATTTGCTTAGAACTGCAATGTTATAAGATAATAAACAGTATACCATGGGCCAAATTGTTCTATTTTTTTTTGGTCCTTATTTGCTTTTATGGGGAGAACAAAGTGTTTATGTTCACTGAAATCAAGGGTTGGTGTTAACTTAACTCTCATCCACATGCAAAAATCCCTATCTTGAACATGGTGCTTAAAAGTCAAACTACCTGACCTGCCAGGGGGTATAGGCTGAAGCTTAATGACTATTGCTAATTAAGCTACTAACCACTAGGTGGTTACAACTGAAGTCCATTCTGTTCCCCTGGCATATTACCACAATTACTCCTTCTTCTTTTTTCCAGCCCAGAAGCCGTCTCCAACCAACAGAGCCTGCTTGGCTGTTCACCTTCCAACTTAACACGTGACTTTCTTTGAGGTTTATCACTTGTATAGTGCTCTTATTGCACTTGTTCAGATTGGATGGTATCCAGGAGAGTATTCTCCTAGTATGAAGTTGACACCAAAGTTCTTGTAGACCAGTAATGTAAAGCCAGCCACCTGTGAGTTTTGGGACCAGAACCAGCAATCCAAAGTCTTGTGAAGCTACCATACTGGAGATGGCAGAACAGGTAGCAGGGAGCAATTGCTAACTAGATTTCAATGCCAGGAGAAGAAAATCCTTGAAGTATCTGTGCTGTTATACAAAGGACTCCTGGGCTCATAACTTCCCTAAAAAGTTAGGAGCAAGATTAAGTGCTCAGCAGCACTCCCCAACCATGGAACTTATATTCACTCTTGATACCTCAAGGGCCCAAGACAACCAAGCACTAAGAATATGGATGGTGTGGATATTGGTCACAGCAGTCTCAGCTGAGGTGGTGCAGGTGCTCACCATTCTGGGTACAGCCAATCTGAATATGTTGAGACTCTCTGGACATGTTTAGAATGGAGATGGAGGAGCATACTGGGGAGGAGACGGGGGGAGATCGGGAAAGGACCAGGGAGCATGTGACATCAGAACCAGCATCATCTCAGCTAGGTAATACAATGACTTAGTATTGTTGACATGGTCAGTGGGGATATGCCAACAATAAAAGGTCCATCTTTTCTGGTTTGGGGCACTATTATTGTACTGAGGAAAGTTGGTGCTAGAAGGTGGGCTTTTTTGGTCATAGTAAGTGTACCTTCACTTTGAGTGCTGGAGAACTGTCATTTCCCACCCAACTCTTCTCCTTCCTTTTGTGGTCAACCAAGGCCTGAAGAATAATGAACTAATCCCCTTACCAATTTGCGTAAGAATGTGCACTTGGAAGGATCAGATGTGGGTACGAGCATCTTTGGTGGCACCAACCCAGTTCAGGAAGCCTGCTTACTCAAAGCTGTTATTACTTCAGGGACACTGCCAATCTTAAACCAAAACTAACTTCATTTGCAAACCACATCACTACAGCATCAACATTCATGCTTAAGTTCTGGTCACGGACAGTCCTAGATCTGTACACTAATACAGTTCCACCACTCTATGTCTGTGATTCTGCTCTGGGACCTCCAGTTGACACAGGCAGATTCCTTAGCTAGGAAAATCTGGATAAGTTTCTCCACTTTTCCATTATGGCTATAGGCAGCCAGCACAATCTCCTTAGCAAATCATATTACTGCCTACTGAGAGCAACCAGCCACTGTGAAAAGCCCTCCCCTGTGCATTTCATGCTCTATATATGACTCTCATTACTGAACGAGGAACTCAGTTAATGCATTGTAAACATTCTGAGTGGGTTCTAAGCCTTGAAACTGGAACACAGGCCATGAACACAAAAGCAAAATTGGTGTGCTGTGATGAGTTGCCAGGCCAAACCACTTCTGCCCAGGTGCCCAGAAAAGAGATCACTTTTACACCACTACCGTGTGAAAGATTTCAAAGAGTAGCTCACACTAGTGCGGTGCTAAAAACCCAGGGATAACACCTCTTGGGGTTCAGTACAGTTCCAGTGTGTACATGCTACTGTCACGCCTGTTACCCCAAAAATATTCTCACTGGAGACCAACCAGGGTTACACTAGTATGGGTTTATTTCCACTAGGTAAAACTTAAGAGGAGAAAGCAGCCACCAAAGGTTTAAACTAAAGAAGATAAGAACTCTCTCTCTCACACACACACACACACACACACACACACACACACACACACACACACACACACACACGCAAGCATGCACCCCTCCATTCATTCACTCATTCACACCCATTCATTCCTGCCCTCAGGCACTCACACAGACATATGGGTTGCAGAAGGAGCCAAGGCATGTGGCTCCTGGAGGGTCTGTCTGCTCATTACGGCTGGGGAAGCTGGTCAGGAGGAGAGACAGTGGAGAGAAGCTTCTCAGGAGCAGGGGAAGGAAAAAGAGAGAGTCTCACATGCGCTCCCTCTCCTTATATTGTGTCTGAATGGCCTCTGTGACTCATTCACTTTGTCATCAGGGAGCATGCCCAGACTGTGATGACTCATTGAAATGTGCTCCATTGTTCCCAGTCTTCTTCAAACACTCTCTCACTCTCCATTCATTCTGGGGAGAATGTATCTTAAGGAAAGTTACGAGCAAGGTGGCTGCCAGTTAAAAAGATTACAAAGTTGCAGCTTACAATATGTTTCTGAGAGTTACACAGATTACAAAACCAGACAACTCTCGAACACCACATTTTACAAACCTCTCCCCTCTGATCCCACCTTGGACTACCAAAAGAAACTACACTGTCTCCTTAAAAGCCTCCCCACAGCTACTCGGGAACAAATCCTCACAGAATCACCTTCTGACCCCCGACCAGGATTGTTCTATCTACTTCCCAAGATCCATAAACCTGGGCACCCCGGACGTCCCATCATCTCTGGTATTGGCACGCTCACTACTGGTCTATCCAGCTATGTAGACACTCTTCTCAAACCCTTCGTAACCAATACCCCCAGCTATCTCCGAGACACTACTGACTTCCTAAGGAAACTACAAAACATCGATAACCTCCCCAATAATACCATCCTTGCCACCATGGATGTAGAAGCTCTATATACCAACATCCCACATGAAGACGGATTACAAGCAATTAGAAACACTATCCCAGAGGACACTACTGCCAACCTGATAGCAGACCTATGTAACTTTGTTCTCACCCACAATTATTTCCGGTTTGAGAACAACTTATACCTCCAGATCAGCGGCACAGCCATGGGTACACGCATGGCCCCACAGTATGCTAACATCTTTATGGCTGACCTAGAACAACGTTTCCTCAACTCCCGTCCCCTTTCACCCCTCCTCTACCTACGGTACATCGATGACATCTTTATGATCTGGACACATGGCCAAGAAACACTGGAGATATTCCACAGAGATTTCAACAACCTACACCCCACCATCAACCTCAGCCTGGACCATTCTACACGAGAGATCCACTTCCTGGACACCACTGTACAAATCAACAATGGAAAATTAGACACCACTCTCTACAGAAAACCCACTGACTCATACAGTTACCTACATGCATCCAGCTCCCATCCAGAACACACCACACGATCCATCGTCTATAGCCAAGCCCTTCGATACAACCGCATCTGCTCTAACCCCACTGACAGAGACCAGAAGCTTCAGGATCTCTACCAAGCATTTATAAATCTCAACTACCCACCCAGAGAAACAAAAAAGCAAATTGAAAGAGCCAGACGAATACCTAGAAACCATCTACTCCAAGACAGACCCAAGAAAACCAACAATAGAACACCACTTGTCATCACCTACAACCCCCAACTTAAACCTGTCCAACACATTATCAATAAACTACAGCCTATATTGGAACAGGATACCATACTCAAAGAGGCTCTGGGAGACAGACCCATAGTCTCCTATAGACAACCACCTAACCTCAAGATGATTCTTACCAACCACCACAGGACATACCACACTAATACCAACCCTGGTACCTTCCCTTGCAACAAACCCCGTTGCCAGCTTTGTCCACATATTCATTCTGCTGATACCATTATTGGACCTAACCAAGTGAGTTATAAAATCAAGAACACATATTCCTGCACATCCAGAAATATAATCTACGCTATCATGTGCCGAAAGTGTCCGTCTGCTATGTACATTGGACAAACATCTCAGACACTTCGCCAAAGGATTAATGCCCACAAAACAGATATCAGACAAGATCACAAAGAGAAAACAGTTTCTTGCCACTTTAACCAGAAAGGACACTCTCTAAATGACTTAGCCACCTGCATTCTGCTACAAAGACCTTTTACATCTGCACTTGAAAGGGAATCCTCTGAACTGTCATTCATGTTAAAATTCGACACTTACCAACAAGGACTTAACAAGTCTTTGAACTTTCTCACCCATTACCAAGACAGTTTCCCCAATTATCACCTGTAATACCATTAACTCACAAACATCCCACTCTCCCTACCTTTAATATCAGCAATTCACAGACACTTACCTTCCTTCCTCCCCCTTCCCACCCCCCCGCATCCCCCTTCTGTTCTGCAATGTGATTTGTCCTTTTCATATTTGTTCATTTTTTTTAAATTGTATCCTTTGGTATATATGGTTGTGACTACTTTCTTCCACTATTTGATCTGAGGAAGTGGGTCTGGCCCACGAAAGCTCATCATCTAATAAACCATCTTGTTAGTCTTTAAAGTGCTACATTGTCCTGCATTTTGCTTCAACTACCCCAGACTAACACGGCTACATTTCTATCACAGATTACAAAGTTTGACAAAGATCACAAGAGTTGCAGTTTAAAACCTTAGACCTTACAATTTGGTGTAGTTTCAGAAAATCCATGTACATAAATCAAGTAAGCTCAGGCAGAAGTTTTTTTATGCAACAACCCCTATCTCCATTCTTGCACTGTGAGCCCAAATCTATGAGGTGCTGATTGACTCCTGTGGGCTGCTGAAGGAGAACCTGTTCTGCCAATATCCAGTACATTTGGCATGGCAAAGCTGTGGCCACTGTTCCACTGTGTAGATAGCACTGGTCACTAGTCCTGGCTAGCAAGTTAAATTTTACCTCTGAACCTTTGAGTTTCATCTACTAGCTTTAATTTCACATTCCTATGCTTTACCCATACAAAATACTTGCAGAGATCTGACAAACAACTGAAAAAGTCTCAACAAAATCTCAACTAGTTTACAATTCTCAAAAATGTCATCTTCCACTCTGTTGTACAGTGTGTGCTTGAAGAAAAAGGCTACACTTGTCAGATGAGTTTAATATTGTAAGTAATGCTGGTCCAATAAAATTGATCAAATCCTGTTTTTTTGAATACTCAGTTTTTTCATTATTGAACCATCTTGCAGAGCAGGAGAAATGCATCAATTTTCATGATTTAAAAAAGCATGAATGTTTTTGAGGCTCACCCATCTCTTAGTTGCACATTGCTGGAGAGAGACATACTATTCTGGTGGTAAGGCTTTGGATTGGGAGATCTGAGTTCAATTTCCAGCTTTAGCACATTTCCTGTCTAAACCATTTGTGCCTCAGTTCCCCAGCTGTAAAATCACTATATTTCTTGTCTTCCACCTTATGCCTGCCTTGTTTATTCATCTTAGAAAGTCTTTTTGGGGCAGGAACTGTCTCTTCCTTTTGGCACAGTACCTAATGGATGTTTGGTATGGATTGGAGCCATCAGGTGCTACTGTAATAAAAATACACATGTGTTCGATTCTATGACAGCCACTTGATGATATTTCTATTTCCCTACCTTTTTTTGTTAGTATATCCTGAGAATTATAGCACTCCCCTCCAGAAATGGTGCTAAAGAAGCACTCAGTGAAATAGTTAATACAAAAAGTTTGTGAACCTCCACTTGACTAAGCTCACCAGTCACAAAAAATACTTCCCTCTTACTTGCAGACTTGGGGCAGATAGGTACTACTGGCAGCAGAATCTAGAAAGGAGCTGGAGGATTTCAGAATATTAGGCCTAGAACAGGAGCAGAGTTTGCAGACCCCAAATCCTGGAACTCACCAAGGACCAATCTAAACTGCAGTGACTGGGAGGGCTATGCTAGTAGCCTTGACTAATAGGAGCAAAGATACCCTCAGTCCCCGCCAATATCACCTCAGGATCAGGAAATGTAAAGCTATAACAGCTGTACATTACTCGGAGATTACCCTTACATAAGGGAAGTTCTCAGGTAGCTGGTTACGGTAATTTTCTAGCTTCTTGGTACCGTTGCAAAATTCTAGAGGAGGGACAGAATCTAACTTTCACATTCTGGTTGCACTATTGAAGCTACATTTAAGCTTAGACCAACAGCTTTTGTATGGCTAGCACTCAGACTTTAATATTAACCTTAGAAACCCATTAAGAAGATATGATTCATTCTGATTTGAAGGCATGGGAATAGAAATAAAGTAGTAACTCCACTCTGTAAGAGATACTGGACATCTCAAGGATTTTACTGGGCATCACAGGGATTTACATCCTCTTGGGGTTTTTTTTATTTTTTTATTTTTTAAATTAAACTTCCACCATGCTATTTTGCTACTTACAATTACATATTTAGATTATTGCTTCCTTTCTCTATGTCTACTTATTCTTTCAAAGTAGTCATGATACTGAAATTGCAACATTCTAATCTTTCTGTAGGACTATGTGATCTATTCCTTCACATCTGCATTGTTTTACTTAAATGAACCACCCATCCATAACAAGCTTTCAGGTGTTGCACTATAATTTTGTCTTGCAGTCAGAAGTCAGCAATCTACAATTACAAGCATTCATTAGGGCTGTGTCTACACTGGCCGCCTATTATGGAATAGGCATGCAAATGTAGCACTTTGGAAGAGGCAAATCCGCGGGGGATTTAAATATCCCCCGCGGCATTTGCATTCTCATAGCTGCCGCTTTTTTCCGGCTTGGAGATAAACCGGAGTAAAGCGTCCAGACTGGCGCGATCCTCTGGAATAAAGCCCTATTCCGGAGGATCTCTTATTCCTACTTGCAAGTTAGACTGGCTGTCTACACTGGCCGCTTGAATTTCCGCAAAAGCACTGACTTCCTACTGTAAGAAATCAGTGCTTTTTGCGGAAATACTATGCTGCTCCCGTTCGGGCAAAAGTCCCTTTTGCGCAAAACTTTTGCGCAAAAGGGCCAGTGTAGATAGCTGAGATTTGTTTTCCGCAAAAAAGCCCCGATCGCGAAAATGGCGATCGGGGCTTTTTTGCAAAAAAGCGCGTCTAGCTTGGCCATGGACACTTTTCTGCAAAAAGTGCTTTTGCGGATAAGCGTCTATGCCAATCTAGATGCTCTATTTTGAAAATGCTTTTAACAGAAAACTTTTCCATTAAAAGCATTTCCGGAAAATCATGCCAGTCTAGACGTAGACGGGATGTATTAAGACCACGGTCAAAATATGGTCCTCTCTTCTGCACTGGATTATTCCTTCCTCCCCACTTGGAGAATCCACAAGCACTGCAAACCAAGATGGGACAGCTACATTTCTATTGACAAATCTCCCATCACCTCTTCCCCCCCCCCCCGATTGTCCCTTAAACCCCATCATACTACAGTCTAACTGCATGTATTCAGAGTCAATGGGTCCTCCTCTAACATCAGTTCCAGATGTTTACATCACAAAAAGAGTCCGATGAAGAAATCATGCATGAAAACTAACTTTTATTTTCCCTGCTAACGTTTTTAGGATATGCTGATGTAGAGATTGGATACAGAAGGAAACTAAATTTAAAGAAGAAGGCCATATAGACTTACATAGGCTTCAGTCTTAGACTATGTCTAGACTGCATCCCTCTGTCAGAGGGATGCAAATCAAGCATGTCAAAATTGCTAATGAAGCAGGGATTTAAATATCCCGCACTTCATGAGCATAAACATAGTCACCACTTTTTTTGAAATGGAGCTTTTTCGAAAAAACGGCAGTCTAGATGTGGATCTGTCAAAAATAAACCCTTTTTCGACAGATCCTGTATTCTTCAAAAAATGAGGTTTATAGGATCTGTCAGAAAAGGGTTTATTTTTGACGTATCCGCATCTAGACTGCCTTTTTTTCTGAAAAAGTTCCATTTTGAAAAAAAAGCAGCAGCCATGTTTATGCTAATGAAGCATTAGATATTTAAATCCCTGCTTCATTAGCAATTTCGATGTGCCTAATCTACATCTCTCTGTCGACAGAGAGTGTAGTCTAGACATAGCCTTCCCGAGAGGGCACACTAGAGGGCACTGATATTTAAAACAGATCATTATTAACTTGCCAGTAGAGGAAAGCCATTCAGAGCAAAGTAGTATTCTTCCTTTCTGTAATCTGAAGAGCTCTGTGTAGTACAAAAGTTTGTCTCTAACTAACAGAACTGAGTCCAATAAAAGATATTACCTCATCAACCTGGTCTTTCTGGAATCTGCAAGAACAAGTTGTGAAACGTATGCCTGTTAAACGCAGTATGTATACTCCACATTAGTTATGGATCCTGTTTATAAGGATGTTAGTATATGATTCTACTTATTTTTCTTTGCTTATTGTCAATTGCATAAATCTGGTCAAAATGTTTGACAAAAAGTGACTTTTCAACAAAAAAGCCTTCATGGAACACTTTCATTCCAGTCAAAGAACAGGAACTAAAAAAAATTGATCTTTGGTCTTTGGAAGCCAATGTTTTATTTAGTAAAACCTGAAATTTTTATTTATACAAAGACTAGTTTTTGAAAACTGAAAATATCTCATATTTGGAATCAGTTTTTCATTTAAAAAGTGAAATTTCTCAGCAGCTTTTTAAAAGGCCCATTTTGTTTCAAATTGTCCCATGATAAGTGGTATTTTTGACTTACTCCGTCCATCAGTGCCTAACTGATTTAAGGAGCACAATTTAATAGGATTTATGCTCCAAAGTCACTAAGGCTACATCTATACTGCAGCGCTATTTCAGGACACCAGAGGATACCGGGTCATTTGAATGTGCCTGTTATTTTGAAATATAATGGGATCACTATTCTGACATCCCTGTAAATCTCATTCCACAAGGAGTAAGGGATGTTTCAAAATAGTGATTTATTTTAAAATAAGTGCTATGTAGTTCTACCACTCAAGTTCTACACTGTCCTGCTGCCACAATGGCAGAGGATTACTTAACAGATCACAAATAGGGAAGCTGTAGGAACTAGGACAGGCGTGTGATTAATTACAAAATGAACTTTTCGGTTCAACTATGCTGTATGATAGGAAGTATGATCTATATCACCAAGATCTTTATGCTAGTTTTTTTGCATGTTGGGTATATGCATCAGTGAATGGGAGAGGATGCCCCCAGAAGGACCTGTCTGGATTATGCCTGTTTTCAGCCAAGCACCATTAGTTTTTTTTTCCTTCATGAGTGATCCAACAAAACATCTGAAAATGTCGGACATGGGGGAAGGGAACAACATGAAAGACCACAAGATAAATGAGCAGAAAGATTTATCCCTTTCAAACATAGGCCTTTAAAGAGAAATTGCTCATTGGCATTCTACAAAGTGACTACCTGGTAATCCTGAGAAATTATTTAGCACTCAGGATAACATTGCCACTGAATGATAGAGTTTGCTGGCAGAAATGTTGAAAGACTGACATCGATCAAAGTTAACTGTGGTGTCTTTGCTGATGCTGTGTACCCTGGAGTGAGGCCAACCCATATCTCAGATGCAACTGATGATGAGGCTATAGCTGACTCTGATGATGATTGATGTGATAGCCCAGCCAATGCTCAGCTTCTGATGGAAGACTTGGTGTCTTTTTGATATAGAACAACTCATTCTTTTATTTTCTGCATTGTTTGGCTTTACAAAAGGTGCCAGCAATACTAGACTCAAAAAAATTCTCAACTAATCCTCAGGAAAAAGCTCCCCCTTTTGACTATCATGTACTGTCTTCTAAAGCCTGAGGGAGCAGAACACCATTACATTGTACCCGTAAGAAAAATTGGTGTGCTACTGAAACAAAGGGAGAAGGCAAAGAAAGTCTGCTGAAGTCCTGCTGCCAATCTGCTCCCAGAGAGACATTAGTTTAGTTGATCATAATTATTATCACATTATCAGTCAAGGAGAGAAGACAGCTCTCATACCCAAGTATTAAACACTTGGAATTTTACCGGTTAACACCAGCCCCATTATTGCAGTTAGAAGCCTGTATTTTGCATGGTAGTGCCACCAAACTGCAAGAACCATTCTTGGCAGAGATATGTTGAGTTGCAGCTCATTTGTTTATTCTTATTTCACTTGCTTTTGTCTGATGACAACTATAAAGAAAAAGGGCTTGAGGCAGGAGGAAGAAGGCCACAATCCTAGAGAGGCATCATAGTCAATGTTACAGAAATGTAGATAAGGAACATTTCACTTGAATAAAGCACAGAGGGAACTACAATGTTGTATGCACACATTTATGTTCAGGACTGTATGCCTCAGCTAGACTGACTTAAAATTCTGAAGCAAGACACATACATTTTGTGGTTAGGGTTGCCAGGTGTCCTATTTTGAACCAGACAGTCCAGTATTTGAGCTTTTTGTACGGGAAACAAATTGAGAAAATACCAGACATATAAATGTCCGGTATTTTCTAATTAAGTAAGTTTTATTATTATCATGAGTATCAGTACGTAGTTGCGTACTGCCTGGCTGGTAGATATGTTCACACTGCGTGAGCGTGTCTACCAGTCAGGCAGTACGCAACTACGCAGTAGAGAGGAGGAGGGTGGAGGTGGGGCTGGGGTGGGATGGAATTCCTGGGGCCAAACTTGCCCGTGCATCCCACTGGGACTGTGTGTGGGATCGGCAGCACCTCAGGATCTGCCTGCACCTGGGCCAGGCCCACTCCCCAATGACTGGTTCCCCCCCCCCCCTCCCGGCCAGCCTCGCTCCCTCTGAACCCTTCCTGGCCAGCTGGCCAGTTTCCCCCCGACCAGCCCTGCTCCCCCCAACCCACTCCCGGCCAGCCCTGATTCCCGCCGGGCAGTTTCCCCCCCAACACACACAACTCCCTCCCAGAAAGCCCTGCTTTCTGCCAGCCGTTCCGCCCCCCCCCCCCAATCTCCCCTGGCCAGCCCTGCTCCTCTCCCGGCCGCTCCCCCCCGCATTTGAGATTAAGTGTGTCCGGTATTTTTTAGAAATCATCTGGTAACGCTACGTGTGATGCTCCACTGCAGAAAATTGGAAATGTTCTGGTAGTTTTAGGGAAAATTTAAAAAACTGATTATTTTATTACATTAAATATGAAAAATGCAATCCCTGAAGTGAGCTTTCTGCTAGTTAATATGACAATAATTTCATTGTTTTGTTGTCCCCTTCTCTTTTAATTTCCAGTGTTGTAGATTTGTATGTTGAAATTGCAAAACTGCATTATAGAATGTCTCAAGGACAAGTTGCATTTGCTTGATCAGTGCAAGAGGTAACAGGGAAGTTGTTTCTCTGCAAAACTTGAACAGGATTCCATAGGACCAAATAAAAAAAAAAAGGAATTTCCCAATCCATAAGCCTCACCCAGTACCCATTTTTGAGGCCTGCTGCAAACAATGGAATTATTAGATATCAGATAAGGTCACAAGAATCTTTTATAGTGGCAACTTGAATATAGTTATTACTACCAGCCCCTCCCTATAATGAAATTACCTGAACAGTAAAATAATCAGAAGAAAAATAATATTGACAGTGAAATTGGCATGATTCATTTTCAAAGTCAATCCCTTATTGAAGAGGCTTTCAAAGGTTTTGTTTCAGGCTGCCTGTAGCTCAGTATGGGCACGTCTGGCCAGAAGCGCTATTTTGGGATATTTCTGGTTACCTGAAATAGCTATTCTGCATCTTTGAAACAAGCCCGTTATTTCGAAATATAATGGGCTCGCTATTCCAAACTCCCTGTAAACCTTGTTCCACAAGGATTAAGGAACATTTTGGAATAGCAGATTATTTCCAAATAAGATACACAGTTTGTATAGCTCAAATTGCATAGCTTATTTTGAGCTAAGAGTGTAGTGTGAACACACCCTAACAATAATCTTGAACTTTTCATTAGTAGATCTCAAAAGGCTTTACAAAGGAGATAGTATTGTCAGCCCCACATTTTAGACGAGGAATGGAGGCATGTGGAAATCATGCCTGGGTCTCCTGAGACCCAGTCTGATGCTGTATCCAATAGGCCTTACTGCCCCTTGTATTACTCAGATGAACAACAATGCATCAATTTACATTTAGTTGATGTTTTCTTTGAAAAGCTAGAACTTAAGAGGTTTTTCTTTAAATGAAAGTTTAAATCCTGCCCCTGTAGCAAGAGATGGCATCTGCAGCAAATAGGGCCTGCTTATGTTTGTTACCCGGTGCAATTTAGCTTCTGCCATGGCTGAATGTATCAAATGGATGACAAGGAAATATTTTCTGTTTTTCACGTTGTATCAAACCATGTCACTGTACTTGCTTGGAAAGATTTTTCTTTTCTGTTTTTTAATAAAGTGAATGTAATGCTTGCAAAAAGTGCTGAATTGTCAGCCTTGAAAAATGCCTGAAGCTGATTTATCCTCAAAATAAATGAAGCATTACTGCAGACTAACCCCGCCCTTCCTTGTTCCACCGTTACATTGACAGGATCACCACAGAACATCAAGAGAGAATTTGTTTGGAGAGAGGGGTATTCCTCAACACCTGTCCCTGTAGGATTAATAAAGAGAAATGGCTAAATGAGGAAGAGAAGCGGTATGGGCTGACTATGAATATCGATAAAACAAACACAATGGTATTTGGGGATAAGGAAATAGGAAGGAAGGTCAATGTAGATGGGACTGAACTAGAGAACATAGAGAAGTTCACGTATTTGGGGAGAAACATGATGTATGATCTAGACTGTAAGAAGAAAATAGCAACTAGAATAGCAAAAGGAAGAGTGAGTTAGAAGGCGATTAATAAGATCTGGAAAAGTAAAGCGATTAATTTACGAATAAAGCTGAGTGACTTGAAAACGTGTGTATTTAGCAGCATGTTGTACAGATGTGAGACATGGGTGATAATGAAAGATTTGAAGAGAAGGGTATTGGCATTCGAAAGGAGTTGTTATAGAAAGATCCTGAGAATAGGATAGCTGCAGAAGGTCACCAGCGAGGAATTATATAGGAAGATACAGCTGAAAGAGAACCTGCTGCAGAAGGTTATGCCAGCTATTCAGGCATATCTACAGAATGAACAATGAGTGAAAAGTTAAGATCCCAGTATTCGGCATAATGGATGATCCGAATAGGAGAGGCAGACCCCACAGAAAATGGGTAGATGATATAGTTGATTGGTGCAGAGCTAATCTACACAAACTAAGCCACTCTGTATTGGACAGGGAAAGATGGAAGGAAATATTGAGGGAGGCATCAGACATCAACAGGCATTGAGCCCATGGTTGTTGCTGCTGCTGCTGCTGCTGCTGCTGCTGAAGAATGGTTAAGAGCTCCAGAGACAGTCCTTTGTCGCCACAACCACAGTGGCACTGCCTGAGACACAGGGTCTAACTGGTGATGGTTAGAGCTGGATAATAGGAGTATCCTTTCCTTAGGGCTCCATTATGGATGAAGGAATTCAGAGGAAACAGGCAGGTCTAATGACAAAAATGAAAATGGTAAAACCATTAGAGGCAGGATTTGAGAGAAGTGACAGGTTTTAGAACTAATGTCAAGTGGTGGAGTGGCACTGTCCTATTGAAGGTTTTATGTCATGAGGAGACACAACCTCACCCATGTGGTGTGGTGTGCAGGGACCTGCATTGGCAGGACAGTCCATTAGCATAGTAATTTGTATTATCAATTTGTATTCTGGTAGTACCAATCAGGGATAGCAGCTCTGTGTTCTGGTATCCATCAGTGCAGTGGAGAAGCCAAGCCCTGCATCAAAGAGATTTCTTCACTCGAAAAAAGCAAGTCAGATTAAGAATGGAGGGGAAAGGATGCAATATACAAGCTGGCTGGTCACAGTGATGGAGAGGCAAATGTCATGATAAAGGGGAAGAGGTAATCAACTTTATTTTTCCCCTTTTCTAAAATACAAATTTAAAAAGTATGGGCAGGAAATGACTGAAGAGGAGCATAAGTGAAAAAAGAGGAGGAAGAGCAGTGAATATATTGTGAATGGAGAGAGGGAAGGAGAAGTAGAATGAAAGGATAAAGAGGGATGGAGGGAAAAGCGAGAGAAGTTGCTGCAGAGAACTTGTAAGAGCAAGAAAGGGTTGGAGCCAGGAAGGACAAAAAAAGTATCCAAAAATATCCACACAAAGAGTCTAATACTGTCACCACTGCTTAAAAATTCCAAAGTTTTTGAATATTCTTGTGCACCAGCCTCTTCTAGGGACAAGAGTGAAGAAAGGCAGCTGATGATTTCTCCATTTCTCTCTCCTTTGGAGTTCTGTGGATCCCTGGAGGCTCACCAAGGGATAATGGGAGATGTTGAATGGGATAAAAGCAGATGCTGAAACTGTAGCTGCCCTCTATGTGAGCCATACAAGAGGTGGAGGGGTCCTTTCACCATTCCACACTGCATCTGTGTAAGGAGTACTACAACCTGGCCTAGTACTTGGACTGACAAGGATGCGGGCTCAGCTCAGGCATAATGACACCAGATCTATGCTCCAGTTAACACTGGATGCAACTGATCAGGTTTCCGCGGACATCTATCCATTCGAATATATAGAAATTCTATATTTTAGTAGGCATAACTGTTCTTTGAGTTCTTCCAATATTGCACAACATTACATTATTTCATCCAACTTTAATGTTTTCTAGAAACTGTACAGACAAGCCTGAAACATGAAAATTGACTGATACAAATCAGTATGCATGGAAGATTTTGCATATCACCATTGCTTTTTCATAACTCATACATGTAAGACCATGCTGCATTCCAAACATATGAGTCTCTCTTCATACCTCAAAACCAGAGCACATCCAGCTAGAGATGAGCTCAACTCACAGGACCCATCTGAAACAGATTGTAAGCCTCTCCAGCTAGAGGACTATTTGGATCTGAAGCTTTAGTTCAGTTCTGTAGATAGCAGTCCACTAAAAAATGTGCGTTTCCAGCACCCTCAGAATTCCTGAGTGTAAAGATCTGGGGGTTTGGATCAGATCCATCTGCATCTGATAGAGAACCAAGTATGCTGTCTCCATGCTGACTACTTTTACTTCCATGAAGTGACAGAATTGTAATAGACCTTTTGGCTGGAAATAATAACAGGCACACACCTGTCTCTTGCTCAACATTTTCTCCCTAGAGGAGCTTGATAAGAAACAATTTGAAACAGACTTTGAGGAAAATGGTTACAGCTAATACCTCTTTATTGCGCAACAACCACCATCAACACAAACTTACACTCTGAATTGTTAGAATACCCTGAAAACACAGCAGAAAATAAACCAAAAACAGAAAGCCAAAGTTCCCCTTTTGTTACATAACCAGCTTCCCACAGTAAAGATTAGACAAGAAGCAGAATTCTTTGCTTTGCTTCCAGGCCTGAAATACTTCAAACTTCAACGGATTCAGAATAGAAAGCCTGTAACCACACCTCAGGAGGACTATCATGCCCAGGAAAGAGCATCTGTTTAAAAAAGGATGGGGGAGGGGGAAAGAGAAGTCCTCCCAGCCTTTTTGCCATCCAAAGAGCCATTTTGTCACCCCAGGAAGTTTCTTTACACCTTTAGACTATGACAATGAGCACTTGCACTGCACAAGTTATGACATAAATGATTTATATCTCTCAGTTAAATACAGATTGTAATTTAAATAGTTTTAATACCTAGTAACAAGAACAAAATATTTTGTACCTCTATAGCATCCTCTGTTTCATCGGTTTTTAAACTTTGGGTCACAGCTTGAAAGATAAGCTACTAGCTGGCTGTGAGATGTGTTGTTTACCTGAATATCCACAGGCATGATCACTCGCAGCTCCTAGTGGCCACAGTACACCATTCCCAGCCAATAGGAGCTGCAGGAAATGGTGCAAGGAAGGCCACCATTTCCTGCAGCTCCCATTGGCAAGGAATGGTGAGCCATCATCCCTGGGAGCTACCACTGGCTATACCTATGGATGCTGAGGTAAACAAAGCATCTCACAGCCAGCCAGTGGCTTATCCTTACAAGCTGTGAGCCAAATTTTGAAAACCCCTGATTGATCTGCTGATATCGAATTGCTTTACATACATCAACAAACTAAGTCTTGCTGCTCCCCCTTGAGGGAGGGTGTGTGATCTAAGAAAACAGGGCTGGCTTTAACCTATCCCATTTTTCTGTCCATATGGGACTGCTGAGTTAAGATGAGCCATGCCACTACCGATCAGAGCACTGCTCCAGAACAGTTCAACATGGGAAATTAGAAGGATTCTCCCTCTGCTCCAGGTGATTTAAGTAGCATTGTTGTCTCAAGGCTGCAAAGAGGTTCCAGGACTTGGAGGAAGAACCACTCCCCTCCATAATAAAAAAAAAAAGTGCAGTCTAAATACGTATATGGGATTCTTGACGTGGATCAAAGCTGAGCAACAAAGTTGGTGGCAGCTGGTTCTGGCTGTTGCAAGTCTCCAAGATAGTGCTGGAGACAGGAAATAAAGATAGGAATTTGAAATGGTTACTGTAGTTTAAAATGGAAGGGACCCTCTGAAGTCCAAAGAAGGAGGAGGATCATTACTCCTCAAGCTAGTGTGAGGAAAAGGAGCTGTTCCTTCACTCTTGGCAGAGTTGGAGGGAATGTCTTCCTTACATCAGTCCCTAGGGATGTTCCTTCAGTTCAGCTCTACTCCCTGCATGACACCTACATGATTTATACTTTAGCAAATAGAGAATCAGACCCACTGTTCTCTGTTCCTTAAACAGATGCGTCATGAGTTCAATTGAATGCACAAAACCAAGGTGAGTTTGCTATCTCCCGCAATTATATTTCAAGCCAGTCCATGCTACCTGGACAGGGGAAGACACCAGCACTATCTCAGAAGGGAAGAGTCACAGATAGACTGGACTTTCCACTGAACTTCTGTGCTCAAGATAGATTCTTGTTGGCTCTTGAAGTGATGTGTCACACTAGATGGGAGATCTGCAAAGACTGCATTGTTACTGCCTTATAGCATCATGCCAGATACCTACTTTTCTGGGATTCCAGGAGAGAATCCATAGGAGAATCCATACATTCTCCTCAAGCCCTGCTGGAGCTGGCTACAGCCAAACTAGAGACTGAAGGAAGTGCTCTTGGAAACCATTGTCACTGATTCCATGTATTCAAACACCTCCAAGAGGGAGCAAGAACCAGAGCTGACTAGAAGCAGTTCTCCTAAGGGGCACTTCCAGCTCCATCAAGAGCTACAGATACAGGAGCTCAAACCACCATGATAAAAGGAACTGGACTCAGTTAGAGGTCCACTGTACAGGGCCCCACCATGATGTGAACATTTGCACTCAGAAGATAAACTGGGTATGGGGTCTCTGCTCTGTTATCATAACCAGACAAGACATCAGGCTGCACGATCCCTTTTAAATTCAGATGCCAATTTTACAATATATCCCACAAAAATCCCTTTCTGATGGGGAGAGGGAGGCCATACAAAGAGGAAGGGAGTGTCCTTTGCACGTTGGGAGGGTCAAGTGATTAGTTGGCCCTCTCATGACCTTCTTTGATTAATTGAAGTAAATTGCTCCTGGCCTCCACAGAGACCAGTAAACTGACTGAAGAATAATGTCTGGCAACTGAAAGGACCCTGAGTAGCTGAAACCATTAGTTCTCAGGCAAGCATTCCTCCTGAATTCAGTTCCTTGGGCTCTGCAGTAGCTACCCTTAATGGAAAAGCAGAATGACAGGCTCCTTCACTTGGCCTCTCTATTTATCCTGCTCCTGTGTAGTGATGGACCATCTGTCCCTTCCCAAACAAAGGTCTGGCAATTTAGGAATGAGGATAAATAGTGTCACATGGACTGGGGGCTACAGGGATTGAAAAAAATTACCTGTTCTAGCCAACTCAAATGAATTGTTTTTCCTCCTGACTTCAGAGTGAGTGAAGGCTGGCTGCACAAAAGGCACACGCCTTGTTCCAGTATTTTCCACCTTTCTCTTGGTTAATTAAAAGCACCTCTTTCTGGCTACGCTGCTGCATCAGCAGCTGTGCTTATATGGCTGCAGGCATTCAGAATGGAGGGCAGTGTATTTATAGACTCAGTCCCACCCACAGGAGTAATTATGCCACTTAGGGGTTGGAGCTGTGCCTCCTTGCAGATAGTCCTGGTCCTAAGGGAGTCTGAGTTAGGACTAGAGGGTAGAAAAGTTGGAAAGATTCAGGCTGCTTGTTAGTTTTTTGGCTGTCCAAAGCTATATCTCCTTTCTGATGTATATTTGTATTACTTCATTGACTGTGGGAGTCTGCCTAAAAAATGGATATGCTTATAATCCTTTTCTAGAGGTTGATTGTAAATTGCTTCCCACCCATTAGGCAAATCTATACATTAACAACCACAATTTGAAATGAAAGCCATTTCAAAAAAATCAAATAGTGTACACCTACTCATTTATGCTAAAAAGCCCACTAGGAATAAAGGAAGCCACCTCTTCAGAACTGCAAACAATTTTAGTTTACTACATGTGCAAACACAAAATAGAGAAGGAAATGAATTTGCATGTTTTGCCCAAATATTCTAATAATCTGACCCTTTCACTTTATATAATATTTCTATTAAAACTATAGCATTTTTTCCTCAAAATGACTAACAGTGGGAATCCCAGAGAGGTATGCAAATAGAAGAAAATACAACTAACAATGAAAAGGAAAGGGGAAGTGAGTTAGGCAATTTGGTTTGTTCTGGCTCTGACATAGTCTCGTTAGATATGCAATGCTGACTCCCTTCTATGGAGATTCACTTTTCCCAGTTAAAAAAAATTCTGCTTGCTTCTATTTCCATTTACCCCATGGATGCTCAACCCCTTGTATATTATTTTTGTATCTCCCATTTACATTTTGCTATTTTGAAAAATCTGTTTAAGTGAGACCTGGATGTAATTCCTTGGATATTTGAAGATAATTCTAATTTCCTATTAAAATAATCCACGTGCCTAGAGTGATTGTTGTGAAAATTGGTATCTCTCATGCATTACTTTCCTAGTGTTCCCATTCCAAATGTTTAGTTATAAATGGGAATAGTCGCATGAATAAGGACTGCTCACATGAAATTCAAACCAAAGGGCCAACTCCAAAGAATTCTTACTCACATGATTTAATTTTACTCAAAGATCTCTCTTACAGTGAACATCACTTTTCACATTAGCAAAGGTGTGCTCTTTCAGGTATCTAGTTTAAACTTAATGTTTTATATAAGAATAATTTGATTTTCATCCCTCTGACTGACACTCGTGGCCCCATTTTTTATGCAAAGGATGGAATTATTCCAAATAAGGTTGTCACATCCTATGAAAGGTATCTGTCAATGTTCCACAGACATTTATTTTGACTTATCAGATTTTAAGTTTCACTGAGAGACTTATTTCCATGAGACTAGGTCGTAACTCAGCACAACCCTACTGGGTGTCATTCTAAATGTATAACTTCTGCAGTAACTGTGGGGAAAAGGGGATTGTCTCAATGTCACCCATCCAACAAAATTGACAGAATTTAAGTTCCCTTTCCATGGAAAGAGAATAAATGCATTTATTTTAAAGATCAGTAAAAGCAAAGACAAGTTTCGTGCTAAAATGGTGATGGCATTGGTCTGTCAGAACCAAAGTACCTATGTCATATGCAATGCAATATAACCTAACAGAGTGAAATCCCAACGATCAGTTAATAGCTGTTATTGTCAACTAAATATTTATTCAATTAAAATATATAGGCATGCTGCTCATAGCATTGTGATAAATTGTGTGAAACTGTGTATCAATTTACATGGAGCAGGAACCTTAGACTGCTTCACCTGCATCCTGCCAATTCTGACAGGATTATTTATACACAAAGCTTCTAAGCAGCTTTCAAAAGTCTCTCTTTTGTAGCCCTGAAAGATTCTAAGATACCAGACCTTAAAATGGTGACTTTGATTAATAGGAAGCTATTTTCGATAATTTGTAGAGGCTGCTAAAATATATGAGGACTCATTTTTCTTCTATGTGAGGTACAGTTGGCTTCATGCTATTAAGACAGTATGGCTTCACAGACATACGGCTATGAAAAATAGCGACAGTAAAATTTGCAAAACTAATGAAATTCCAAAATAGTTTCTGTAAAATGTTGCTTCTACAGAGTGGGGAGAGGCAGTTGAACTGAATAAATGCTAATAGAGAAGCCAGTAAGGTAAAGAGAGCAGGAAAGGACACATTTCATGAAAGCATAAGGGTCACGAGATTACAGAGTAGGAAGGAGTGTTCAGCAATGTAAAAGACACCAGAGTCTGAATAGAGTTGGTCATTACTGATTTTGGTAAAAGATATATGTCACTGGAATGTGGATAGTGAAATTAAAATTGCATGGGGTAAAAGAAAGATGGAGGGAAGGAACTCCAGGGAGCAAGAGCTGACCATTGCCTGTGGAAACTTAGAAAAAAGAAGGATGAGTAATCACTTGTGTTCTTTACTGCACATTTTATGGAGGGAAAGGAAACTGAAGAGAGAGGTTGAGGATAAGGAGATGAATGAGAAAGGAAGAGAAGTGTTGGATAGAAAGGGCACATCTTTAAGGTGAGAGGAGGATCAGAGAAAGCCAGAATGGTGAGAAGGAGACAGTTCAAGGCAAAGGAAAGTGGAGGAGGGTTCCTGAGAATTACTATTGATTTTTCCTTTGAGTAATATGACATTCTCTGTCTGAGAAAGTAAAGGGGGGGATAAGCAGAAAATAGTAGGATTCAGGAGCAAATCAAAGGCAGTGAAGAACTGCCAAGGATAAAGGATATGTAAGCAACTAAAAGAAGACTAGTAGACCTGTCGAGCAAGAGAAGGGTTGGAGCAGAGTTGTAAAAGAAGAAAATCTCATGAGGATTGAAACATGAAGACACTCAGAAGAGCAGGTGGACAATTTGATCAAGAAGACAAAGCTAGGATAAATGGAGCAAAGAGAGCATCAAGAGCTAGAGGAAAAAAGGTTTTAAGTGATGAGGAGAGTGATGGATTATAAAAGGCACCATGGTATTTGATAGGAAAGGGATTGGACAGGGTTGGAGTGTTGCGTGCAGGTTACAACTCAGAGTGGTCAGTAGACAGGAGTTCACTCTTTATATATAAATAAAGAAGAAAGAAGAATTAGAACAGGAGAGGAAGGAGGTAACTAAGGAGAACTCAGAGAAAGAGCATTTCAAGGTTAAGACCAATGTGAGTGGCCAACTGGATGACTGTAAGTCAATATACCAACAGATCAAAATAGGTGATAAAGAAGAGCAAATGTGGCTCTTGAGTAACAAGTATGGGAGGATGGGGGAGCTGAGGTTTCCCAATGTCATAAGGAGGACCAAAGAGAGAGAAATAGGAAGAATTCAGACTAGATCTCAAGGATGAAAAGTTAGGAGAATGGCAGAGGATAGCCATAACTTGGAGAGAGTAAGTGAGGCAAGGAGGGTCAGATATAGTAAATTTCTGGAATGTCCTTGTTATTATTTGGGCAATAAATGTTCATATTGTGAAATGTTGAAAGCTACACATTAACGTTAGTATTACACATTACTCCTAAACTACTTCAGAAATATTGTAAAAACCTTCCAATAATCAAAACTACTTTGACTATAAACCAAACTCACATTACAGAATGTTGTCTGGGATTGTGCTCTGTTTATAAACTTGAAAATTTATAGATTACATAAAGCAGCTGTTTAAATATATCATGATGTGTTTCCTTTGCAACACTAGCTAGGAAAATACAAAAACATTTGATGAACTGCAAGGTATTTATCATAATTGCTTGTTAACTTCATGTACTATATGCACATCCAGAAAAGGAGTTGTACAATAGTTGAAAGTGATAGTCATTGAAGAATTTGGCATCCCATACCCCTTAGCACTAGAGAAATTTTAAAAAGCAGGATTTGCAGAGCAAAGCTAAAAGCCAGACATGTCTGCACAGGAGGACGTTACAAGTTTAATTTTTTATGTACACAAAGCTATTCATTTAAGTAAAATTTACAGTGACATAGTTTTGGAACATCAAATACCATTGTTAAGACTATGTAATGAACTGTGACAAGTAAAGGATTGTGTGTGTGGTATTACTCAATTGTTAAATCTTGTTCCCACTAATTATGCTCCTAAAGAGCAACCACTATATAAGTAATGCACACAAGTAGTTAACTGTAGAAATCCATTTAGTAGGATTTGTTCGTGAATGTTAGTTACATGCTAAGGATTGAATTGCAGCTCTGCCACAAGCCCTGTGCACTGGGGTTGCACAACGTGCTCTCCCAGCTGTCCAGTTACCTCCCCTATTGTGCTCTGAGGCAGGTGCAAGTGGCACAGAACTCTAGTTTGCTGTGGTCAGACCCATGCAGCAAATTGGCTGATGCTTTGTTGCCCCATCTCACTCCAAGATAGTAGGCAGCTGTTCCTGAATGGTGAAAATCAGACTCTCCAAGTTTTATTGTCTCTAATGACTTATTCTTTTCAGAATTCCCTAAAGAACAAGAGATGGAAGAAAGCTAGCCGGGCCTTCTGCAAAGGGGCTGCTCAATGAAATCGCTACCAACAAACCATGAGGATCTATTACAAAACAGTATTTAAATGCCACATTGAGATATGTTCTGTAACATCCTGGGATGAAGGTGGAAGAATTGGAACATTGGCCTGGGCTGTTTGACTCAGCCAAGCAAGCCATAACTTTGAACTGATTCACATGGAATATTCCATTCAGTGAAGTGGACTTCTGTTTCCATATTCAGAGCTACTTAGAACTTGAACTGAATTTAACAGGGAAAGTGTAACAGGAAGCCACTTTATTGACCTACATTTTAAATACCACAATTTACCAAGTGAATGTGACTGAAATCATTACCAAACTCCACTTACTGCTGTAAATAACCAGAGCATTTTCCAGACTGTATTGTGGTGTTTCAGACTGTGCTTGACTCACTTTCAATGTAGCCTGTTTTCCTCTCTACACCAATTGTGAAGGTAACGTCATGCCAATGGGAGAGCCATGTGCAGAAAGCAGAGCAGATTTATTATTCCATAAAATTGTACACAACCCTCTTCCAACAGCCACTCCCTTCCTCTTTTTATGTCCCAAGTCACAGACTTAGTGCATGATTTGCATTGATCCCTCTCTCATGGCACTACTCCACGCTCATGTTCCGCTTGTTGAACCTAAATGCTCTACCTTCCACCCAAGATGTGTTTAAAATGAGACCTTGAATTAGTGGTTTCACCATGTCCATTTTTTCTTAAAATTTCTTTGTGAAAAAATTTCAGCAAAACACTAGCCTGGCAAGCCTAGAGTTCAACACAGGCAATGACTTAAAACTTCACTTCCAACAATGATGATCTTCAGAAACAATCTCCAGGAAGAGGGACACCATGCGCTAATGGGGCCTCTGTGCAGTCCCCAGCATCCACCACAACTCTAGGACTTTTGATGTGCTGAAGCCTTCAGTTCTGTTGGGGCACATCTACACAGCAGGGCTAAAATTGAATTAAGCTACACAACTTCAGCTACATCTATTGCGTAGTTTACATCGAAATAGCTTAAATCAGCTTTTAGCGCTGTCTACACAGCAGGAAGTCGAAGGAAGGACACTCTTCCTTCGACTTCTCTTACTCCTCATGAAATGAGGGTCACCATGAGTCAGAGTAAAAAGTCTTCCAGTTTGACATTATTTTGAAATAAAGACTTGTAGTGTAGACATGCATTATGTTATTTTGGAATAACTGATGTTATTCTGAAATAACGCTGCTGTGTAGATATAGCAATGGAATTCAGAAAAACCAAAGGGGAAAGAAAAGGAATAGTTTCACTCCTCCCTTCCCCCCACCCACCCAGTTCAACCATCAGCTCTTCAGTTCTTTCCTCTGCCTTCCTACACTCCCCCACCCCCCCAAAAAAAACCCTCCAAAACATTACAAAATCAGATTTTTAAAGGACATTTGTAGTTCTATAGGTAACAAGCTAATACTGATCTGTAAGATGCAGCAGACAGTTTCAAAATGGCCAGTTTAAGGCTGCAGCTGCTTGTCTTTCTTATTTTTTTTAAGTGCCAAACCCAGAAAGGTTGGGACATTACTATATCACAACATGACTTTATTATAGTAAATCCCTGCAACATTTTTGTTTTGCTTTGTTTTGTTCTCTTTCGTGACCTGTTGTCTTTATGTAAGACCATATGCTCTCTGGGGCAAAGTCTGTTTTGTGTTTTAAATACTAAGACCAGAGTCTCTGAATCAGTAAGACTGAGGATGGCCTATAAAGAATTTCCAGATGAGTTCTTTGTCAGTAAAAAGTTGACAGAAGCAGTTCTACCATCTCCCACCACAAGAGGAAAGATGGGACATGAGAAAGACCAGGAAAAGAGCAAGTGTTGTTTAACAGTACTGCCATAGCCTGATCTGACACTGGTAGAATCACCAGTTTATGCTGAGATCAGATGGACCAGCATCAGGGATCTTCAGTTGGCTTCTTGAAGCCTCCCTCTCTGCAGCATCTGAGAATAACTCACACATAGTGGTAAATCAAGGCCTTCTTCAGTATGACACAATCTCTGTTCTCAGACTGTCAATGAAGATACCAGTGGTTTTCAGGAAGTAGGCAGATGTCGAACATTTCACACATGACAGGATAGCAAATACTGAGATGCTACTAGGTTGAACTAATTACCTAGATATGGAAGGATCTATGCCACATTAAACTGTATCCTTTCAGCTCCATTGAGAATTACATTGCATGCATATGTAGGAGAAGGAAAGAGGACATTGTGATGGTCATTATGGTGGTGGTGGATAAGGGAAATAATTAAAGGACAAAATCAGAGCTGTAGGCTTGAGAAGAATAATGTGAGATCTCAAAGATGCTGACAAGATGACACTGTAGTCAGCAAAATTATGCAGGAAATCATGAGAACAGATTTTCCTATGACATTTCTGTTACTTCCTGCTTCAAGTCAGGCCACAAATAGCATGAGGACAGGCACTCTCTCCGTGTTTCAGCTATTTGGCTTCCAAACTAATCATGGTCTGAAGAAGAAGTAAGAATTTTAAAACAGCATATTTTAGAACTTCAAAGGGATTCAGCACACCTTATATTTTGGACAAAAATTTTGAGTTTATTTTATTCAGAGTAGTTTATCTTGCCCTAACATAAGAGATGAGACCAAGTCAAAGTTTAGAGTTTGAATTAAACTCTTCTAAAGTTTGGCCATGTTTGAACCCAGGGTTTTGGTTGAACTAGTAGAGAGAGAGATTCAAACTGTGTAGCTATATCAATTTTCTGTAAACTTGGGCTGACAAGAACTAGATTTTGGGTCTGAAGCCACATCAATCTAATATATAAACAGAGTGAATAAAAACACTACTGTATTGTAGACTGGGCCAAAACTCAGGAAGGCAACACTTACGGAGGCTGTTGATGTTATTTCTGTTCTGATTTCAGAAGTTATGGATCAAAATGAAATCAGAATGAAACAAATCAAATAAACCTCATATTATCAGACATAGGTACCTTAATGGCATACATGTGTACATCTGTCCTTTCATTGATATATAAAGCAGAATGTAATGGGATGTTGCTCATTTCTTTCAGGCATTGGATGGATGCCTGCCTGCACTCTCTAGGTTTGTGCTGCTTACAGTGACCCCCTTTTCTCAAGTGGGTTTTCTGTTTTTTATCCCTCCAGCTTTGTCACACACAGACTGTATGTGTGAAATAAATCATACCTCTTTCTGGAACACACAGTCCAACGGGGCCCATCATAGTACCCTCGTTAATTATGTTTTCATCGTCAGTTCTCCCTGAACTCAGATTCTCAATCAGTCCAACATGGCCTTTGATTTGGTTCAGACCAAGGGTACCATTTTGTACTACTGTTCCCTGGGCCATTACCTTGCAAACCCATCACCTTTATCTCAGTGCTGATGACTTTGGGCTTATCTAAACTACACTAAAGTGTCGAAAGAGGATATCTTCTTCCGATCTCACTTTTGAAAGCAGAGCTTTCAAAAGTAAAAGTAGTTTAGACATGGTTTTTTCGGCAAACCTCCCCCCCTTTGTCAAAAAGCCACTTTTCAAAAAATGAGGTTTACGCGGCTCCGCTTTCGAAAGTGAGATCGGAAGAAGATATGCAAATTCCCATGGAATTCCTCTTTCGACACTTTAGTGTAGTCTAGATAAGCCCTTTCTGGTGTTCCTGTAGTCAGCCAGGAGCATGTTCCACACTCTTTTTCTTCCTGCCAGCCATAGCTCTGTCCTTCAAGTCAAAATAACTTTCAAAATAATGGGCACGCTATTCTGATGTCCCTGTAAACCATAAGGATTAAAGGATGTTCAGAATAGCTCTCTATTTTGAAATTTGGTGTGCTGTAGATAGCGCCAAATTTTGAAATAAGCTATTTAGAAATTAACTCAATATAAGCTATGCAATTTGTGTGCTCAAATTGCATAGCTTATTTCGAGCAAAGGGTGCAGTGTAGATGCATCCTAACTGACTCTGCTCTGTCCAGCAACCCCTTTTATATAAGCCTGCTGGACTCTGATTGGTTCTGTCCCCTGCAGCCACTCTAGGAAGCCTGAAGGACTTATCTCCACTGCTTCTTCTCTGGAGTGGGGTAGCACCATGAAGCCTCCAGCACAGGGCTTATGTGACAACTATACCATATCAGACATATCTAAGTAGCAGTTTGATATGCTAAATACAGGTGTTAGCTGCCTTGTTAACTTTCTCAAGTGGCAAATGGGCTGAATATTGTTATTACTATTCAGATCAGGAGAATAAATTTTGGAAGACATCTATAAATAATCCTTAAACTTTCTACAGTATCTTCTATAGTAAAAGGGCCATGCAAACATTAACTATTCTTCACCAAACCCACTATGAAATACGTATGTTTTATTATTCCATTTTTAAAATAGGGAAGTCAAGAAAGTGAGGAGATGATTTGTCTGAAGTCAAAGGAATTGTCAGTAGTGTCTGGGTTAGAGTTTAGGTTCTCCAGTCTCTTATCCATGCATTCATTTCTCTATACTACATTGCCTCTGCCTCTATAAATGTCTTAACAGTTTTACTTTTTTATTCCTTTGGCATACTTTTCACAGCAGGACATTTAGATGAGTATTTTTGAAACTGTATTAACTACAATTATTAAAAAAAAAATCCCTGAGCTGTACTGAATTACTATACTTCTTCCATAAATATGACTATAGTTTTCATGCCTCAAAAGGCCAGGAAAGTGTACACTTTAATTTTGTTTATTTATCCTTGCCAATTTAATCATAATTTTTTATTAATTCAACAATGACACGGTTTTTCCCTCTCTTAGACATCCGTTCTTTACACAGAAAGGCAATGATCAGAAGAGTTTCCTCATCTCTTTCATGTTATATTAAAAGACTGAGATATTTTTGCCCCTAAGTCATTGTTAAATTTGACAGCAGGACTATTCATTGCAGAACTGGCTGCAATTAAAGCAATTATGCAGATCACACGTCTTTCTAGTTTAATGGGTGGGTTATGTTTTTCTTTTTCCAGGGCAGCTTCCCTGAGTCTAAGACTAGAGCAGTTTCTCAAAGTTTCTCAAACTCCATTGTACCATGAACCCTTCTGACAATAGAAATTACTGCATAACCCCAGGCAGGGGGACTGAAGCCTGAGCCTCAGTCTAAGCCCTGCTACCTGGGAAGCCAAAGCTTGAGGGCTTCTGTCCTGGGCAGGGGGGGGCTGTAACTTGAGCCCTGTGGGCTTTGACTTCAGCCCTGGACAGAGGAATTTGGACTTTTGTTTCAACCATGGGCCCCAACAATACTAACACCAGCCCTGAAGCCACTGCACTTTGGAGGTCCCAGCCCACCGACTGAGAACCGCTAGACTAGAGGAGGTTAAGAAAAGGGAATGCAGAGGAGAGACAAACTGCTCCACTGAACACATCCCACAGTGGAACTGGAAAATTTGTTAGGAACTTTTGAGCAGCAAGAAATTTGCAGTGTGCTTTGCATTTCAGCATGTCACCACTACACCAAGCCCCGCTTCTCACCATGCAGGAAGGGGATGGCATACCCAGGTGAAATCCTGATCCTACTCAAAACATCAAAACTCCAATTGGTTTAAATGAAATTAGGATTTTACCTTTAGTTAGAAAATGCTAAGGCTTAAACAATTAAACACGTATGCTGCTTTAATGGCATATATTTACCTGAAATCTTTAAAGTTTAGTGGAAGATTTTAGGTTCATAGCCTCAATGATATTTAGCCTCCTATTTCCTCTGAGTAGAAATTCAGTGGCTAAATACATTTTTAGATCTGGACCTTTGCCTTTTCCTGTTTTTTAAAAAGGAAGTATTTCTCCAAGATCTAAATCTAATGCATTCACATAAATAGAATTTATAATGTCATTTGGTGATTCCCAATCATATTCCATGTGTCTGTTCTGTCCAATTATCTGTTCTTTTTAATTTTATGAACTTTGTGTGTTTGTGATAGATTGTTTCATACAGCCATGCATACTAGGTGTCCTCTGCTAACTGCTGATGTGGCTGAATTCTCCCTCGGGCAGCAAGGTTGCAGAGGATCCTACAGTGGCACACAGCACCCTTACATTCCTGGCAAAGTTAACATGATTGCAGATAGCAGCAAAGGATGGAGGGTAGATTCTGCAGAGCTGCTATGTCCCTTCTCAGTGGGGGAAGAAGGGGGGACAAGGGGACAGGAAGTGGGCAAAGCCTTGGCTAGCTCCATCCCCTTATTAAAAGTGTATGGTGGTGCAACTACACCTTTGCCTTTGGGAATATGGCTCTCTCGTTTCATCACCATTTTCCAGTGCAGCAACATGTTACCCCTTACACAGAGCTCATGAAAAAGCCACAACTGACTTCAAAGAATTTTAGTAATTTTCCTTAGCATTTTCATTAAATTCATGTTCTGTGATTTTCTGAACCTAAGTTGTTTTCTCATCTCTCTTCCCTCCTTTTAAAACTAAAAGGTGTTTCTGCAGGTAACATTACAACTTAAAGAACCCTCTGTTCTTTTAACATCTGGAAATAAAGACATTTTTAATTGTCGCATTTTCCCCATGTTTAGAGTCTATCAGGCTCTGAGCTTCATTTTTGAGTCTTTCCCAGTATCAGTCTGGTCATTTATTTTGCACTGTATCAGATCACTCCAAGGTCTCTGATAGGGCCTGGGAATAGATCCTATCATGTAAGAATAAGGTTCCTTGAGATGCTTAGCTACCACAGCTCACTTCTACATACAAACATCTCACTTTGATTTTCTCCCTATGATGACACAGATGAAAAGCTTGTCAGTTTTGTTAGTGTTTCCTTTGTTTATGTTGAAGTAATTTCAGATTGTCCCTCATCTCTGTTAATACTGGTTACTGTTGGAAAAGTGCTTTAGTTCTATAGGTAGCAGTGTACAAGTATATCACTTCCTTCACTTGAAACAACAGTTCAGCAAAATAGTCCATCAATTGCCATATTCTTTGCAGACTAAAGAGTCAAACTCAAAGACAAAATTATTGAATTTGTCCGTGAACTTATTGATCTAGTTTATCCGCATCAAGGGGAAGATACATCTCAATGTATATTTTGGGATCTAGTCCTACAGAGCTTACTCATAGAAAATTTCCATTAACTTCAATTGGAATTTTGTCTGAGTAAGGTCATCAGTATGAGTCACCTAATCCAGACATGTTGGAAGAAAAATGTTAATGCTGTGGGCGAGATTCTGCTTTCAGTTACACTGCTCACCTTGAGTATCTCTAGTGCCACCAGTGGAGAGATGGTACTGTAGCTTAGCAATGTGAATAGAAAGTATCCTAAGATTAGATAATTCACAAGTAATTTATGCAAATTCAGGCTCCAGCCTTACAATTTGTTCAGAGGGGCTCCAGAGAGCCATAGGAATCTGCCCACATGTAGTTAACGAAGTGCAAGATAGGGGATTTAGGATTTAGCCTCTTCTGCTTGTGCAATGTCCCCCAGGAGATAGCAATTGCTACTAATGCATGCATGGTTTGGATGTTTTCAGTGATTATTTTTGTTTTGTGTGTGTTTACTTTGTGGATTGATCATGTATACTTCAGCAACTGCTCTACACTAGACAGACACAATTCAAGTAATATTGGCTAGTTATTACTGATCATGAATATCATATGGTTCTCCCTCAGGAAGAGCTAACATGAATTAGGACATTAATATTTTCCTTTCTGGGTCAAAAAATCCTTGCCCAGCCATCTTTCTTAGAAAAAAAGATTGCATAGAATTGAAAATCTAATATTATAGTAGCTTCAGAGAGGTAGCCAAGTTAGTCTGTAACTGGGAAAACTTAAAAAAAAAACAAATAGTCTAGTAGCACCTTAATGACTAACAAAACATGTAGATGGTATCATGAGCTTTTGTGGGCACGATCCACTCCATGTTTTGTTAATCTTTAAGGTGCTACTAGACTATTTGCTGTTTTTTAAGTTTTTCCTTTTTAATATTTCAGTGTCAGTCACACTATGTGTGGGCATTCATTGTCCTAGGAACCCAGACTTTGGTGAGAAGTTATTTGTGTGTGTGTGTGTGTGTGTGTGTGTGTGTGTCTATATAGCAAATCCCACAACCAGTGTGAATACTCAGGAGTGCAAGAGGTGAATGACAAAAGGAGCAAATACTTGAGCAAATACTTGGAGGAATCATGTGGTATTTCCCCTGTTTTAACCAGCATCTTTAAGGCCTTTTTGTATAGTATAGGTTCCATAGATAGATAACTTTTCAGAATTCCAAAATTGTATAGATTCCCAATGTATTCTCTATACCAGCTATAAGGTGGCTCTGCACAGATGTTTATTTTTAAAATAATGTTTTAGCAGAAGGGAGGACTTTTCTTAACTATAGCCGTTTGAAATAGTACACTGTGTATCTTATACAGGTGCTCACACAATACTTACCACATAAAATAATCCATTGCTTATTAACATAAACAGCTACATATAATAGCTAATTCCAGAGACCCACAGACAAGTGAAATTGTTAATATAGACACCCTAGCTAACAAACAATATCATGAGATTTGTTACTACACATGTTCAGCCACTAGGCAAAATTTTAAAAGATGAAGTGTTTGTGCTTCTGTTATTTAACTCAGTGAAGAAATGAAGGCAACAGGGATGGAGGAGAGTGTTAATGAAAGTGGGATGTTTGACATAATTTAGTAAAAGGAGGTTGGATTTCTCTACAGCAAGTGAAATCTTTCTGGGAGTAATTTAATTTCTTCATGATATGTAGGAGTTTAATTTCACAACAGAAGAGAAAGGTGGTAAATGCTGTCTCTGGACTTATAGTATAACAAAACCACCTCCATATCAAAAACTAGTTAAGGTTTCCAAGTGACAACAGTGTGCTTTATCTTCAATATCACATCATTTACCAAACCAGATTACTTAAAGGCAAGGAAATTAATAAGACCATAAATCATATACTCCCTACACATAATAAACCCACCTTATTCTTATCAAGCAGAAAGCAATGTATTTTCATCCCAGTACCACTAACTTAGCTAAGACCAGGGAATATTTTTAAAAGAAATGATCTTAAATTGAATTATTTAAATGTTTTCTTTTAATACACTTAAATGAAGAGTAAAAGTGGCATAATATTAAGGCGCCATATTAATCCCTGTATAGTCAAAGTTGAAACTAAAAGTGCGTCTATACTGCTGGGCTTAACTCGAAATAAGCTACACAAATTGAGCACACCAATTGCGTAGCTTATTTTGAAATAACTTATTTTTAAAGTGGGAGTGTCTACACAGAACTCATTTTGAAATAGAGCACTCTTCCTCCAACTTCCCTTACTCCTCTTACAATGAGGGTTACACGAGTCAGAGTAAGAAGTCCTCCAGCTTGACAGTATTTTGACATTATTTCAAAATAACTGCCTGCTGTGTAGATGTGGACTAAGTTATTTCGAAATAATGCTGCTGTGTAGACATACCCTAAAAGAATGTCTACATAGCAACAACTGTGCACAGCCTAATCAAATTAGCTTGAATCTGGCTATCAAGGTTAACAATAGCAGTGTAGTTACAATACCATAGCATAGAACAGCAAGCTAATGTGCTATGTATGAGCCAGGGTCTGTACCATGTTTGTACTACCCATGGTGAAGCTTTTTCTGTGTAGACATACTCTAGGTTTCAATCACAACAAGTTTCATTTTTTCTCACATTTCTAACTTGTAATAGGAATCTTTATAGTTAGGTTAGGCTGAGTGGAATTCTGTTGCATTTTCTGAAGTCTAAAGGGTATGTCTACACTACAGTGTTATTTCGAAATATCTAATTTAGAAATAGTTATTTCAAAATATCTTATTTCGAAATAACGTGTCTACACACAAAATACATTTCAAAATTGCTTTTTGCTATTTCGAAATAGCACATCCACACTGATTGGACGCTGAATCGCATTTAAGGCCAGCCAGAACTGGTTCCGGCAGGGTATCAGGTCAGAAATTACCTTGTAGCCTAGGTGGCTAGTAGGGCACCCTGGGATGGGCTGGAGGCTCCCTATTTTGAAATGTGTCAAAATAGCAATTTCAAAATTGGTGCTATTCCTCATGGAATGAGGTTTACCAATTTCAAAATAAGCCCTCAGCTATTTCAAATTATTTTCAAAATAGCAGTTGGCTTGTGTAGATGCTAGGAACGTTATTTTGAAATAACAATTGTTATTTCAAAATAACTTTGCTGTATAGACATACTCTAATAGACTAACTCCACACTGGAGTCAGACAGACACTTAAGTCATCAGGAGCAGCCACAGAAGATTTAAACATCTCCTCATATACCATTCATGTCAGACTTTGCTTTCTACAGTTCTTAAACCTGAAGATTCCTCCTCAACCCTTAGTGGTAGTTTTCTCTAGCTTCTATCCACCTCACTCTCTTCACTTCAGCCTCCCCTCCATCCTTTTCTCCGTTCTTTTCTCATTCTCTACATACTATGCTTTGTTTCAGCCAATTCCTTTCTGACTTCCCACCCTTACGCTATAACATTAATATAAAAGAGTAAACAAAACTCCATCCAAAAGAGATACATAAACATATCAACAATCAGAAAAAAAGTCCATGGAACTCTCATGATGCTTGGAATTTTCAGTGTGGGTATTTAGATCAATTTCTTTTCCAGTTAGATTGTAAGCTCTTTGGCACAGGGACTGTTTATTCAGTATCTAGCAAAAATGGTGTCAAGATTTTGAGTGGGGCTTCTACGAATTACTGTTCCACAAATAACTGCCACAACAGCAGAGGAGTTCTCAACTACAACCCAGATTTCAAATTGATAGAAGGGAATAGAGAAGGGAAGTTATATGGAGAGGGTTCAGACAGAGAGTTGCATAATGGGGAAGCAGGGAGGAGCCTGCAAGTGATGAGGTGCCCACATGGGCAAAGGGAGGAGAGAGGATGTCTACATGATCAAAAAGGAAGAGCAAAGAAGGAATTGCAGGTAGGCAGCACAAAGGGATTGAGGTCTGTCAAGAGAAAGGCATGAGTGGGACAGAATCTGAAAGGGAAAGAGGCTTTCATTTGGTAGAAATAATGAAATAATCTACCCAAGGCAGAACACTGAACTGGCTCAGACTCCACCCCCTCAGTACCTGAGCTAACTTTTTCCCAAGGGATACATAGGAATCCTCTGTGCATGTATAAAGAAAGCCTCATTTCTTAGTTTCAGCCTCTACAGGAATCCTGATTCTGACTCTCCAGGCTCCTGAATACCTTTGGGAGGGATGTAAGGCCAAACATACACACTGCTATCCTTCCTCCCAAAAAAGAGGGTTTTTCATTTCAGAATGTCCCTTGTTTTTAAGGTGTCCCATTTTTTCATGAAATCTTGTTCTGCTTCTGAAGTTTTCAGTGGTGTGTCTGCTTGACCACAGTGATATCTTAGTCCTCTCCCCCTTGTTTTATATATATAAAACAAATAAATCAATAAAATCCTTCCTTTTCTCACTATTGGCATCTGCTTTGTTGTAGTTGCTCACAAGCACCATATTGACTTTCCTTTTGGAAAACCTCTTGAGCTTCTCATTCTCTAGAGTAAAAATGGATAGAGTCTAAAAAGAAAAGAAGCTTCCTTACTTGTAATTCTGCTTCCCTGTAATAAAATCATCCATTCAATCATCTCTGTTTCGAGTTCAGAGATGATATCTTTTTATGTACTTGTTTTTATTTCTCTTGGACTACTAGACTATTTGGAGGGCAATATTTATACCTGACAGTGGGGAGTGCCCACTGGTCAGTAAGGAGATGCAGTGTGCACACCCTCTATATATACACAAAGAAGGCATATTTATACATAGCAGATGCTAAAGGAAACTGCTCTCAAATCCAAAATACACCCCTGAAGAAAAAATATCTTTGAGGGATCTGTTTTTCATTTTTGCATCTTATCACTGGATAATCTGTATTTATCTGTGCTTACTGTTGAGTCAGGCCTTTTAACATATAATCCATGCAGAAGCCACAGCAATCAGTGACAACCATGATGAAAACAGCATAAAGTGTTAAGATACATAAGTGTAAAATGATTCAGAGTCCACGTCAGTCACTCATACTCATGCTGTGTAGTGTCTTATTAGGCATGTAGTGCCACCGAAGAGGAAACAAAGTGAAGGAAAAGAACAGTAATATGATTATGTGGTTACTTATTTAACAGGGCTCTAATCAATGTGAGTATGCATGGTTGAGTTGTGCTTTAAATAAACAGAAAAGTATAGACATCAGTCATATAGCATAGCTCTATTTAATCACACCAATGAAAGTCTACTATAGGGATAAGGTCATTCTATAGTCTTTGGCTTACACAATGAGAAGAAAGTTGTCCCAGTAGATAGGGCAATAGCTTAGGACTTGACACCAGGTCTGATCTGTCCCATGTGACCTTTGTTACATCATTTAGGGCTAGAATCACAAGAATATTTAGGTATTACTCTGTTCACTGATACTATGTTAATAGTCTGATAGCCTCTGCACAGTAGAAACCTGAGCCCCCAAATAGGTGCACAAGTTCCCAGTAGAATAGATGGAGAGAGTTACATGTCTAAGAAAGGGATCCTTGTAAGTCAGAGAGCTGAGTGGAGAGCCACCTAAGCTAGCCAGGAGACAAATGCCCAGGAAAGGGGTAGGGACTGAAGAGAAAAAGGGCTTAGGTGCCTATGCAGTTAACCTGGCTGATGTGTTAAAGATAGACAACTCCCTCCGCTGGCCCCACATATATCAGTGGCCTACATCTGGCTTACCATCTGTGGCACCTGAAAGATATCAGGTCTTAGGTATGCTCAAAGCATGCCTAGAGGATCAGGCCCCACGGGTGAGATAAACACACCCTTGTCTGGTTTGAGCAACTCACTTCACAGCCTCTAGGTCTTCAGCTTGAGCGAGTTCTCCAAACTACTCATTGGCTGAGAGTGGCCTGGGTGGGTTTTCAAATGCAGACTAGTGGAAATAAAAGTGCCCGAAGAACTTGGGGGACTCTGGGGTTAGACACCAGCTCAGCAGTGGCTTTGAAACTACCAGTGGTGCTTAAAGAGACAGACAGGCCTCTAATACTTTTGAGGAAATAGGTCCTAGTCTCTCTATGACCCAGTTCTTCATATATAAAATGAGTGTAATAGCATTGCTCTACTTCACAGGGATATGGTGAGGAAACAGATTAAAAATGGTTAAGCACTCTGATGGGAGCCATATAAATACCGATGACAGAGGATACAATAGTAGAGTCTGTTTTCTACAAAGAAATGTAGATGCTAGCAGATGCTCCCCTTCATTTACTCGAGAAGGCAGCTAGAAGGCTCCACATCCACTGTAGTTAACTTATAATCAATAAATTAGGTCAACATTATGCTTACAAATGTATTTTTCTGAGCATAGATTTAGAAGTGTCCATGATTCATTAAGGAAGTAAAGACAATATGCCTTTTGTCACAGTAGCAGTGGCACCAGTCAAAAGCCCGGGGCCTTTGCACACCTCCCCTCCCCATCAGTAGGCCTGGGCAAACTAGATGATCTAATGGTCCATTCTGGCTTTGAACTCTATGGAAGAAAGACATAAGGTCATGCAAACCTTCCTCAAACCTCTGAGCATCTAACACCCACGCTGTCAGAGTAATAACAATCTCTTCCTTGGTGGCTACTCTTTCATCCAGCATGCCTCAGGCCTGCTATTCCTGAGGAACACATACTCAGCTCCTTATGAAAGCCTTCCCTACTTTTGAAGATCCTCAGGGCCCAATGTATCTGGTTCCTACTTAGCAGGAACTGGCTGGCTGCTCATTTCAGATATATTGGCAACATGAAGTTTCCTTCTTAACTACACCCCAGAGTGCAAACCTCTACAACTCCAGAGCATATAAAATTTAAATTGAAGAATCGTCAAGTTAAAGTGGATTATAACCTGAGGCCCATTAGAGGAGCTAGTAGACTTATCGAATCCCAGAAGTAAAGGAAGGAACATCAGAGGCTCAGGAAAGAAATTGAGGAAGGAGTAGCAAGAACAGAGAAGACAATTAGATCAAATCTGCGTATCAGGAGAAACAGACAAAGGTAGGGTAGTAGATCACTGTTTGTGGTTCACACACCATTAGTGGTACCTCCTGCTGGCCATTCTGGGAATTAGCTCCAGCCTTTCCTGACAGGGTCTTTTCCATTATCCTCTTGCCCTGCAGACCCCTCTTAGTCCACCAACTGCAGCCTCTTCTTCATGATTCAGTCCTTTGGCCAGGCTACCATAAACATCTCCCCCATCCTCATTCTGAGGTAAGAAAGTCCCTGTAGAAAAATGGGCTCAGGAAATCTTCTTAGTCACTGCCCCACCAGTGCCATTTCATCAGCAGCAGAGGAAAGTTGTGTCTCTGGATCGGCAGCTCTCTCATCAGTAGAGAAAGTTTGACCTACCCCATACCTTGCCGCTTTTCCTTTGAGCCTTGCCGATCTCTCTACTTCCTCTAATCTTGCCAAACCACACTCCTTCCTCCACAAAGTGCATGCTTACTTGCTTGCCCCTCACCCAAGAAATAACTGAAGACTCTTTCCATTCAGCTCCTTCTGTTGCCAGCTTTCTGGCGTATATAGTTTGGGTGTGTCTAGACTACAGGGTTTTTTTTGAAAAAAAAGTAGCCTTTTTTTTAAAAAAGTCACCTGCGTCTAGACTGCAGTGGCATTCTTTCAAAAGTAAATCGAAAGAATGCAGCAGTGTTTTCAATTGCAGTAAACCTCAATTTACAAGGAATAACGCCTTTTTTCAAAAGTACTCTTTCGAAAAAAGGCACTATTGAATACAAACTGTGCTATTTCAAAAGAGAGCGTCTAAGCTCTCTTTCAAAAAAGCGGCTCACTTTTTTGAAAAATCTGCTTGTAGTCTACACACTCTCTTTTGAAAGAAGCTTTTTCGAAAGAGTCTTTCAAAAAAGCCTCTTTCAAAAGATTCTTTCAAAAAAGCCTCTTTCGAAAGAGGCTTGTAGTCTAGACGTAGCCTTTTTGCCCAGCTGCCTCTCATATCTGAATTAATCAAATCCTACTCCTTGTCTCCTCCTGCAAGTGCTGCCTATAGGATAATTGGCCCTACTTTGCCCTCTCAAGGTCATCAAAATCATTATTGATAGGAAGTATGGAAATGGAAACGGGCTTAGGGATTAATGACAATAAAGAAAGAGCTAGGGAGATTCATTTAGTATGGAGAAATGATCAGACACTGGTTGGGGTTAGAAGTAGTAGGAACAGAGATAGAATTGGAGTAGAAAGAGCAAGGTTGGTGGAGTTGTGATAGAGACTTATTGAACCTGAACCTTTAAATAAATAGACTTAGGGCTTGTAAGAGTCAGCTTGGACTTGTAGGTGTTGCCCTTAACTCAGCTCCTGTCCTCACAAAAACAAAACAAAACAACCCTCTCACCCAAGTGTCATGGTGCTTTATACCATCCTGGAGTAACAGATAAAGCCAAAGCACTTCTTACCCATGGGTTACTAAGCCTCACATTTTGCATGGATATTGGATGATAAACAACTTGAGTACAGGCAGTCCCCAAGTTACGTGGATCCGACTTATGTCGGATCCGCACTTATGAACTGGGCTTTTCTCGCCCCAGAGGATGCGGGCGGCGGGACCGCCCAGACGCGCTGAGATCCCGCTGCCCTCGTCCTCTGGGGCAAGAAAAGCTGCTCCGCGTCTCCCTGGTCTGCTGGGGAGGGGGGGGCAGCAGACCAGGGAGACGCGGAGCAAAGCCGCGGAGGACCCGGGCGGCGGGACCGCGGCGCGTCTCGGTCCCGCCGCCCACGTCTCCATGGTCTGCTGGGGTGCGGGGGCGCAGCTAGTGTGCCCCCCCCCAGCAGACCAGGCTTTTCTCGGGACTCCTGGGGCAGAGCAGCTGGGGCGCTGCTGGTTGGTCCCACAGCGCCACTCCTTGGCGCTACTGGACCAATCCGGCAGCACCCCAGCTGCTCTGCCCCAGGAGTCCTGATTCAGCCGCTGCTGATCAGTTTCAGCAGCGGCTAATCAGGATGCCTGGGGCAGAGTAGCTGGGGTGCTGCTGGGTTGGTCCAGTAGCGCCGAGGAGCGGTGCTACTGGACCAACTCAGCAGCACCCCAGCTGCTCTGCCCCAGGCGTCCCCAAGTCAGCCAATGCTGAAACTGACCAGCAGCTGACTATAGGAAGCCCGAGGCAGAGTTGCTCTGCCCCAGGCTTCCTGGAATCAGCCGCTGATCAGTTTCAGCAGCAGCTGACTTGGGGACACCTGGGGTAGAGCACCTGGGGTGCTGCCCGGTTGGTCCCGCAGCGCTGAGGTGCGGCGCTGCGGAGACCTACCCAGCAGCGCCCCAGATGCTCTGTCCCAGGCGTCCAGATTCAGCTGTTGTTGAAACTGATCAGCAGCTGATTCCAGGAAGCCCGGGGCAGAGAAACTCTGCCTCGGGCTTACTGTAGTCAGCCGCTGGTCAGTTTCAGCAGTGGCTGAATCTGGATGCCAGTTCCAACTTAAGAACAAATTCGACTTAAGTACAAACCTACAGTCCCTATCTTGTACGTAACCCGGGGACTCCCTGTACTGATGATTTGATGATTCTGCAGGGCTTTTCCAGTTTTCTCCTGTTCCCACAAAAGCAGTTGAGTTATCCCAAAGTAAAGTGACTCAGCTTATTGCCGGGCTAAGAAACTTGGAATATGGTCCTGAAAGTCCTAGTACCCAACAGAAGTGAAAAAGCGCTATAGGTTGAACCTCTCTGGTCCGGCACACTCTGATCCGGCAACATCTTTGATCCAGCATGATTTTAATTAGCTGGAAATCCACTTAACATGGGTGTGGTCAAGTCTGCTGTGGACCCATAAAGCTTGTTTACAGCCACCAGTCCTGGCTCTCCGTGTTCTGTACTGTTATTTAGCTCTAATTTACCCCTAAATGTCCTCTGAGTGCCCAATAAGCAATGGAATTGTTAGTAATGCCGCTAGACAATATTGACCTCCCAAGGTTCGGCAATTCTCTGGTTCAGCACCAGTCAGGTCCCCAAGGTGCTGGACTAGAGATGTTCAACCTGTAGTGTGGGTGCACTAGAGGGATACATTTTTTAACTAATTGACACATACATTCTCATTTATGGCAAAAAATTTACACATTATGTTTGTCAAAAAAGCACACATATTTGAAAACAAGTTACTGAAAAAATGTAGATTGGGAAATTATCAGTGAACAAATGTTCTAATCTTCCTGGTTAACTGCCCTCCCTGTCCCCCCCCCCCCCCCCCATCAACAGCAAGAGAGCTAGGTTTTACAAGACACAGATTGCGATATACAGTACTTCATTAGGTAGATAATTTATGATTAAATATACTTTAAACATTGCAAATTCAGAATACTGTGAAAGAGAGTTGACTTGTGTAGTTATCACCGAAATAATCAATAAGGAGGGCTAATTGCTGGAGGGGATTTAATGTAATATCCATTCAATGTGCATTTATGATTATCAGCAGCACGATCGCCCCTTCTGGGCCCAATCCTGCTTCGTCTGAAGTCAATGAGAGTTCTGCTGTTGATTTCAGTGGAACCAGGATTCGGCCCATTGTTTGCTAAAGAGTGAGTCATTATTTGTGACATTTCTAGAGGGAGTAAACCTATGGCAGTCTTGGAACTGAGGACAGAGGTAACTAGTATGTTGTAATATGATTAGCAAATGATAATGTGAACCACAGAAAAACATACAGGAAAGAGAAAAATTTCCTGGCAAGTGAAATTTTAGAGACAAGGAACAGATAATTCAGTGGGGGAGTAGAGAGTGGATTTTCCTGATTTTTCCATCACTACGCCTCTGAAGCTTTTCCCAGTTAATCATGGGGAAAAGGGCAGGCTGGCCAGTAATAGAATATAATAAGATTACAGAAAAATAAGTGAGTTGGGTGCACAGAATATTTTAATATAGATTGTATACTTTTATATTATTGGCACTAATTTACATTTAATTAGGAAGACAGCGTATTTAGCGTTTAAAACAGAGAACTAAGATCAAGACACTACCCACTTACTGTGTGACCCTTTGAATAACATTTAACCTCTCCTGTCTGTTTCCTATAGGAATGAGAATGGGAATGTCTATTTCTATAATGTGCTTAAGGTTTACCGATAAAAATAATACTTTGAATTTATATATTGCTTTTAATTTTCTGGTAGCTTTACAAACACTTTTGAATCCTCACAGTTCCCTAGAGAGGTAGATACATTTTACAGACAAACCAAAGCTAAGTTAAGTAACTTGTTCAAGATCACAAGGGAGCTATCATTTGCTGGCAACATATGTGAGGGAAACACTTTAGCACATGTTTAACATAAGGCATGTGAGTAATGCCATTAAAGACATTACTGTTCATATATTTATTAAGAGCTACCATTAGAACTCATTAGGTCCTCATTAGCAGTTCTGGGCTCAGACCACCAGTCTTCTCTAAAACTAAGCCTCTTTGTATAATTGATGATGATATAATATAATATTAGATAGTCTTAGATACTCTTCAAAGACATAACATATTAATTATATACATTTCAAAAGCATCTGTTGCTACAGTATCCAGTATTCCTACATAAAATATCTAATACTTATACTAGCATATGTGTTAAAATATAGTCGATGTGTGGATTTTTATTTTTCAATCTTACCATAAAATAATTTTTCAAGATAATTAATATGTCAAGGATGTGCCATAATTAGAGCTAATTTTTTTGGTTATGAGTAATATTATATATGGCGATAGCATCTTCATTTCAGTCAGGCTGGGTCCTCAGTCTGCCAGGCATTGTACCAGACACACAGTGACAATCCTTGAGCCAAAGAACTTGTAATTTAAAAGAATGTTTCTGTATAACTGACAGGTTTTTGAAATGTTTTGTCCTGGATGATAAAGAAATGAGAGGAAAGATTTTTTTTTTCATGAGACAGATTTTTGTGGGCAATTCTAGATGTGTTTTTTTGTGCTGGGGTTGAACTTTCTTTTTAATTACTTACTTAATTAATTAATTGAAAGGCATAAAAACCTATGTTATACACTTCTAATGCATGATTTTGGAGTAGGGCTTGACATATCTCTGCGTGTGTCCTGGAGCTCTAGGATCTGGTTGTACTCCCTGTGACAGTATCATTGCACGCTTATTACAATCCGCGGTTCTTTGCCCCGAAGTGAATCATGAATTGAATCAAATCCACATTCGTGGTTGGCTGTGTGTTTTAAATAGTGGGCGCTCACCTCGCGCTGCTTGTTCGAGGCTTTGTGTGTGTGTGTGTGTGTATTTGGGAAAAGGAAGGCGCTAGGACCGGGCTGGCTCCTGGTCTCAGCCGGGAGGAGAGAAGGGGGGTGCACAGTGACTTATGCAGAGAAGGCGCTGCTGCCATTTCCACTCACACTCCGCACTCACTACTCAAGAGGGAGGGAGGGAGGGAGGTTACACACAGGCTGACTGAACTGAGGAGCTCAGCTGCCAACACTCAACACACTGCCTGCTGCTGCTGCTGTACTCCGGGCAGGGGGAGGGAGGGAGAAAGAGAAGGAGAAGAAGAAAATAAAGAGAGCAGATAAGCAGAGGGGGGGACACCAGAGAAAGAAGGAAAAGCAGAGGACACCTCCCTCCCTACAGAGAGAAGACTTTCCATGGAGCAGGGCAAAGAGGGAGAAGCCTGAAGCTCAGCAACTGGGAGAGACGCTTTCCTAGCAAGTTCCTTGGTCCCTGGAGAGAGGCGGGAGCTTCCTAATAACCACAGTTGCTGGGAAATCATAGGCATTCCGAACCTCTGATCATTTAAACCCAAAGAAAGTTCAATGCAATATTCCAAGCTATTTCTAGTTGCCTCTTCGGGGTAACTTTGGAGGACTTGCTGCTGCTGCTGCTGCTGTCGCCTGGAGGTGAGAGGGGAGCCTCGGCCGAAGGGAGGCGAAGTTGTTTGCACAGGAGGAGAAGATGGGCTGGAAGAGTCGCTGCTGCTGGGGAGGCGGCGGAGGAGGGGACCTGCTCTGCCTGCTCACCCTCTTGCTGGGGTTCCTGCTGCCCGCCTGCAGGACTCGCATGTACACCAACCACTGGGCTGTGCGGATAGCTGGGGGGCACGAGGAAGCCAGCAGGATAGCTAGCAAGTACGGATACGTCAATATAGGACAGGTAACCCTCCTTCGAGCTGCGTGCGCTGCCAGAGGGGATCGCTGCCGATGCGCTGCCGCGGCTCAGGCGGGGCTGGCACCCAAAGTTGCGGAAGGGCGCGCAGGGCAGCGCCAGGGGGCGGGGAGAAGTTTGCCCTGCGGGCTGGACTCCCCGCGCGTGGGGCGTCCTGCGCGGCTCGGGGGCAGGGGAGAGTTGCAGACCTGCCGGTGGCTTGTGGTGGCGGGGAGGGGGAGAGGTTTCGACCCCGTCGCGTTGGCTTGTGGGGCAGCCGGGCAGGTTTTGTGCTAGGCCAGGTGTAGCCCGGAGGTTTTAATCGGACGCGGGCGTGTGTGTCCCTGTGTGCAGGGGGCCGGGGAGTCGGGGGGGGGGGGGACTGACGCGTGTGCACCCAGCCAGCCCGAAGCTCCTCTCGGCAGACACTTTTTTGGGGAGGGATCGCGCGAGCGGGGCGGGGGATGGTCTCGGTGCAGCGCCCTGGGCACGGCTCAGACGGCTCCTCGCGAGGTGGGAGCGGGCAAAGCGCCCAGCCAGGAGACGTTGCAAACTTCCTGCCTTCACACAGCTGCTGGAGTCAGAGGGGAGAGGGGGGAACAAACACCCCGGCTCCCCACCCCTCCTCTGTGTCCCGGGGCTGGGGCGGGCTGAGCGCTCTCGAGGAGTGAGCCCAGCAGGTAGAGGAGCGGGGCTGTTAAAGTGCGGGGCGAATCGGTGCTCACAGACGGTGCCCGGTGGCTTTTGCGGATTGCTCTGAATGCCCAATAAAGCTCAGCTCCGGGGGGTGAGTGATGGGAACAAGGACACAGCGATCGAGCCAAAAGACGCGCTAGTTCAGCCAGGTAAATTTCCGGCCAGGCTTGGAATCCGTCCCACCCCCGGGCTCCCCGCCAGCCGCAGCTGGGGGCGTTCAGGGGCGCACGTTTCTCGCACAAATGAAATGCATCTGAGGGGAATGACCCTCGCCTGCTGACGCTGCGGGGAAGTGGCTCTGCGGCTCGGAGCCTTCTGCCGCTGGGGACGTGCTTGGGGAGGAGGAGATAGCTCGGAGGCAAGGCGTAGCAGCTCGGGCCAAGAGAGATCAGGGCATCGCGCCTCGCTCCATCTGCGCCGTTCCACAGCCTGAACTTTGAGCCCAGGCTCGGAAAAACCGGAGCTCCCTGAACAAGCAGATTGTGACACACGAGCCTAGGACACAGCGGCTGCTTTGGCCAAGGTGGGAGTGGGAGAGATTCTAGCCCCCCCATTGTGGACACATGCTGGGGGGATTGGGGCTGAGGAAGGGGGGAGAAGGTGGCCAAGGGGAGTCCTTTTGTGCCCCTAGATGCCAACGTGCCGTCTTGCAGCCGCTACGGTTTATAGCAGGCAGCGTGGAGAGAGGAAAAATAAGCCATACTAGTCCTGTTAAAATCCATGTGTGCATGGAGAGGGGGAAAAGATTGAGGCCGAGCAGAGGAAGTGGTCTGTGCCTGCATAGTGGGCATTCGGGGGGCTGATGTACAGATTCTGGCAGGACGTGTACTCAGAAATGTAGATTGTCACAGCATTCATGTCAATGGGGGAGAATCACTTTCCTAAATTTGTATATATGTACACTCAAATTAGTTTCCCCTTTCTCTGATTCATAATACAATTAAAATGGGAAAGAGAGACAATATCTTCTTGAATTCAAGCAGATTTAACACACAATCATACAAATCTTCCTTGATCTATGCTCAGTTAGTTTCATGGCGACTCTGTTGAATCCACAGATGTTTAGTTAGAAAACACCTGGATCTGTCTGGATCCAAAAACAAACCCTGAGAAAATTATTGGATCCAGACACTTGGAGTGAGGAAACATCTGGTTCTTGCTGGATCCAGGCTCTTTTAGAAATAGTCTGCTGCTGTATCTAGGCACAGATACTACAGTGAGGAAAAAAAGGGTCAAGGAAACTCTTTTGTAATGTACTCCCTGCTTGGTATATCACACATTTCTTGGTATTATTTAGCCTTATAAAGTGTGAGAGATTATCCAAAGCATAGCATACATTGATTCTGAGTGATTCAAAATAAACAATACTGTTTTGTAAATAGTTTTATTTGCTGTACTTTTTATTACCCCAATTAAAAGTTTAGAACACAAAATGTAACATATACAGAACACTTTTGCATCTCATGGAAGAAATTCACAGAAATACAGTTGCACTTCAGATCTTTTTCACCCCATCAGATCAAAGGACAGTAACACACACCCAATTGTTAGTACAATAAAATCAATTAACAGATAGTGTTTCATTGTATTGAAAGTTACAGGAACAAATACTCCTATTTTAGGGGCACAGAATTACAAGGGCAAATTGCACTTACTCTTTGCAAAATTTCGCTCCAAATTGCCATTTATATCAAATATTGTAGCATCCTGCACTACTGTTTTTGTGTTTATTTTTTCTGGGCCTTTTCTTTCTTTCTTTCTTTCTTTCTTTCTTTCTTTCTTTCTTTCTTTCTTTCTTTCTTTCTTTCTTTCTTTCTTTCTTTCTTTCTTTCTTTCTTTCTTTCTTTCTTTCTTTCTTTTTGTATTTTCACGTTTACCTCAGTAGTTTGAGCATTACTGTATTGTTCAAGTACAGAAACCGGTCATATAGTAAGATCTATGGAAAAGGATTATCTTCCATGCCAAATGGCTACTGTAGGGCCTGACCCTGCATTCCTTGCACACCCAAACCTTCTATTGGATAAACAAGGAAAACAGTAGCTTTTGGCTTATTGTGTATCAGTGTGAAGTGCCATGTATACACCTATGGCCTTATGTTAATAATACATACACTGCTGATCAGGTGTGCAGAGGAGGGGACAAAATACAGAGCATATAAATAATAGACAATTGGAAAATGCATAAATAGATCTAAAAATTAAAGAGGCGAATAAAAGGTGAATAAAGAGGTGAATGCCCTTCATTTAAGTATTATTTAGGTATGCAACCATGCAGTATGCAAATAAAGAAAAGGAAGACTATAGGAAAATTTTAACTGGGAGCTATGTGTGTGAGGGAACAAGTGTGCATTAGTGATGACATGAACAGGCCTGGTAGTTGATTCTGCTTGCTACTAAGCTTTAAACAGGAAAAACCTGCAGTGGATGTATAGTAAACCATTCATGGAGATAACTACTCATGTTTTGGCTACTAGATGTCACTTTGCTCTATCAAACAGAGAACCCAGGCCATGGTGTATTACATATTTATGTGTTTTACAGTAGCATGCATTTGATTTGCCTTGGTCTGGCACTTTTAAATTTCTTATCACTCCTCACTTCTACCGAAATGTTCTCCAAGTGGCATTTTGGCATCACATGTATGTCCCTGTGTATTCACGTGAGGGGTCTGTTCTGTATCATTCCACCCCTCTTAAAATTTGATACTGTTTCAACAAGTTGCCAGATTGCTGGGTCTACAGCAGTGGTCTTCAACCTTTTTAAGTACAAGATCACCTTTTCAATTTAAGTCAGTCCAGGATCTACCTTAAACCCAAATACCCTTGTCCTACCTTCCCCGCTCCTTTTTAGAGGTCCTGCCCCATCCTACCCCTTCTCCCAGGCCCTGCCCTGTGGGCACTGGATACTGGAGTGGAGGGAGGCTGACATCTTGACATCAACACTCCTCTTCTGCTTCCCCTCCCCTGAAGAGCAAGCAGGAGGCTCTTGGAGGCAGCTCCAAAGTAGAGGGCAGGAGCAGCAGGCAGTGGGGGGGGAGAGGCTGCTGAAGTGCTGTGCTTGATAGCCAAACCAGTTAGGATCACCTGTCAGAGGCTCCAAGACCTACCAGTAGATCCCGATCTACTGGTTGGGTGACCATAGGTCTACAGGTATATGATTTTAATTCCACATACTATGTTACCATGTGGATAGCGTAGAACTATGTGATTCAGAGTGTACATAATACAAGTTAAAAAATAGCATCATTCTTGTCAAGTATAACAAAATGTATGTAATCTCTACATGTAAAACAAAGCATACTGGTTATCTTGCAGGTAGTATATGTAGAGTTTATAGCGCACAGATGAAAGATTTGAGGGTTACATTTTAAGGACAAAAATTAAGGAAAGGAAATTGGGAAGTCTAAGGAATAGGATTTGGCTGTCTAATTATTAGGGAGAATTAGAAGTCACAGGCAAGGGAAAAGTGATGGTTGTTAACATGGATTTGAAGAGTGGAGGAATCAATCTGACCAACAACAAAAAGCATGGAAAGTGAGGGAGAAAAATCTATGCCAATACTAGATGAGAATCTACTATTTATTGTGGAAAGGCAATGGCTGAGAGAAATCTAATAGTTACAGAGCACAGGGAATAGACAGGAGAATAGAACACGAGAAATTCTAAACGATTGTGAGAAGAATTGTGTTTTTTTTTATCTGATTACACCCTTAAGTACCTTAGCACAGTGATTCCCAACCTTTTTTATCCTGCAGATTGGCAAACCCATTCACAAACTTTTGGCAGACCAGTAACATTTTATTTGCATATTTGCACATTCATTATGGTAATTAATTTTTACATAGCATCTGTACGCACACAATACATGTCGTAATGGATCAGAGTTTGACGATATCTACAACACTAAAAAATTAACAGTAAGAATTCCCCTCTGGCTGCTGGGTGGGGTAACCCCTCTCCCAGGGGTGACTGGTGCCTGCAGAGGGAGGGGTGCAGGGGGCATCCTATTTAGCAACTGAAATTTTGTCAGGGGCATAGAAGCTGGTGCCCCCAAGTGCTACCACCAGTCACCTCTTCCCTCCCCAGCTCCTAACCCTTAGGGTGGGGAAGCTGCCATTGTATCTCCCACATCTCCTTCTGTACAACCCCTTCCCTGTGTCTCTCCCTTCCTCTGCTAGGTCGCTCTTACTCCCAGTCTCCCCACAGCCTCCCCTCCCCACATCTCCTGTTCTTTCCTTGTAACTCCCGCTCAGAGTGTCCCTCCATTGCACCCCTAGTCCCATCCCATAAGTTTTCCTGAATCCTCCCAGTCCCCGTTCAGTGCCTCCTGCACCCCCCTCCTGCCCCAATTTCACACATCCCTTCTCCCATCTCCCCCTTATCTGCCCCCATCCCTCTTCAGCCCCTCATAACTCCCCCAGGGTTGGCTCCACCTGCTCTGCACATGCTGGGAGCTGGCAGCAGCTTCCCTGGGCCCCAGGCAGGAATCGCAGCCAATTCCACTGTGAGTAGCCCATGGCCAAGCCTTCCCCCTGCAGCCCTGGATCACTGGGGGCTCTGCTCCCAGGAGAAAGGAAGGGTCTCTCTGACCTGCCCCCACAAGTGCTGCCTGCCCTGGGGCAGTGGCTCACTAGTCTGGGGGTGCTGCCCTGAGAGAGGATCCTGGGGAGCAGTGGGACTGGCCCTGCTGGAGATTCCCCCTCCCGGCTGCAGCTCAGGCTCCAGGGGCCCAGCAGCAGCCCCCACTGGGACTCAGGGATTTGGCCTGGAGTCTGGCCCCAGAGTCACCACGAGCTGCAGCTGCAGGTTGCTTCCTGTTGCCCAGACCGAGCCCAGCCCTGGCTCCCAGAGCCCCTGCCGGGTTCTAGCGAGCAGCTTCCCCTGCCCCAGGGGCCCTCCTGCCCCTGGGCTTGGGCAGCATCCTCCACATCAAGGCAGTGTCATGCAGAGAAGCCAACAATTCCAGGGAGACGAGAAGGGGGGTTTCTGCACAGACTGGGCCTTGCTCCAGAAGCCCAGAGCCAATCAACAAGGCTTGGGAGTGGCCTGTCCTTGTGCCGTGGCCTGGCAACCAGCAGTTTGCAGCCCAGCACCAGTCCATAGACCGGCGGTTGGGAACCACTGCCGTAGCAGACTCCGTATGCATATGATGGCAGCCAAGATTGTTACAATTTTAGTTTTGTAGACAATATTACTTCTAGGTGAACTGAAAGAGAGTCTTCTTTTGATTGGATCAGCAAGAGAGGTGCTATCTTTATGTTGGGTCTAAATTGCTCATTGCACAGAAGAACAGATCCACAAGCAATATGAAGTGGACATGAAACTATTACAGGATTCTGAACATGGCATATTACCACCTCTGGAGAGAAAGGACAAAGAGGTACATTTTGAAATAATTGAAGATTTGAGAGTTGGGCTTTAGAAATAATGTACAAAAGGTTACATCTTGGCTCCTTAAAGTCAGTGTGAATCCTGAAATTGACTTCAGCAGGCATTTGCCCCAAGGAATAAAAGAATTACAACAGTCTAGATAAGAGACAATAAGGTCATATATAAGAACTGATTCCTAATATGAACACTGTTTCAGAAGTGACTGTGGGAAGACTTGCAAACCAGGAAGATCCTGAGAATATTGTCAATTGACTAAATTGAACTGAAGGGAGCAGTAGAGATGGAGAGATTAGATTCAAGGTGCTTTCCTTATCAGCTGATCTGTCCATTTTGAATGAGTGGAGGTGAAAGAAGTTAGAAGAAAAACAAGCCAGAGAATGAGATTTAGTCAGAGTGCAAGTTAATTTAGGGATAAGTCAGGAAAGATGCTCTAAGCATCTCTGCAGAAAAGTGATACTCAATGTTGACTTGAGAAAAGAGATGACCATTGGAGATGCAATAATGGGTGGCGGTTATGGTATGAAGTTCAGACAATACACGGACAGGACTGTAGAAAATATGTTTTATGTTTTTTTGTGTGTGATTTAACTGTTCCTTGATGGTGCATGGAAGTTAGTTCTTGTATATTTTGCTTTGTTCAGGTGATTGCGTCTAACATGTTCTTCAAATATCTGAGTTCGTTTTCATTGTTTGGCTGGTGTTTTAATACTGGCCGTGGCCAGAAAACCTAATCAGACATTAGATAACTAGATCAACTAGTCATGGGTAGATATGATAGATAGATGAGGCCCAGACGCAAAATACTGAAGAGAAGTCCAGATCGCTGCTACTCTCGGTTTCTGGTAAGTTGGAGATTTCTACCAGCGTGCTGTATGTGAAGCCTCCTTAGGGATTCCATCTTTTATTTCGGTCTGCCCAGTAGATAATTGATGAACTGGAAGTTCCAATCTTCTTTACATTCCCAGAGGAAGAAGGGGTTTTCTGATACTTTTATCTGCCAGGAGGCCGTGGAATGAAGAAAAGGAGAAAGAGAGAGAGAGACGTTTTTGCTAAGCAACCGCTGTCGTAGTCTCCATTTTTTCTTCATTCTTTCCTGTGAATAACTCCACCTGCACAGGCTGTATGGTATTTTTTTCTTACCTTTACCAGCATGACATTGACAATGACATTGCCATAAGTCTTGACAAGTGTACTGTCATGGATAGTTATTTGAATAACTGCAGGAAAACTAACCAGAATGTTACTAATTTCATTCTTTGTCTGACTTGAGAAAGCAACGAACAGCAGCTGAGGTGTTGGGAAGATGACATGGAAGAATATTTGATTCTTGTTTAGAAGATTGTCTTCCTAGACATAAGAGCTAGAACTGTTTGTTTATAAAGGGGGAAGCCACAATCCTGCAGAAACTGATGATGCAGGTCCCCTTATTGGTTTTGACAAGTAGGTAATCAAGCCTTGATTATGGATATTCATGAAATTTATTCACTATGTGGGTTTTTTTATTTTGGTAAGAATGTCTTAGTGATGAAGGCTCATTTTGATAACTGTAGGTAGTGCTGTAGATTTTGACCATATTAAGTCATACTGTTGGACCAGATCTTGCTTAGATTTAAATTAGTGGGACTGTTTCCATTTACTTTAATGGGAGCTGGATCAGGGCCATGGTGCTTAGTTATTGACAATAGGCCTAGTGTACATCAATAGTAACTCCATTAAAGGCAACAGAGTTGCCATAGTGTGAAGCCAAGTGTGACAGTCCCTAAGCTGCGTGTGTTAGAGTGGGCCTTTGTATGACAGAAGTGTGGTAAGAGATGACGTAACATCCTGAACGCTGATGTTCAGTGATGACATTTTTCTTGGTAGTCTTAAGAAGGGAGATTCTGACCCACTCTAAATTGGCAGTTGGTGAGTTCCTTTTGTGTGTGGGAATCCCTGGCTGGTGTTAAGCTGTCTCTATAACATTTCCTCCCAGCTGTGCCTAGAATGGGGCAGGAGTGCACTGTATTGAACTCTGTCCAGAAGATGGCTTCTTGGAGAAGCTGCTACAAGTTAGTATAATTCAGACCAGGTCTATGTTAATTACATAGCTGGAGTCGATGTACTTTCCTTGTTTCCTGTAAATACAGCTTTTCCCTGGAAATAAATTTGTGGCTTAGAACTAAAATGTTCTCTGTATATTGCAGAAAGAAACACTCGTTTAAAATCAAGAAGAGGTTAAAAAGTCAGCAGCTCTGGCTCTGACACTGCCTTCCATGGTTTTGGGAAAAATCACTTAACCTTGTCTTCCTCCTCTTCCTATGGTATAAAAAGGAGGCTGATAATGGGTTGGTTGCATGGGTTTTCCTTAACTTTTTGAAGCTGCGATCCTCTTGCAGTTTGTGATCAGTTTGTTTTTCCAGTTCCCCTTTTCTGCTGCCTGCATCAGCCATAAGCACTGCTCCTAGCTCAGGTGAAGCACTCTACCTCTTCCTAATCATGCAATAAGAGTGGTAAAGAAAACAGGCTTTTACCCTTGGAAAAGAGGGAGGGAGTGAAGATTTCCTTTCTGTGGCTCCAGAGGAATGGGATAAAAAAATAACCTGTTGCCTCCATCCTAAAAGGGGGTGGGTAAGTGGGTCCTTTCTTGATTCCAGGGAAGGGGTGAGTATGTAGGTACCCTCACCATCCCCACAACTTCTCCCTTCAGCCCTTGATTGTCCCAAAAGATCATTCTTTCCCTTCCCCTGATTTCATCTGGGCTGGGAAATGCAGCTAGTGGCCTACCACCACCTTTCCCTCATCTTCTGGAGGCAACAGACTACATCTTGCCTGGTATTCTGCCTTGGGCAAGACAATAAGGACTCTCCGTGTTTGAAGGATAACATAACAAGCTCTAAAAGTCTCCTATATAATATCACAAGCTATGTGGGCATGCGAGGAACCAGCCTATGGGAATTGCAGATTACACTATTTATTATAATATTAGTGTTCTGTGCTTCATAATGATTTGAAAAAAAAAATCTAGTCTACACCCCAGGATCAGGAGTGTTGTGTAGGATTTTCATGCTTTTAGGACATCACCCAAACAGGGAATAAATATTAATCAGCTCCAAACCTGAAGATCTAGCAAAGGCACAGAGAAGCTGTTGTTGAAAGAAGAAAGATTGATTGTTCAGAAAGATTGAGGAGAATTCTGCTAGCAAGTTTCCTGTCTTGTTGCCTGTGGGTTACAAGGGAGCTTGCTGGTAACTTGATAGTAAATTTTAAAGTCAGACGGTCACGAAAAAGTTGCAGCTGAACTAAAAAAGAAAAATCCTAAAATAAGGATTGCTTCCTTTCATTGAGTGGGGGGTGGAAGGGGTGCTGTCACTGGCATCTCACACTGGCTGATGCAGAAATGCAGGCTGATAGACCCATGATGCTCTATAGAAGCACTTTCAACCACCCAGGACTGTTATATTTAAAGATTCAATACAGAAGACAAGACACTCAGATCTCAGTTCAGGAGGTCATGAAACTGAAACAGGGCATAGCCACATGAGAATTTGGGTCTTTGTGTAATGAATTTACATAGTCCTAGTCACAAATACAGGAGCCAGAGCTAGGATGTTAAAACATCCTAAACTAGATAAGCAGGCCTGATGGTGGGGAGTGAGGGGGTGAACGTAGGGGGTCAAAGGGAGCAATTGCCCTGGGACTCAGTGATTCAAAGGAACCCGGGATTCCCAGGCCACCATTACAGCGATTCAAAGGAATCCTTGGCCCCTTTAAATTGCTGCCAGAGCACTGAGCACTGAGATGGTCCTGGAGGGGTGGTGCCAGGTGGTGCCAGCCTCCGGATTGTGCAGAGGGCTGGATGCCTCAACCCAGTCCCTTCTGCCCAAGGCCCTGCCATTTATGGGAGTGTAGATTCAGCCCCCCCAACCTTGCCTAGTGGTTCACGGGGGCTGTTGTGGATATGTTATTAACAATGTGCTTATGCAGAGATAGCAAAAATGCAGGAATGCAGCTGAGAAAATTAAATCCTGAGGTAAACTTTATAGGGAAAGACCTCAGCTGAGCAAGAAAGAAAGGCAGATGACAATAAATAGCCACAACTCTACAGAGTGAGCATAACGTGCAGACTGTCTGCTACTGCTATTGTGCTAGCAAACATTCCAGGGTCATCAAGAAGTGTCCATCTTCTGAAGAGATCTGAAGAAAAGGAAAGGAAAAGAGTATTTTTGCAAAGCTAGCAGGCAGCAAAAGAAGACACCCATGGCACAATACAAAGAGGAGAGCATAGCAGATGAATCCACATTCAGCATTAGATATCTTGTAGGTGTAGTTAAGACTAAAATGAAATAGCAATTCAGATCAGTAAATGCGAGTGCTGGTAAGGAGCTGAGTAACAATCATGTGCACTATGGGCTGTGATTTCACATGCAAACTAATAATCTACGGGGAGTAACGTAAATAAGACAAAATGGAAAACAAAATGGGTTTACAGTATGGTGGAGTCAGACACCATTATACGATTATTCTACGCGAAGTCCTTAGATGCACTGAAATACATTTTTAAGTGTAAGAATTAATTAGATTTAAACTTTCAAGCAGTGAAAGGGGTTGAAGGAGCTGAAAAATCTGATGAAATGGGAGGCTGATTACAGAGAGAGTGTCAGAACGAATCAATAAAAATGGACACTGTATCTACAGATGATATTTCCCCACATACAGAAAAAGATAATGGCTGGAAATGGGGTTCTGTTTCATGTTCTTGGTTGCCTGCTAGGAAAGTATTGTTGGAGGTGCGCCCAAAGTCAAGAAAGCAAAATTACCAGCGCTGTTAAAGGCACATTTCAGAGTAAATGCAAATAACCTTTTGAAAGAAGATGTGTACCAAAATCATAGGTCCGACTGACTAGACCAGCAATTTGGTGCTAGTTATAGGGTTGCCAGCTATGGATCTGTATCTAACCTACAGATTTAAGAAAATACTCCAGTGCTCATGCTATCCCTTGCCAACCCTAGAAGAAGAAAGATCAAACCAAACAAAAACCCAAGGTCTTCCAGTCATGGTTGCCAAAGATGGCTACTGGCACATAGGGGAGGAGACAGAAAGCAGTTATTTGGCAATGTTCTGGATCCTCTATGGATGATACTTGTAGCTTGAAACACCCTTTGCAATGGCAACTAGTCCAGAAGAGTATCAGCAGAGACAGTAGGAAGCCCTGCAAAGACAGTTTGGGGTGGAGGTTGTTGCAGGTAGCATTGTGGTATATAGCCGAGATCTGATCATGAAAGAACTAGGTGGCCATGAATAGAAATTGATTGAACTGGTAAAGAAAGCAAGGGGAAAAAAAATCTCAAACTGCAAATGAAATTAGGACTTTGGCTGTTCCATAGATAGGGCATCTGCTCATAAATGAAGCTGTACATCTAACTCCTGGGAAATTCTGGTAATACCCATGCGAGAAAAAATGCCAAGCAATACAACACTTTGTGAATACCATGCAACATTTCTGCCCCACCCTTCTGATGTTTATAAGTAACAAAAAGGACCCCTTCTGGGAATGACAAAGCAATTAAACAGACAAAATAATTTGTTTGCCAGTATCCAGTAGAAGCAAAGAAATGAATGAGGATGCTCTAGTTCAAGGCAATGCAAATGAAAAGGAACCAGGTGCAGCCTTACTACAGGAAACATCCCAGCAGCTTTTATGTCAGTCTCACTTTTGCTTAGATGGGAACAGTATGCAGAGAGAGAAAACAAGTATCGTGTTACAATATTTTCGTGGGAGAGATTCACTCAGTACTTGCATACTGGAGATGTGGTCAGTGACAAAGGTATAGATCATAAGCCTCCAGAAAACAACTTTCATAAACCTTTTATATTACCTCAAATGTCTTCAGTGTAGAAGAAATATAATTTGAAGTTACATTATTGCAAAGGATCAGAAATATACAAAGCAGATTTCCTATGTAGAGCAGCTTTTCTATCAGACGTATGCTACATTTGAAACGCTTAATTGTAAGACATTAGAATAAAGATAGAGGAAATTAACTATGCTGAATTGCTTTGTAGCTGGATCAGCATCTTGCTTAGATAGAACAGCCTGGACAGCAAGATTAACTACTGCAGCCACTGAAAACAACAGGTCTGTGTAGAAAATGTGGAAGCTGAGCAATAGTGCATAGTGTACAAAACAGAAATTATATACATATGAGCCAGAGGTGTTGCACCCAAAGTTAAGACCTGAGACATTGGCAAGAATCCATGCACACAGAAATGTGTCTTCACAGAGCCAGAATTATTGTTGTTTAAACATAAGTTATAATTATTTGTAGTATCTAGAGATTTGAATGAGGATTGGACTTCCATGTGCTTCAATCCTATTAGTGTGAGGATTAAACAGCTGTCATCACTAACATGATATGAAGATGCAAAATGTCCTAGAAATGCTCAACAAAAATAATAGTAATAGTTGTAACAACAAGCTCTGTTATCTCTCATGAACATACCACTGACCCAAATTTAACCAAAGCTACCCATGAAAACATATTTCCTAAATAGTTGTATGCATGATGTTATATTTTGCCTTTGTAAAGGACTTCTGGAAAAAAGTGCAGTCACTGACTCTAGCTCTGATCCTGAAAACATCTGCCAGTAAAAGAAGATATGCTTATAAGAGGGACTGCTCATGAGTGTAAAGTTACTCATGTGTCCCCACCTTTGCAGAAGTACACCTCCGAATCATTAGGTAATAGAAAAAGAAGGCTCATCATTTTGCAGCAGGTCCACACTTTTGATCAACTCATGAGCCTTTTCATGTTGCCTGAGTCTTTTCATCTATTTTTCCCCACTACTCTGACTAATGGAATGTTTTTTATTTGGTTAATAACTTTCAGATAACAAGTATCCTACATTTTAGAGTAAAATCCTGCTGTGACATGCCCCATTTGGAATCACATGTCGTGTTTGTAATTTTGAATGTCAAATGGAGATAACAGTCAAATTGATGAATTGGGAAAGTTCAATTTTCTAACAGGAGGTCTGAAAACACTGAAGTTCAAATTCTGGCCTTGTGTGCAGAAATAATTCCACATGAAGTCAATAGAACTTGCTTCCATTCCTAATTAATTGGGGCAGAATTTGTCTCTTAAAACAGGAAGAAGTTTTACCTCTCCCCCTCAATGAAATAAAAAAAAAATCCAATGTTTGTACCATGTGTTTAATCTGTGGTAAACAATTAGGAAAACTTGATTTCCTATCAGCAGCCTAGAATATTTGCAAATGTTACAAGACAAAAAAACCCTCAAACAAATGAAAAAATCATGAAGGGTCATTAGGTTTGTCTCTCTCTCTCTCTTTTTTTTTTTTTTTTTTTTTTTGGTAAAGTAAAAACAACCTTGAACTTTGCTCTTTTTTGCCAAAAGCAGGTTTTGTTCATGTTTGTTCTCTAAAGCCAAAGTACAGTTCTTAGATGCATTGTTAGAACTCATGATTTAAAGGATTGCTATGCATTCTTATTCAAATTAGGATTAAAAAAAAGGTGCTGCATTTGTGCCTGTATATGTGTTCAGTGGGTAGCGAAGGCATTGTTGACATCCATGTGCTAGCAATCCAAAACTAGAATCTGATGGTGGCCTACATTTTTAGCTGTTTAACTTAAAGTACCAGGTAGCATTCACTTCTGGATAACAAGTAAAGAACATTCTATTTATTTATTTTGCTGGAATTTTGTATCCTTATTGATATGGCAACCAGCATTAACTACAAATAATATACAAACAAAACAAAACAAAAACAAAAATTACATAGCTTGTGGTGACACCACCTGTCACCAGTACAAGGGTTTGATTCTGCAAATCCTTGCATGAATAGTTTTTATTCACAAGGGAAGTTGACTGTGCCCCAAATATGAAACATACAGAAGCCTAAATTAATAGGCTAAACTAAGCCCAAACCAAAACAAATCAACGAAATGCTACCTAAAAATGATGGGAAAGGCCTCACGGCAGATTGGTCTACAGTAAGCTAGCCAGGAGGAATGAATTCCAAAGGCAGGCCCCATAGACTGAGACTGGCCTGCCATCAACAACACAGCTGCATTGTTGTCACAGGTTATAGAGTGAGCTGTGATCCCTCAAGGCCCAAATCCATTCAGGGCTTTAAAGATGGCTTCCAGCACAGAGTAAGGGATACAAAGATCTGATCACCATCCTTACAAGCACATGGTAGCTTTCCCCATCGAAGTAACAGCTACTTTGTCAGTGAAGCTTATGGATAGTCTTCAGATCATAGAATCGTAGAAGATTAGAGTTGGAAGAGACCTCCAAACCTCTGCTCAAAGCAGGATCATCCTCAACTAAATCATTCAAACCACAGCTGTACCAAGCCTCGCCTTTAAAACCTCTAGAATGGCTGAAGATTCCACCACCTTCCCTAGCAGCCCATTCCAGGACTTCACTACTCTCCAGGTGAAACACTTTTTCCTAATATTCAACCTACATCTCCCCCACTGTGACTTGAGACCATTGCTTCTTATTCTGCCATCTGCCACCACCAAGAACAGCCTCGCTCTATCCTTTTTGGAACTCCCCATCCCCTGTCAAGTAGTTGAAGGCTTCTATCAAATCCTCCCTGATTCTTTTCTTCTGAAGACTAAAGCCCAGTCCCTCAGCCTCTCCACATAAGTTATGGTGCCTCAGTCCCCTAATTATTTTCATTGACCTCCACTGGACTTTCTCTAGTTTGTCTACATCCTTTCTGTAGTGGGGGCCGCAAAACTGGATGCAGTACTCCAGATGTGGCCACACCAGTGCCAAAACAGTGGGAATAATCATTTAGGTCCCTCTGCTGGCAATGCTCCTACTAATTCACCCAACATGCCATTAGCTACAAGAGCACACTGTTGACTCATATCCAGCTTCTCATCGGCTTTAAGTGCAAACAATCCCTAGGTCCGTTTCTGCACAACGGCTGATTAGCCACTCAGGCCCTAGCCTGTAGTGGTGCATGGGATTCTTCCATCTTAAGGGCAGGGCTTTGTTAAACATAATCAGATTTCTTTTGGCCCAATTCTCCAATTTGTTTAGGTCACTCTGGACCCTATCCCTACTTTCCAGCATATCTATCTCTTCCACCAGTTTAGTATCCTCCACGAACTTGCAGAGGGTGTGATCCATCCAGATCATTCATAAAGATGTTGACCAAAACCAATGTAGCCTAACGACAAAGTACCTAGATGTCCATCATAATTTACACATTAAAGAGATGTGGTTGCAGCTACCAGCCCACCAATGATCATACTCAAGAATCCAGGAACATCAATACCTTCTACCAGAGCCCCAGTGTTATAGGGTCTGACCTGAACTGGCATCAAGCCCTAACACCATCTCAGATTTGTTTTCTTGAGGTTCTCAGAAACTGGTCCAAAACACTTATGAAGTAAAATATTACTCCTTTTAGTTATTTAGCACAGATCGTAGGTCAGCTTATGTGACAAGGCATCTTTCTCCAACTCACAGTTAATTTAGTCCCTTGCTGAGCTCAATAGTTTTTTCCCCTGAAACACAGATCTTGCCTCCCTGGAATTTCCTCAAGTTTCTTACGGCTTCTGCCCATCATTATGTAATTCCACTTACATTTTTTTTTGTCTGGTTACCATAGAGATGTTTTTTCCTCAGGTCTCTCTGACCCTACATTTTATGAAAGGGCATTCCTACTCCCTGCAAATCTCTTGCTTTCCTCTGGCAGAACAGGCCGGGTTCTTATAGGAAGTTCCACACCCACCCTACTATCAAGTGAACCTGATCACTTGACTCAGCCACCAGCCCAAGCCCATGTTCATCATCTGAAGCTTGATAGCTTGACACAGGTGGGGTTGTTGACTGAACTCAGCTTCTGAAAAGGGACACCCAGAGTGGGCTATTTTGGGAAAATTAGTTCCGTGGTTTTAATAACTAGTGCTGACACTACAACCACGTACTCTGCTAGATGTTTCTCCTGCCTCTGAGCAGCATTTCCTTCTTATTAGTGTTGAGTCATTTACCTTTCTTTCTCATGGGCTAGGAATACAGTGAAACTGTTGCATTTGGATAAGAAGACATAATGCTAATGACATAAATCCAAAACAAATAATAATCCCCTACTGTACATTCAGGCACATGAGGCAGGAGAAAGTGGTTATCTCTTTACATTTCTGATATATTTAAGGCAATTAATTATTTTAAAGCTGCCTTTTCAAAATAATATGTGTCCAAAGACTTGAACCTCTTTAATCCGGCAGTCTTGGGAAACAGGGTTTGTCAGATTAAAGATTTTCCTGGGCCAGAGAGGGAGTGAGGGGGATGGGAGCAGGGAACTTTACCAGGTGCTCTGTATTCCCTGCTGCTCCCAGGCACTGCCCCACATTGCTTTGGGAGTGGTGAGACAAGCCTCTGGCAGAGTGCGTTGCTGCACAGTTGTTCCCCAAGTTGAGAGGAAAGAGGAGCAGCAGTACACAGAGCTGCTAGGGTCTGTATCACCAGTGTTCTAAAATTAGGGACACCTGGAGTACAGTGGTAATAGTGTTCTAATCAATTCATGAGACCTTGTAATGCAGGAACTATATACCACAAAAAGAAATGTTTTACATTTGAAATGTGGTTTGTACATTTAAAATACCTCTTCTTTTGTGCCATTCATTATGTACATTGAATCCGATCATAAAAACAATTCTGTGAAGGCAAAATGTTTTTCTTTCCTTTGCACATGTAATTTTTGAGATACAGCTATGTATTCATGTGTGTACAATTTTAAAGGATTTCCAAAAGATTATTTTTATAAGTGTGTAATAGACCTACCTCAAGTTTTGTCCTGAATACAAGCAGTCCCCAGGTTACATGGATCCGACTTACATCGGATCCCTACTTACAAACGGGGTGAGGCAACCCCGCACTAGCTGCTTCCCCCCAGCAGACCAGGGAGATGCGAAGTTAGCGTCCCCCCTCCCCCCAGCAGACCAGGGAGATGCGGAGCGGCTTTTCTCAGCAGACACCTCAGCTTGAGAATAAAGGACTGAGGGAAGTAAGGTGTGAGAGAATAAAACTGAGCTCTGGAGAAATGTTTGGCTAGAGTTTCCCCTACAATATGTACCATTTCCGACTTACATACAAATTCAACTTAAGAACAAACCTACAGTCCCTATCTTGTACGTAACCCGGGGACTGCCTATACTTTCAATGGCCCTGGTAAATCTAGATATCTGATCACCAGCAGTAGCTGGACTTCACTGCTTTCACTGACTTTTCTCCACAGACAAGTACTGTTCCCACGTACTTTGAGAAGTATCAGTGTGTCAGTAACACGAAATGTAGATCCAGAACTATTTCCCTGATTGAGCCTGGATTCATCAAGACGTAGATAACTTTTTCTAATAATTTCTAGTTGTACACATCAGGCAGCAAGTGTTAAAGACAGGAGAATGGCTGTTATGCAGTACTAGACATAGTCCATAATTCAAACAGTTAGGTCCCTCTCCTGCTCCTACTCCAGTAATGACAGATGGAACGCAAGTGCTCAAACAAACTTTAAATTAATGTGAGTCTTTTCACAATTTTTAATGGAAATTGCATTGAGCTCTGATTGAAACAACATCTAGCATACATCTTGATGAATGCAGACTCAATCAGGGGAAAAGTTCTGGATCTACATTTCATAGTACTGACACACTGATACTTCTCACAATACTTGGCAACAGCATTGAAATTACTTCAGCCTGTGGAGAAAAGTGAGTGAAAGCAGTGAAGTCCAGCTACCGCTAGTGATCAGATATCTAGATTTACCTGGATGTATTTTGTTTCTCTTATTTATGACTTGATATACCTAAATTAAATAGGCAGTAGTTTGCTACCTGATTATACCTAGAACCAGCAGCTCAGTGATTTAGCATAATCCAGATTTTGTTTTGCCAAACCTCACATAAACTGGTAATATGTTCCTGATGTTTCCTTTCTAATTAGGATTGCATGCTACAGGATCCCTTATTTTTCATGAAGCTTGTCTCTAAATTCTGCCAAGTACAAGTGTTTACTTACTAAAAAGTATTGGATTTCAATATCTGTCTATAGAACCCTGTGCGCAGCACAAGTGGTGTCCTTGCATAAGTAGTTCCATTAAAATTAATGGGATTACTGCATGAGTAAATATTGATCATGTATGTAAAGGTTGTGGGATCAGACCTCAATTTTTCTGTAGGATAGAGTAGTGCCTTTTGTAAATGTCTTTCATTGACCAGATAAGATGTGTATTTTACCACTGAAAAATCTGGATTTGGGATGGTTTGACCTTTATTCATGCTCTGTTAAGCGTATTGTGCAGAGTGGCAGATTTTTAGACTTTGATACAGGACAAAGTCAAAGACGTATGTTACAGTTTCACTGTTGCAGGAGTTTACACTGATAAAATGAGTGACTGAACTAAAGATATATTTAATATTGCCACACATCACGTAGATGAGCTAAACCCATTTCCAGTCATTCTTATGAGTCACTGCTTTATTATTCTTCAAAAAAAAATTAGTGAAGACGGGGGGAACTACTTAATAAAGTCTGATGTGAAAGTCAGTAAAATGAAGACATCAATATACAGCCAATAGGAACTGAGTTTGGATTTGTAAGGCAAAGTACAGTCTGAAAAGATGTATAGCTGCAGTTTTGTGTGTAATGTGGAAATAGTGTTACTACTGTATGTAGATGTGTCAGACACTTTAAATGTTATACGATCTTATATTAATGCATTAGTGAGTTTTATGGGGAAATTAAAATAACTGAACAGAAACATAAGCACCCTATCTGAGTTGGTGCCCATATCTACAAACCCTTCTTCGTGCAATGTAATAAGGGGTTCATGCAACCCTTATTTAGAAGACCAGATTCTTGTCTCTCTGAAACCAGTTTAGCTCAATTAACTTCAACAGGGTTACTTACTTCTGATTTACTTTGGCGCAAATGGGAAGAGACTACTCTGGTGGGTGAGTGAATGTTTTCAGGACTTGCCCATATTTGTTAAACATTTTGTCTTCAATTTTCAAAGGAAAGTAATGCATATTTTCCCATGAATTTGTTTGAATAAAACATAAAATCTATTTAATAACTTATCTTTATATGATTGGCATGGTTGAAATAAAAGGGGCTAAACCTTGTAAAGCCACATTCTTTTCAAGAATTATTTCATGTATTGCTAAGAGTTCAAATTAATCCCTCCACCACCAGTAATGCTTAGGATTTGGAAGAGTCATAAAATATAGAATATGTCAGTGATGCAAAGTAGTTAAATGAAGATTCAAGGTACAGTATGTATATTCATTTTCTTTTCCTTCATTCTCCTTTTGCATTTCTCCACTAACACAACATGAAATATGGATAGAGTCAGTAATAACAATAATAAAGGTTTTTCTACATACAACATGTACCAGCTAGATCTTTTAAATTACCAGCTGGTGAGTGAAAAGAAAAGAAAAGAAAAGAAAAGAAAAGAAAAGAAAAGAAAAGAAAAGAAAAGAAAAGAAAAGGATTAGAACAAAAGCTGTGGTTGCATGAACCTCTTGAAATGTTAAAGAGACTTGTTTCCTGCCCAACAGCTTCTTTAGAGAAACAAATATTGTCATTTCCCCCCATAGATTCTTTCTGGGTACAAACAACATTCATTATTCCTTGAACTTGTATGGGTAATGGTTACAAAACTGTCTTTAAATCACTGCACATGTCAGGGGTAAAGTCTGTTTACTTTGTGGGCAATGAGATTAAAGTATTTGCTGCACTTATTTTGTAGTTCCTATGGAAATACAATGAGGTAAATAGCTGGTTTAACAAAGAGAGGCATGAACAATCAGTTTAACATTACATTATTTTATTTGACAGGGATATTAACTTAAAGGTCAATCATGGAACCTCTCCCTTCATAAAACTCTCATTTATGGGTCTATAATTATGTTTCCATTATGTGGGACGGTTAGGCTGGCTATGATGCATCATAATATTAACTAGCTTTACCTAAGAAATCTGAACATGATCTTGTTTAATGTTAAGAAATCTGTTGAAGAATTGAAAAAAAATCTTGTGTCTGAGTCTCTTAAGGTTTGAGTCACTTATTTTAAGATATTAATAAGCATCAAAGCTTCTCTTTCTGCCCTTGAAGGGAAATGGAAGAGAGGAGTGGGGTTCTTTATTTTAAAAAGAAGAATTTAACATTTCTTTTTATTTGGAGTGGTGAAATGATCAACATAATGACCAACTATCAGGGTTAAATTAATTAGGAATTCTATTGATTAAGCCCTATACAATGCCAACAACTTGATGGTTTTTACTCACAGTACAGGCAGTCCCCGGGTTACGTACAAGATAGAGACTGTAGGTTTGTTCTTAAGTTGAATCTGTACGTAAGTCGGAACTGGCATCCAGATTCAGCCGCTGCTGAAACTGATCAGTTTCAACAGCGGCTGAATCTGGACACCAGTTCCGACTTACATACAGATTCAACTTAAGAACCCCAGGCGTCCCCAAGTCAGCTGCTGCTGAAACTGATCAGCAGCTGATTCCAGGAAGCCCGGGGCAGAGCAACTCTGCCTCGGGCTTCCTGTAGTCATCCGCTGGTCAGTTTCAGCAGCGGCTGACTTGGGGACGCCTGGGGCAGAGCAGCTCGGGTGCTGCTGGGTTGGTCCAGTAGCGCGGCCGCTCCTCGGCGCTACTGGAGCAACCCAGCAGCACCTCAGCTGCTCTGCCCCAGGCGTCCTGATTCAGCCACTGCTGAAACTGATCAGCAGCAGCTGAATCAGGACTCCTGGGGCAGAGCAGCTGGGGTGCTGCCGGGTTGGTCCAGTAGCGCCAAGGAACGGTGCTGCGGGACCAACCGGCAATGCCCCACCTGCTCTACCACAGGCCCCGGGCTTTGCTCCACGTCTCCCTGGTCTGCTGGGGGGGGGGGGCACTAGCTGCGTCCCCCCCCAGCAGACCAGGGAGATGCAGAGCAAAGTGGCAGAGGACTCGGGCCGGACTGCGGCGCTTCCAGATCAGCGCCGCGGTCCGGCCCAGGTCCTCCGCAGCTTTGCTCAGCGTCTCCCTGGTCTGCAGACCAGGGAGACGCTGAGCAAAGCGACGGAGGACCCGGGGACGGACCCGCGGCCACTTCCAGATCAGCTGGAAGCGGCCGCGGGTCCGGCCCCGGGTCCTCCGCCGCTTTGCTCCCCGTCTCCCTGGTCTGCTGGCTCCCCCAGCAGACCAGGGAGACGGGGAGCAGCTTTTCTCACCCCGGAGGAGGCGGGCGGCAGGACCAGGCGTCCCGCCACTCCAGTCCTCCGGGGCGAGAAAATCCCCGTTCGTAACTGCGGATCCGACATAAGTCGGATCTGCGTAACTCGGGGACTGCCTGTACTTGACTCCAATAAGGGCCAGTTTTGAGGTCCTTACTGAGTTTTTACTTGAGCCTGTACTGGCATAGTCCTGCATTGAAGTGGTGTGGTGTCACATTGCTTCTAGGCAAACATTAGCAGGCATTCTTTCTCAAGATGTGCAGAAAGCATCCATTGGCTGGTCCTCCCCCCTTCCTGAAGTACAGCACTCCCACATTTCACATGCTGTGATAGAGGAAGGTGAGGCCAAGGGCCCATCCTATCCAGGCTCCTTATTCTTTTGTGGTACTGAAGAGACTTGCAGTTCTCCCTGTCCCTGGGGCCTTTTTTTCATTGTACAGTCATGTAAATTAAGAGACCAAATAACCCTTACCTTTTATTTAGTCTGGCAATCTCCTATTGACTTTATTGGAAGTTTCCCTGGAAGAGGTGCTCAGGATTTGGCCTCCTGTGAATATTAATTCTCTTGGAATGTTTTGAAGGAAATTGCACTGGATGCAATTAATTGTAGTCAATTAAAATCTCTAAGTAGTTTTATTTAAAACAACCAGTTAACCGCCCCCTCCTCTGCAACCTCATTTATAAGGAGAGAAGAACTTCAGATTGAAATCCACTGGATTTAAATAAACATATAATCCCAAAAAGCTGCCACAATCCTCTTTTGAAGGATTGTTCATCCTGTTTAGAAGGGTGCTTTTAATGAATAATTCTGTGTGATTAAACCCATATGAATATGAAACTATTGATGCATTTCTGATCTTTTTTAAGGTCATCCTTTTAAAAGATTACAGTGTTCCCTGGAAATTCTGACCTCTTTTATCATTGAATCCTTTCTCATTTTTTGAAAGACTGCTCACTTAAGAGTTATACTAATAGGAAGACTACACTCTAAGTATCAAAATATTTTATTTCTTTTGATGATACAAAAGCATTACATGTTGCTAAATGTTTCTCAGCCATTCTCCTTTCATCATGTAATTTTAAATGTTGAATATGGTTTCCATAGTAACATTGAAATATGAGAGACCCACCAGACACAAGTTCATTTACAACATTTCTTTCTGTGTATAATGGTACATTCTTTTTGTATTTGCATCATCTATTGATACATAAAGTTTTGTCCAATTACACTGAGCTTTACTAAGGTAGTTAATCAATTATTAGTCTGCTACATAGCTTAGAGAAAAACTGACATATCTTTATATTGGTAAATATATTTTGGAATATGACTCATTCCAGGCGGAACAGTATAGAGAAACTTTGATTATATAGGTGTTATACAAAATGCAGTATGTAATCTTATGCAAATTATTTCTATTAGATTTTTTTTTAATTTCAGGAGTCCTTTAAAACTGTATATTTTCTAACATGTTGTGTCTGCACTGCTGTTACTTCTAATTAATTTTGGGGGTTGAATATTTTAAAGCTTCTTAATGGATTTAAATGCTCAATTCATATTAACACTAAGGCAGTGACTTTGAAAATCTCAGCCTTGATATTGAAATAGAACAGAGGCAAAAAACAGTAATTGCAGTTGGGACTTTTGTTGGTCATTTTGTCTTGTTAGCAAAGGCACATATAAAAAGTTAAAAGACTAGAGAGTTTATTTTGTTTTTTCTATGAAAGTACTTAACATGCTAAGGTTTTTGTGGGATTTTTAAAGCAAAATGCAACAGTATGTAAACAATAGTAATAACAGTTAGACATGAAAGAACATAATGCAGAGCTATTTTAGGATAATAGCTCAGTTTTTCATTTTGGACATCTGATTGAAAAACAAAATTGCATCTTTCCTGTACCATGTAAGTGCCTGTGCAAAATTTCTCCATGCAAACAGTTGAAATACAGCAGAAAATTGCTCAAAGCTGCAAAGGAAGTCAGCAGTGGCATTCATTACTTCAATAAGGTGTTTTTTCTGTGTTTAAAAAAAGAAGAGGGAATTTTAGAGATAAAGGACTTGCTATGTTTTTAGGGGAAAAACTGGTTTATTTCAAACAGAAATAGTGATGTGCCTATTGTAACAACAGGATGCAGTAATTAAATCTTTTTAGTTTTATTCATGCACAGGTAGTTCAGAAAGGAATCACCCACCTGTCTGTGTTACTAGTTGGCTGAACTTCTTTGTCTCGAGGACCAGGTTCTCTTCAGAAACTGAAGAAAAGCATTCACAGCAATGCTTTTTTATCTGAGGGGCAGATATTTTTGTCTAGAATTAAGAGTTATGACCGACCTTAATTTGAACCTATGAGACCCAGAAAAAAATGTAAGGGAACACCAACTACTATAATCTAAATTACTGATTCCCAAACAGCTGTTCCCCAAGGGGAACACAAGACTGCTTTTGCGGTTAAGGAATCAGGGAAGTGACCACTATGCTGCTCAGCCCTGTCTTCACTGAAAAAAGGTGTATTTTTGTCTCTCAATAAATAATGTGTGAGAGCTGCCTTGAGGTAAAAACACAGTGAAGACAAGGCACTTTCATCTCACCATGAGGGAGATGATACAGTGTCAACCCCAGGGAATGGTATATAGGCCTGCCCTTTGTGAGTTTCTCTCAGAATAAAACTAAAATGCCTCCTCTTCGACTGTGTGTTCACTTTGGAGCAGCTGACACTCATTAGTCACCCTGGGTATGTCTACACTACCCCGCTAGTTCGAACTAGCGGGGGTAATGTAGACATCCGCACTTGCAAATGAAGCCCGGGATTTGAATTTCCCGGGCTTCATTTGCATGAAGCTGGCCGGCGCCATTTTTAAATGCCACGCACCTACACGCGGCACAGAGTAGCTAGTTCGGATTAGGCTTCCGTGCCGCTTCCTAATCCGAACTAGCTACTCCGTGCCACATGTAGCCACGCGGCACGGGGTTCGAACTAGCCGGCATTTAAAAATGGCGCCGGCCGGCTTCATGCAAATGAAGCCCGGGAAATTCAAATCCCGGACTTCATTTGCAAGTGCGGATGACTACATTACTCCCGCTAGTTCGAACTAGCGGGGTAGTGTAGACATACCCCCTGAGGTTAAAAAGCACACCTTCTTTAGCAGTGAAAACATGATCTCAAACGACAACATAAATGATTAAAAAACAGAGGGAGGGTCTGCACTCCAAGAACTGCCCCTCTTTCCACTCCTGTCTCTGCAGGCTACCTCTAGATTTCGAGGATGAGGGGTAGGAGCTGAACAGCAGGCGCAAGTAAGACCGTACTAAGTACCCATGCTTTGAAAATAAGATACCTTTAAAATGTTGCAAGTTGGGCAACCAAAATCACTAGCCAGTTCTGAAAATCTTGGCCTTTATTTTATTTTATTTTATTTTATTGTTTCTCATATATTGACATTTTGTGGGGATAGAAGAAGGGTTCATTACCATAGCATCTGCATACTTCAGTAATGGAATGTGAAAGAATGCCAGTGAAGTTAAACTCTGATCTTTGGCAAATACTGAGCTGTTAGTGTTCAGAGGCACTAATTTTTGCAATGTTGTGTAAACATACTTGTCCCCTACCAATCTGGAGTGCTATCCTGAAAGGGGAAAGGGGAGAGAGATGCATTGGCACCAAAGAATGCCAGTTTAGCCCAACTATTAGGCCTGAACTACACTACAAAGTCAGATAGACATCTCATGTCGACCTAGTTATGCATGTGTCTGTACTTAAATTTGTCTCCTGCCATTACAGTAATTCAGTAATACCACCTACCCAAGCAGTGTGGAGCCATCATCAATTTACTGAGGTTTTTGTGATAAGAAGGTAGACATTTCATTATTTATGCTGACCCTAACACTTCTCCAATAGCTATCTCACAATGCCCAACACTGACCACTCTGGTTACAATTATGAACTCCACTTCCTAAGGGTCCTGGAGAATCGAAGACTCCCTTTTAAAGACCCTGTGAATCTATTAAATGCCTTTTCCTGATTGTCTAGCTTGGTGAGCACACCTAGCAACTGGGCCTCCAGTGTTGTGTGTTACTGCCCAGCTGATCAGGCCAGCTGCTTGTGCTTGGAGTAAACAGGAGACATTGGCTCTCCTGGGGTTGCAGTATAGAAAAGGCTGTGCAAGCACAGCTACAGATCAGCCATAGAAACATGGACATCTATAAGCACACTGCATGGGCGATGCGGAAAAAGGGGTAGGACAGGGATCAGCAGCCATGCCACATGAAAACAAAGAAACTCTCTTAAGCATATCAGAAGGCCAAGGAGGGCAAACAGTCAGTCTGGTGCTGCTCAACAGATGTGCCATTTTTACAAAAAGCTGCATGCCATATTCTGCCACTCAGCAGACCACCCTGAATATCACTGAGGAGCTGGAATCCCAGTCCACTGGTTTGGACAGCGAGGAGGAAGAGGAGGACGATGGGAAATATGTGACTGAGCAGGGTGGGGGGTCCAGCTGTGCCAGAGGCAGGACCAGTTTGAGACTCCATGGCAGTTGAGCCTGGGCAAGCTTGATGCAGGGGAAGCATCCTCAGGTAAGCATGTACATTTATTTCCCATTATAAATGGGGGCATCCCCAAGTTAATAGGCCTCATCTCTCACTTTTCATTGATGTACTAGAGGATGTACAACAAAGGGAGGCAGTGTTGTCACCTGCCTTTCATTCCCCTGTGGAGTTCAGCAAGGGGAATCATGTGGAGCCGTTTGTTTGTGTACACAGCGCTGTCCCTTGAATCCTCTTAAGCATTCTCAAGGAAACTTTCAGGGAGCTGTCTGCAATCTTCTCCTGAAGGTTTCAAGAGGTGGCAGCCTTATTTCTTCCTTCATCGTAGGACACTTTCCCATGCCAGTCAGCAATAACTTCAGCAGGCACCATTGCAGTAGACAAATTAGCAGCACATGGGCCTGGGCAGCTTTGGGATGCCGGTAGCATCTGTTCTCTCTTACCCTCCTGTAGAAAATGGTGCCAATATTGAGTGCCATTGTCCTATATTCATAGTTTTATGCAACGGAGCAATAGCCTCCTCTTTTCCTTCACCCTCAGCATGTCTAGTGCCTTGACTGGCACCATGCAGAAGCATGCTGAAGCAGAAGTGTGAATAGGCACATCTTGATTAAAACCTCAGGGGAGCAAAGGAAGAGAGTTTGAATCTTCACTTGCTTTCCATTGTGGCTATGCTGACAATGGTACCTCTATGTTTTATCTGCAGCTGCTGCCTTTGAAGCCTTGAAAGGTCCACCCCTCCACAGCCACAGAATGCCCAAGCCAGATAAGGAGAAAGAAGAGCACTCAGGATGATATGTTCAGTAAGAACTTTCAAGCCAGTGCCTGGAGGTAAACAATGCAGATAGCCTGGAGAAGGAAAGAGTGGACAGGGGAAGGCCTAGGAGTTTCAATAGGAAAAGAAGAAAGAGATGCACCAGGACATAATGGAGCTTCTCATGTAGCAAACACAGATGCTGCAGACTCTGTGGACCTATGGGTGGACTCCTGTAGGTTGTTCTCCCTTTACAATTCACAGAGAACTCCATTACAGCACCTCCCAACCATTCCATGTTGCATGAGACGTTGTATCCTGACTCCCACCACGCCAGCCTAGGGGACTTTAAGGACAGTCACAGCTTCATATACACTGACCTGTGAAATCCATGTTTGTATGTGTAAGCAAAGAGGATATGAATGTTTTTTTCTCCACTTGTTAAGTTCTGTTCCATTAATTTATTATATAATGTATTTGCTTTTAAGTTTCACAGATTTTTCTTTGCACTATTTTGTTACTGAATAAAATTCTATTATTGAGAAAATAATTAATCTTTATTAGTTCATAACGTATGCTGCATAGTGCCTAGACATTCTGAAAGCACAATGTGATACAATTCACAGGATCTGCGACCAACACAATGTGATAATCATAGCATTACAGCAAGCACCACAAAATTCCTAAAAGGCCCCAGAATGGCAGGACCAGGGTATAGCACAGTACCCCACAATGCATTACTGTGACTCACTGCTGAAGTGCTTTCACAGCCTCCCTGAGCCATATAGCTTTGCATTGAGCTCTTATAATAACCTTGGGCTGTGTCTAGACTGCATCCCTTTTGCGGAAAAGGGATGTAGATTAGACACATCGCAATTGAAAATGAAGCGGGGATTTAAATCTCCCCCGCTTCATTTGCATGAACATGGCTGCTGCTTTTTTGCGGCTCGGGGCTTTGGTGGCAAAAGCGCCAGTCTAGACGGGGATCTTTTGGAAAATAAAGCCTTTTCCGAAAGATTCCTTATTCCTGATTTTAAGCCTCGAGCCGGAAAAAAGCGGTAGCCATGTTCATGCAAATGACATGGGGGAGATTTAAATCCCCGCTTCATTTGCAATTGCGATGTGTCTCATCTGCATCCCTTTTCCGCAAAAGGGATGCAGTCTAGACACAGCCTGCATGTCCAACTGGTCAAACTCAGTAGACAGCTACCACTACTCTGGCAACTTTTTGCCCTCTACTTCACACAGTTTATGCAGGACAGAGCAGGTAGATATCACTTGTGGGATTTTTTTTGCCACTGAGAACCACCGTCATGAGTAAACAATGCCAGTGTCCCTTCAATCTACCAAAAGTGCATTCAGCTGAGCTGGTAGCTGAATCTTTTCTTCCTGCTCTCAAGGCAGCCAGTGCACAGCTTCATAGAATCAAAGAACACTAGAACTGGAAGGGACCTCAAGAAGTCATCAAGTCCAGTCCCCTGCCCTCATGGCAGACCCAGTACCATCTAGACCATCCCTGATAGATGTCTATCTAACCTGCTCTTCAATATCTTTAGAGATGGAGATTCCACAACCTCCCTAGGCAACTTATTCCTGTGTTTAACCACCCTGACAGGAAGTTTTTCCTAATGTCCAACCTAAACCTACCTTGCTACAGTTTAAGCCCATTGCTTCTTGTCCTATCCTTAGAGGCCAAGGAAAACAATTTTTCTTCCTCCTCCTTATGACACCTTTTTAGATATCTGAAAACCACTATCATGTCCCCTCTCAGTCTTCTCCTTTACAAACTAAACAAGCCCAGTTTTTTCAGTCTTCCTTAATATGTCACGTTCTCTAGATCTTTAATCATTCTTGTTGCTCTTGTCTGGACCTTCTCTAATTTCTCCACATCTTTCTTGAAATGCGATACCCAGAATGGGACACAATACTCCAACTGAGGCCTAATCAGCACAGAGTAGAATGGAAGAATGACTTCTTGTGTCTTGCTCGTAACATTCCTGTTAATGAATCCCTTTTTCTGCAACAGCGTCACACTGTTGACTCATATTTAGCTTGTGGTCGACTATGACCCGTAGGTCCCTTTCTCCAGTACTCCTTCCTAGACAGTCTCTTCCCGCTCTGTATGTGTGAGACTGATTGTTCCCTCCTAAGTGGAATACTTTGCATTTCTCCTTATTAAACTTTATCCTATTTACCTCATATCATTTCTCCACTTTGTCCAGATCATTTTGAATTATGACCCTATCCCTCCCAGCTTGGTATCATCTGCAAACATAATAAGCGTACTCTCTATGCCAATATCTAAATTGTTGATGAAGATATTGAACAGAACCAGTCCCAAAACAGACCCGTGTGGAACCCCCCTTGTTATGCCCTTCTAGCATGATTGTGAAGCATTAATAACTACTCTCTAAGGGTATGTCTACACTACCACCCTAGTTCGAACTAGGGTGGTTAATGTAGGCAACCGGAGTTGCAAATGAAGCCCGGGATTTGAATTTCCCGGGCTTCATTTGTATATTGCCGGGCGCCGCCATTTTTAAATGTCCACTAGTTCGGACTCCGTGCCCACGGCTACACGCGGCACGGACTAGGTAGTTCGGACTAGGCTTCCTATTCCGAACTACCGGTACACCTCGTTCCACCCTAACTAGGGTGATAGTGTAGACATACCCTAAGACTGGCTATCCAGCCAGTTATGCACCCACCTTATAATAGCCCCGTCTAAGCTGTATTTGCCTAGTTTATTGATAAGATCATGCAAGACCATATCAAAAGCCTTACTAAAGTCTAGGTATACCACGTCCACCGCTTCTCCCTTATCCACAAGACTCATTATCCTATCAAAGAAAGCTATCAGATTGGTTTGACATGATTTGTTCTTTACAAATCCATGCTGGCTGTGACTTATCACCTTATTATCTTCCAGGTGTTTGCAGATGAATTTTTTAATTACTTGCTCCATTATCTTTCCTGGCACAGAAGTTAAACTGTGTTTCCTGGGTTGTTCTTATTTCCCTTTTTATAGATGGGCACTATATTTGCCCTTTTCCAGTCTTCTGGAATCTCTCCTGTCTTCCATGATTTTTCAAAGATGATAGCTAAAGGCTCAGATACCTCCTCTATCAGCTCCTTGAGTTTTCTAGGAAGCATTTCATCATGCCCTGGTGACTTGCAGACGTCTAACTTTTCTAAGTGATTTTTAACTTGTTCTTTTTTTTATTTTGTCTTCTAAACCTATCCCCTTCCCACAAGCATTCATTATGTTAGGCATTCCTTCATCATCAGACTTCTCGATGAAGACCGAACCAAAGAAGTAATTAAGCACCTTTGCCATTTCCAAGTTTCCTGTTACTGTTTCTCCCTCCTCACTGAGCAGTGGGCCTACCCTGTCCTTGGTCTTCCTTCTAATATATTTATAGAATGTCATGAGTCACAGGAGCAAAGAACAGGCTCAGGCCCTCAGGATCACTACTGGCATTTCAACATTGCCAGTACTAATCCACCAGTCAGGAAAAAAGGTCCCCTTTTTATGGTGTTCTGAACATCCTGTGTTCTTAAAGATGGAAGCATTATTTATACACCTTCCCTAGCATGCCAACACTCTGTCAGCAAAGCATTCCTGGTGATCCATCGGTGCTTGCATAGCTTTGTCAACTGATGTGTTCTATAATAAGCTGAACTGAGGCCAAAATAAGGATATATGTCTATCACTCTACCACAGTTTGGGAACCTGACCGCTGCAAATCTGTCCACTACATCCTGCACATTGCCAAGAGCTACAGTCCTGTGTGTGAGGAGATGGTGAACAACCATGCATATTTGCATGACAATAATCCCTACATTGGATTTTCCAACTCCCAAAATGATTTCCACTGACCACCAGCAATCCAGCACTGCAAGTTTCCACAGTGTGATCACCACTTGCTTCTCCATTGAGAGTGCAGCTCTCATGTTAATGTTCTTGCACTGGTGGCCTGGGGCAATCTTGGCACACAGTTCCAGGAATGTTACATCCGTAAGTTCTGAAACCACTGCTCATCATCCAAAGCAGTGTTCCTCTAAACTTTTCCATCCATGTGCTGATTTTCTCTATCCATGTGCAGCAGCACTGAAAGTAACTTAAAATTTCTTACGGGTACTATACGATTGCAACTCAGGTACCTGCCAGCTTTTTAAATAGGTCCCTGCTGGTTTTTGCCTCAGCCAGCTCTTGTTGGACCTGCACACCAAGGTGCACCCGGTTACTTTCATCTTTGATGTGCAGAATAATTTTTATGTGTACCGAGGCATGGATGAAAGTGCACCACAAGTAGAAACAGAAAACTCAGCAGTGGGCCCTCTGCTAACCAGCTGGGTGGCATTTGAAACATGTCCAGAGCAGCTGCGTAAGCACATGGGTTACAGGGAACACTGATCTCGAGCCTGCATTACAATGTGATCCCACCAGTCCGTGCTTGTTTATCGCGCCCAGAAGCAGTACTCCATCATCTGCAGCTTCTCCTTGAGCTCCACCAATAGCTTTGAACTGGTTGTCACAGTGTCCCACAACAATCAGTCCTCCAACGTATCATCATGTTCCCTGATCACTTGGTTCTTCTTACTGCTCTGAAACTATCAGAGGATCTTGTTTCTGGTGGTTGCAACACCACTAACAATAGTACAGAGCTGTTCAGGCTGCAGGCTTCTGTCAGACAGGATGGACAGTGAGTAGGGTTGCGCAGGTTCATGGGATTTTTTTAAAAAAAGGCATAACAATTAGGGCTATGAATGACAAATTATTGGATGGAATCTGCTACATGAAGCTGACCACTTGCTCCCCGCCACTACCACATGACTCATTTCAGTTCCAATATACATTGCCAAAGCATCCCACAAGACAGTGTGCTGGATGATGGAGGGTTGCATATGCACAAGCAATTTGTTAACATATACATAACAAAACTTCTTGACTGGGGTGGGCAATAATTTTTGACAGGGGACCACTCCAAGATTTTGGAAAGTGGTCGAGGGCCGCACTCTTCCATGATATTAATGGAGATGTGAGGTCTGGGATGGAGGTTGGGTGCGGAAGGGAGCTTGGGGTAATGGACTTGGGTGCTGGAGGGGGACTGGAGTCTGGGAAGGAGTTGGGATGAAGCAGGTGGTTGTGACCTAGGGCAGGGGACTGGAGTGCAAGGGATTGGGATGTGACCTAGGAAAGGAGAGGATTGTGATCTGGGGCAGGAGATTGGGGTGCCAGACCTGGAAGGGGGTATGGGTGTAAGAGGGGGACAGAGGGTTTGGGTATGTTGAGTGTGGGAGGGCAGGGAATTGGGGCAGGAAAGGGCTGGGGTGCCAGAAGCAGGCTGTGGCCAAGAGACTTATTTGGCAGCTGCCAAAGTAGCCTACCTGCCTGCAGAACTTAAAATGTTTCCCAGCCAGCCTGCCTGCCTGGCCAGGTCCTTCATGAATAACTGAGCGCAGGAGAGGAGGTGTGATTCTTTTTAGCTGCCTGTTATTCTAACAAGCAGCTCCCATTAGCTGGTTTCTGCCAGAAACCGGCCAATGGGAATATGCTGGGGGCGGGGCAGCTCCTACTTCCCCCTTCCCCTCTGGTTTTAAAACCTAAATGGAGCCCTGCAGCCATGTTTCTGCATGGTGTTTGGGGCTGCAGAACAAGCAGGGGAGCTGCCTGAGGCTCCCCGCTGCCTCCACAGGCTGGATCTGGTGGTTTGGTGGGCCAGATGTGGCCCGCGGGCTGGATTTTGCCCAGGCCTGTTCTCGACCAAGGCTTGTGATGTAGTCATGGTTTTGTGTATAAGGACAAAATAACAGCCTCTGTCTCAAACTGACCGACTGCCGCAGTGGTTTCAACTGGCTGCTTCAATGAAGAACAAGACCGGAGTCCCCAGCAATACCAGTACAGGGAGGTTATGTTGTTCTAATCATGGCCGACTGAAATAATCTAATCTTATTTACTCTTCAGGAGCAGGAGGATGGTCTGTAAGACCAATGGGAGTAGCAGGGCGCTTTGGAAAGAAGCCTGCTCTTCATCACTGGAATTTCAGCTTGAATAATTTCCTGTACCTATGTCTTCTCTAGCTCTTCTATTTACATTCTTTACTAATTGATCTGCAGCTTGGTCCCTGAAACTGTAACATTGAAAGCAGGTACCTTTTTAAATGTACCACACTGTGGGAAAATGACATGGGGCCTAATACCTTGTAGAACATAGTACATCATGGGGAAAGATTCCCCCTGTCCAGCCCGAAATCAGAGTAAATGGGCATTCTCTGAAGAAGTAGAGGAGGTTTCGGAATAATTAATCCATAGCTTACTCTACAACAGTGATAGGCAACATGCAGCCAGAAGGGGCCGATCAGGGTTCAGTGTGTGGCCTCCAAGACAGTTTATTTATTGTTGCCCATGTGCAGGGTTGCCAGATTCCACTGGTTTCAGTCTGTGTATTTTTTTCCCCTCCTGATTCTTGCTAAAGTGACATACATGTGAAGTGACGTGCATGCTGAATGCACACAGTATTGTCTGTGAGAGCCATGGGCTCCCTCTGCATCCAAATAAAGTGCTGCTATGGTTCAGTCTGCACACCTTGCAAATTTTAGGTATGCAAGCACAGTTAGGAAAACTATCCTACCCCAGGAGACCATCTTGGTTGCAACTATCTTGCCGCACTGAGATAAAGGAGGGCCTTTATCATGCGGCCCACTCACTGGCCTAGGTTGCCCATCGCTGCTCTACAGTTGAATTTCCTGGCAGCTCCACAGTCCATCCAGGGCTGCTATTCCTGCGTAGGGTTGCCAGATGGTTTCAATGAAAATACCGGACACACTTGACATTACATCACAATCTACATTACATCTTATTTAGAAAATACCGGACATTTATATTTTCTCATTTATATTTTCTCAAATTGTTTCTCGAAATGAAAGCTCAAATACTGGACTGTCTGGTTCAAATCCGGACACCCGGCAACCTTATTCCTGTGCTAGTCTTGTGGATCCATCACTCTGCAGAACTATCAGCAATACCCTCCCGCCTCCCCCAAAGTGACAGAAGGCAAGAAATGCAGAGCCTACTTTTGACATGCCTATTGCATGGTCTGCCTGCTTAGAATATGAGCTGGAGTCAGGATTTACACCTTGGGAAGGTTGCTATGTGGCTGGATTGTGCAAATTGTACAGACCATAGGCTAAGTAGCACTGCAGAGCTTCACCCCCCTCTCCCAGGAGAGCTAGGGACAGAATCAGGACCTGCATGACATGCATTGCTTTTCCAAGATCCACAGTGCAGAAGGAAGGGCACAAGCTGCTCTGTTGTTTAGCATTGTGAAGCCTTTTTTCTCTTGGTGAGTTTAGTCTGGGGAGGGGCCAGTGGGGAAGGGAGCTCCTCCATGCTTTATGTATAATTTATATAGTATACAATTATAATTAGAAATTAATACCAACTCTTTTAAAAAAATTTGACTCTAAACAATACGTTGTGAATGACCCAAAACCCTTTTATCCTGAACCGTCCTTCAAAGAATTTTGAAATTTTCAATGTTTGCTCTGATTTGGAGCCAAGCCAGATTTCAAAATTCCCAATTCTTTCATGCAATGGAACTTCCACCTTCTGCATAGCTTTGATTTTTGTGTGTCTTAGGCTGCACAGAGCTAACAGGGACTGCCAGTTGTCTTGGTCACTGATGCAGAATTTAGAAGGTGGGTAATCCTCCTTCCCTTCCTAATTCCCTTGCAATGGCCAGGGAAATTCTGTCCTAAGGATATCTGTCCACAGAGTCAGAAGGTCTGCAGTGTATCACAGATCCCATTCAGCTCACAGTTAGAAGGTTGTTTGCAACCGGAAGGGGTATAAACTTTGAGTTTAAATGTAACTTTACATTCTACAGAAACTGATGGATAAGTCCCCTACCCGCCACGGAAAGTTTTCTATTTCCCTTTATCAAAGAGGCAAGAAACCTTCAGGTGCTGCTCTATATGATCAATGGAAATGTTCAATTGTTTCTGAGCCTAGCCATGCAAAATGGTGTGGTGAATGTGTGTAATACACACACTATGTTGTTTATCATTCATCACAAGCTTTCTGCAGACACTCCAAGGTTCAATTAGGTAGAGGAACTGAGTCACCGTGTCCTGAGTTATCCTTATGCTACTTTCAAAGTTAAAGCTGCCTAAGGGAAAATGCGTTTCATGAACTAAAGCAGAGGTTTTGCTGTTGTTCCACAGTAATGACAGAGGGTTGGTTAACTTCTTCAAAGTGTACTCAGATTCTCATTTGTAATAAAGCAGGAAAGTCATCCTAATCATACCAGAGAGGAATGTGTACGCTTATGTGTTACATGTGGTTCTCTCTTTCAGGGTTTCAGAACTAGCCTTTCTGGAATATGTTCTCATCCTTCATTAGACTTAATACTTAAAAAGAAATGTCCACTACTTCCCATGGTAGCTTTCATTTCCAGGGAGAGCAAATCAGTTTTCCCCCATTGGCCCTTGACCAAGCAATTTCCCAGGAATGTTTCTCCACTTCATTTAAAAAACAAAACAAAACAGGACTTTCAAGATAATCACCAGATTGTAAAAATTTCCCAAGGATAAAGTTACTAAATTACCAGCAGCCTAGAAGGTGGCTAGGTCTGTTGTCAGTCTCTCTATGGGTATGTCTACACTACCCTCCTAGTTCGAACTAGGAGGGTAATGTAGGCATACCGCACTTGCAAATGAAGCCCGGGATTTGAATTTCCCGGGCTTCATTTGCATAAGCGGGGAGCCGCCATTTTTAAATCCCTGCTGCTTCGAACCCCGTGTAGCGCGGCTACACGGGGCTCGAACTAGGTAGTTCAGACTAGGATTCCTATTCCGAACTACCGGTACACCTCGTTCCACGTGCTACACGGGGTTCGAAGCAGCGGGGATTTAAAAATGGCTGCTCCCCGCTTATGCAAATGAAGCCCGGGAAATTCAAATCCTGGGCTTCATTTGCAAGTGCAGTATGCCTACATTACCCCGCTAGTTCGAACTAGCGGGGTAGTGTAGACATACCCTCAGTGTTTCTTTCCATCGGAGAGTTTTTGTCTAATACCAGGAAGTTAAAGGTTCACAACAATTTAACAAGGACTTTCATAGCAACGAGATTTATTGCACTGTGTTTCCATGGTTGTGCATTCTATAAATGGTCTAAGGATTTGGAGGGTCTAAGTAAATTCCCATTAAGGTACAGAAGGATAATAAAATGTTAATACACTACTGTTGTACTATGAGAAGGCACTGGTTCTCACTGACTATGAATCAAATTCCATTTCCAGAATTTGGGCTTCTTTGATTCCACTAGTATTTATTAATCCAATCTATGGATTTCTGACTACTGTAGTAATAATTATTTGAAAAGTGATGGTGCTTGGAAGACATGGGCTCAGCTTTACAGCACTTGTCTCTAATGGCTCATTTGTGCCTCAGCAGATGCATATCCTGGGAAAGAGGCAAAGGCAGTATAGACAATGAGGGTATGTCTAGACTACAACCCTCTGTAAATTAGACATACCGAAATTGCTAATGAAGCGGGGATTTAAATATCCCTTGTTTCATTAGAATAAAAATGTCCACCACTTTTTGCCGATGCGGCAATTTGCCATAAAAAAGCTGCAGTCTAGACAGGGATTGGTTGGCAAGGAAAGCCTTTTCTGACCGATCCTGTAAACCTCGTTGCATGAGGCATAAAGGATCCATTTGGAAAAGGCTTTCCTTGCCGACCAATTCCTATCTAGACTGCTGCTTTTTACCGGCAAATTGCCACATCAGCAAAAAGTAGTGGCCATTTTTATTCTAATGAAGCACAGGATATTTAAATCCCCGCTTCATTAGCAATTTCGGTATGTCTAATTTACATCTCTCTGGTGACAAGGTGATGAAGTGTTCCACGTTGTCTTGTAGGAAGCACAAGTCAGAGACTAGACTTCAGGTTAACTATACAGTTCCTTGGAGCTGCATAGTATTCTCCTGCCTGTTCTTTTAGAACCTTCCTTTAAGGTTGAACACTTGAGTTATTTACTATGTGCTTGTCTTTATGATGGGCTATTAATTTAGACACAGAATCCATGAGGTTAGATAATTATTCTTCCACCATCTTTCATTATTTCATTCAGATTTTCCTTCAAAAATAAGCCAGATTTTCTTTCTAAGGTCAATTTGAGTGTTTACAATTTTAATAAATATTGTTAAAAATAAGCCAAAAAAGGAGATCTGAACTCTCTACTAATTCAAGTAAAGGATCTTTCTGTAAGATTTACAACTGTTATGGCATATTTTGAAAGCCAAATTTTAAAATGCTTAGGGAAGGCAAAGATGTTGGGTGTGTGTGTGGATGAGTGTAAATTATGTCTTAAAAGCTTGGCTAGCCCATATACTACTGTTATTAATTATTAACATCTGTTATTACAAAGATTGGTGCTGGATAAAATAATAACATTGCCAGACTATACTGAAGTGATGGATACAAAATAATTTCAATTCTGTTACTGAGAAGTTGCCCATAGCTTAAATAAGCACTTCTGTAATTGATTACAAGTTCTGACATTACTCCTCCCCGAATCTCTCCCAAAATCATATATTTATATTCCTTGTGAATGGCCTGATGCTTATGACTTTTTTGGGGGTAAGTTAATGACATAAATAACCTATCATGCATTTTACTGTACGTTTCCTTGAGCAAACTAGATGGAATGCTTTTTAATAACCATTATTAAAACTATTAACATGATTTTTATACTTGCCATGTGCAGACACTTTGGATATAAATTGATATAGAATTACTTAAAATGCTGCATATAAATTAAACATTAAAAAGGTAGATACAGACAGGCTAAGCAGCTCAATTATAATAGTTGGTTTTGCAGTTGCTGCCTCAAGGACACGCCATCCATTTCATATCATATGTCCTTCTTTTGAAAGATGATCACTGAGGTTCAAGTAACGTTTCAGCACAGCAGGAAATTGCATAATTTATAGTCCTTTAAAAAATGAAAAACAGAAAACTGCTTTTCATAAATTAAATCTCTCTCTTTCTCTCTATTCCTCCCCTGTCTCTTCCTCCCCACAGATTGGAGCACTAAAGGATTACTACCACTTCTACCATAGTAAAACAATTAAAAGGTCAGTTCTCTCAAGTAGAGGTACCCACAGCTTCATTTCAATGGAACCAAAGGTAAGAAAATCTAGCTAGACAAGCATCAGAGGCAAAAGCTTCTGCATTTTTAATTTGAAATGTCATACCAGGAGACATTTGCCTGGCTGATAGCTAGCATTACAAGAGCTGATATACTATCTGTTCACCAAGGTACATTAAGATGAAACAAAAACAAATACCATGTTATTAACTGATGTGTTATCCTCAGAACATAATGTCCAAGGTTGTTCTTTGGGGAGATGCACTGTAAGAATTTTGTTAATGTATTAATCTTTCTGCCATGCCTTCCTAGCTTAAACTCCCAAGATAACTTTAACAGGCTGCTGTTTTCTAAGTGTCAGCTGCCTTTGCCAATGAAAAATGTGCAAGGTAGGATGATATCCCCATGGTTTGGTGGTATTTTTGGGGGGACCTTTTATGATCAGTTATGGTAATAAGGGAATTGAGATTTGTACACTCTATTCCATGTTCCTTTTAATTAATCCTTCTTCCTGATTTTATATGAAGAGGCCTTTTTTATTTGAAATGTCACTTCTCACTCTATATCAAATGTTTAGTCTTAGTAACTTTTAGATATTGGGTAACTGACATTGGGTAACACTGGCCATTCTGTTATAGCATTGCATAATATTTTATCTTATAATTGTGGCTGGGAATGCTTTTTTATTTCAAGCCCCTAATTCAAGCAGTTTTGTAATTTCTCCCCCAAACCACCTTAGAGTTGTAATTACTTGTGTGTTTCCTCAACCAAGAAATGAGTATTTTTGAAAAGTCTGAGGAAATTATTCAGCTTTTTGAAAAAAAATATTTCATGTATGAAATAAATTCATGTATGAAATAAAACCCTTAGTATTTTTCAACAGTTATAACATTTTCAGTTACCTTTTTAACACTTGGATTGTACAAGTATAAAGTATAAAGGTTAATAACAAATAAAAGCTGAATGCTGTACATGCACAGCATATAGTTACCCAGATAAATGAATGTCACAGACTATGTCTACACTACAGAGTTTTTTTCAGAAAAACGGCCATTTTTCCGAAAAAAAAAAACTTCACTTACATCCTCACTGCAATCACGTTCTTTTGAAAAAAAATCAAAAGAAGTGAGGGTTTTTTCCAACATTGGTAAACCTTTCAGAAGGTTTAAGAAGGTGTGGACAGGGAAGAGGGAGTTTTTTTCAAATGAAGAGGAAAGAGGAAAAACACAGGTGTCCTGGTGGCCACTCCATCCACAGTAATCACAGATTAAATGCGAGATATTCATTCAGTGTGGACACTATCTTTCAAAAAAGCAGATTGCTTTTTCGATGCACTTTGGCTGTACGGATGCTCTCTTTTGAAAGACTTTTTTTGGAAGATCTCTTCTGGAAAAGCTTCTTCCAAAAGAAGTCTGCAGTCTAGACATAGCCACAGAATGACACTGAGTGGAATTAACCTTCCTAGTGGTGTGGAAGGCTACCTAGGAAGCATAAGTTGGTTACATTTTGCTTTGCATTGAAAGCAAGTACAGAATGTGGGTCATCTACAAAGAAGGTTCTCACACAGTGTACGGTTAAACTGTCTTCTCTAAGGACTCCATCAACTATAGTGTCAGGTTGTTTCAGTGATAAACACGGAGAGGGACAAGGCAGGAGAGTCCACGAATACTCAGATCTATCAAACAAATACCAAGTGCTCCCTCCTGCATAGGTGGTAGCACAAATGGAGTGGAAACCCTTTGCATCTTCTTAGCAACTTCCCCAGTACACATGAGTCTTCTGTGGGCACAGAGCTAGTGTAGCTGACTTTGTTACACAGTGACTCCACTTAGCACAATCATTCTGGTTATACTCAGCTGCTGGATGGGCCTCTGTGGACCACTAGCAACATTGTCAGATTAGAGGTTCCTTGAGAAAAATGTGGGGAAGGGCTAAGGCAGAACTGAGCAAAGAGTCAGGGAGACATAACCACTTCCCTGAGGACCTTTTGCTGCGCCAAGTAGATTTTGGTCACATCTGAAAATCAGTCCCATAAAATACTACTATTGAACAGATCATAACTATGAATTTCTTGATTTGATTTTTTAAATTATATTGGTATAGCACCGAAAAGCTCCAATCAAGGTTGAGATCCCATTATGCAATTCACTGTACAAACAATGAAGACATATGCCGTGTGATGGTGTTTTAGATTCTAAGAGAAATTTACAATCTAAGCAGGTGAACACTAGGGCTACGTCTACACTGGCCCCTTCTCCGGAGGAGGCATGCTAATTTCAAACTTTGGAATAGGGAAATCCGCGGGGGATTTAAATATCCCCCGCGGGATTTAAATAAACATGTCCGCCACTTTTTTTCCGGCTTGGGGAAAAGCCGGAAAAAAGCGTCTAGACTGGCGCGATCCTCCGGAATAAAGCCCTTTTCCGGAGGATCTCTTATTCCTATCCTGAAAGTCAATCCATGACAAGTGAAGAGTAGGGGGAGTTGCAGAGATGTTGGGGAGCTTCTCTGTGCTCCCTTCTGTGCCTACCTGACTTTCATTTAGAATCATGTTGGTGCAGAATTCCCCTATGTAGGAATGAAGTAGGAATCAGTATTTGCCCCAAGTTTATTCATTATGTGTAGAGTGCCAACAGATGGGGATATTAATGGGAGGGAGAGTTGAAAAATGAGTGTGATCTCAGGCCATGTGTACACTACTGTGCTACAGCCATGCCATTGTAACCCTATAGTGGTCTCAAAGGGGTAGCCTGGGTAAAGTTAGTCTGTAACTTTAAAACAAAAATGAGTAGGCCGTTTGCATCTTAGAGACTAACAAAAATATATATCTGTAGTATCATGAGCTTTTGTGGGCAAAACCTACTTCCTCAGATGAGCAGAGTAGTGATGCAGACTACATCAATGGAGAGAGTTTTTCTACTCCACTCCCTTAAGCAATGGTAGCTAGATCCATGGAAGCATTCGTCTGTTAGCCTAGCTGTGTCTGCGCTTGATGTTAGGTTGAGGTAACTATGGCACGATGGGTGTGCATTTCTCATACCTCTGAGCACTAATGCTAGGTTTACATGTAGTGGGAAATCAGGAGTGACACTAGTATCAAACAGATGTAAGTAAGATGAGAATTGATCTCTTATTGCACCAATTGGATTACAGTTTAAAGTGGATGTCAGTAATGAAGCACACAGGAAATTAACCACACATCACAATAACACACGTATATGAAATACACAAGTCTGTATGCAATGAGTGAATTTGTTTTTAAATAAACAAGTGGGCCAGCAGTGGAAGGCACAGAAAACCAGAACCATGACCTATAATGTGTAACCTACGGTAGAGCAAAAGTATCTGAAAAATCAAGATAGCATACATGACTGATCTTTAAGGCTTTGTAGTACAATGCTTAAACAAAGCATGTTTGCTTAACAATCTTTCATTAAGAATTTCATATCTGTGTCTTAATTTCAAATGATGTACAGACAAGCTAAAGTGTGTCCAGTTTTGCTCATCAAGTTCCCAGTGCTCTGCGTGACAAGAGACCTGAAAAATGAAATTTTGCACAGAGCAATGCTGCTTAAGTAGGAAATTAATAATTCACATACCATGTTTTAAGCTCCATCTGTGAAATCTTCAGTTTACAAATGGGAAAGGCATTTACAGTCCTATTGTCTGCAGCCATTGTTTTTAGTCTAGAATGATCTCACTTTTTGATTTTGTTAAATTCCTTTCATATAGCATTAGTTTGGGTATAATCCATATTTGAACTTTTTTATACTCTTAAAGATGAAAGTCTAACTCTGTTAAGAGCGGATCTTTTTTAGTTGGTACAGGCAGTCCCCGACTTACGCAGATCCGACTTATGTCGGATCCGCACTTATGAACAGGGCTTTTCTCGCCCCGGAGCTCACGGGCGGCAGGTCGCCACCCGTGTCCTCCGGGGCGAGAAAAGCTTCTCCCGGTCTCCCTGGTCTTCTGGGGGGGTCCAGCAAAACCGCTGGACCCCCCCCCCCAGCAGAACAGGGACACCCAAGCAAAGCCGCCACCTGGGCGGCTTTCCTCGTTTGCCCGGGAGCAAAGCCACCCAGGCAGCGGGACTCCCGCCGCCTGGGCGGCTTTGCTCCTGTCCCCCTGGTCTGCTGGGGGGGTCCAGCAAAGCCGCTGGACCCCCCCAGCAGACCAGGGACACCCGAGCAAAGCTGCCCAGGTGGCGGGGGTCCCGCCGCCTGGGTGGCTTTGCTCGGGTCTCCCTGGTCTGCTGGGAGGGAGGGGGTGCAGCTAGTGCACCCCCCCCAGCAGACCAGGCTTTTGTTGTGGGACATCTCGGTAGAGCAGCTGGGGTGCTGCCGGGTTGGTCCTGTGGGAACCTACCGGGCAGCGCCCCAGCTGTTCTGTCCCAGGCTCCAGATTCAGCAGCTGTTGAAACTGATCAGGCTGATTCCAGGAAGCTGGGGGCAGAGCAACTCTGCCTCCAGTTTCCTGTAGTCAGCCCCTGGTCAGTTTCAGTGGCAGCAGCTGAATCTGGAGCCAGTTCTGACTTACATACAAATTCAACTTAAGAACAAACCTATAGTCCCTATCTTGTACGTAACCCGGGGACTGCCTGTATTTAAAATGCCACATTTTGTCAGCACCAATTTGTCTTCACTGGTTCTTTTACCATTGCTACCAGAGCAGAACTTGGGGTAACAACAATGACAACTCTTAACCAAAATGTCACTATGTAGACAAGGCTATATGTGCAGAAGTGTCCTCTAGAAAGATCACAGTGTGACAAAGGCAGGCTAAATAGCTATAAGAAAATGGTGGAAAGCAGAGAGACAAGCTCTAGAATGATAAAATCTGTTCTCCCTAAAAGCTGAAAAGGGGTTACCTCCAGTCAATTAGGAACACCCAAGTCTAGTTAAAAACTGCCTGAGGCTTTTAAACCCCTCCTCCCATGATAGATGGGGAGGCAAGACGAGGTGCTTCAGAGTTAGTAGCAACAGGCAGAAAGTCTTCTGCAGGGTGAATGGCTGCTCTCCTCCCATACAGGGGAAGATATATAACAGATTGCTGCTTAGAGAAAGGACTGGCACCCTAGGAACAAGTACAAAGCCACCAACCTTCAGGTTGAGAGTAGGGAAAGATTTTCCTCTGTTATTTGTTGGAACTGGCTTCTTTTTCTTTTATTTCTTTTTGTTTTTATTTTGTTGTTGTTGTTGTTTTGGGGGGGAGGGTATTTTTGTTTTGTTTGGCAGAGGGGCACTCCTGAGGCTGACTGGAAAATACTGGGAAATAAAAACCCCAAAGGGGGAAGTAAACACTGACCAGAGTGGAGACAACTTACTCCAGCCCCTTCTTGCTAGAGGGGGAAGCACTGAGCCTGTGGAGGTGCCTTGCCACAACTCTGTTCTTAACTTGGGCAGAATAGCAGTGTTGAAGTTTGCAAGAGAATAGAGGAAGGAGGAATAGTAGCAACCACAAATAAATCATCATGTTGCTACGTAGCAGTGTTTGTACCAGTTTACAAATGGCTAAACAGTACGTTAGACTGACATAGGGTTTAGCTAGTTGAAAGGCTGGGAAAAGGATGGATTTCACCACAAGATTATGGGTTTGCTTTGGCAAGGATTCCGGTGCAGAAGTTGAGAAGCTACTCCATGGGAATCTTGCCAGAGAGAAGAGAGAATGTACTCCTCTCTTCTCGATCAGTATGCTTGTTACAGATATAGAGGAGGGTTGGGAAGATGTTATTTAATTATTTTTGGATTTAATATGCCAGGACTGAAATCTCAAATAGAGTAAAATGGGTGTTTATGTGTGTGTGTTGGGGGAAGAGGAGGATGAATCAGAACTAATATATCAAATCATGAAAGATCAGTTTGAGAATTTCATTATGGGGCGAAAACCTTAGGCTACATCTACATTGGCAAGATTTTGCGCAAATACTCTTTAATGCAAGAGTTTTTGCGTTAGAGTATTTGCGCAAGAGAGCGTCTACACCGGCATGTGCTTTTGCGCAAAAGCATCCGTTCCAGTGTAGACACTCTCTTGCGCAAGAAAGCTCCGATGGCCATTTTAACCATCGGGCTTTTTTGTGCAAGAAATTTATGTTGCCTGTCTACACTGGCCTCTTGCGCAAGAACACTTGCGCAAGAGGGCTTATTCCTGAGCGGGAGCGTCATAGTTCTTGCACAAGAAGCACTGATTTCTTACATTAGAACGTCAGTGTTCTTGTGCAAGAACTCGCGGCCAGTGTAGATAGGCAGCAAGTTTTTGCGCAAAAGCAGGCGCACAAGAACACAAAATCTTGCCAATGTAGACACAGCTGTGGGGTTTTAAAAAACTTGTGGTTTGGACTTTCAACTTAGAGCAATTCTATAGAGAAGTTATTATGGGAAAATTTGTGTTTAGCATTGACAATGCTAAGTTGTTAAATGTCATAGTGAACAAAAAGATTTTGTTAGCCAAACAGGAACATAAAGCTGTTCAGCCATAGGCCAGGTGAGTTACTGATGCCTGCATTATTAGCCATAAGCATACAAGAAGACAAAGAATCAATATTAGTGGGTAGCAAAATAATGGAAACTGTCCTGTTTTCCACATTTGAAGCTTGATTAGTGAGTTGGAAAGGTACCATATCAATGAAATATTATCCACACAGGTGCTGCATTTCATTGTGCTCAAACTTGTTGTACCAGTCATCCTTCCTCCTTAACATTAGTAGGATGAAGAGGTAGTCTTTGTGTAGCTACCCTTGCTAAAGGATCCTGCTTCTGGGCGTATTTAGATCATGAATGTACAAAATTGCGTAGAAAGATTTCATGTTAATGCCTGCCTGCTAAGTAGAACCCTGCATATCTGCGGATATCCACTTTATATCCATGGTTATCTGCAGGGCTCGCTGAACCACGGTGAGCCCCGCTTGCCAGCCGCACTGTCCAGCGATCTGCGCATGTGCAGATCGTTCTGTGCATGCCCAGATCACCCGAACCCAGCTCTTCTGGGTTGCAATCTACTCGCCACAGGCGAGTAGATTGTATTATTTGTCAAGCCCTGGTTATTTGCATCCTCAGATATCTCAGTTTTGCAGATGTGGATGTGGATACCCACAACTATTTTTTGCCGATTCAAAGTTTGTATTCATGCAGGGAGGGCTCTACTCCTGAGTATTACACAGTTCAGTGTGAACATGGACAAACAGTAATACTTACTACTTGTTACAAGTTAGATTCTGTTATAATTACTGCTGTTCTAACATCCTCTTCATGATGTTATAGTGTATGCCAAGAACGGATTTTTTCCCCCTTTGTTTCAGTTTGTGAGTGAAATTCATGCTTATGAAAAAGACTGATCTTAGCTCTACTTTAAACCAGGAATTGAACTGAGAATCATGACCTTTGCCCTGGAATAACTTTCTTCCCCCCTCTGCATCATCTTAGTTGTGCCCATCGATGCATTGGAGAGGGTGAAATGAACACACTTTGGTCTTGCCTGCCCATTCTCTTTCCACCTGTATGGGACAGGGACTAATGGCCCAGAGGCAGCTGCTTTTCTCTCCCCGTGCAAAGAAACCAGTGGCCAGCCTGTACAATGGAGTAGGGCAGCTTACAGTTGAACCTGTGGGATTGGAATCTGAAGGACTCCAAAGGTGAAAGGCTACTGCTAGTGATAGTTAACCCTTGAATACAAATATTGTCTTGAATTATCAGTTATATGCCCTTTGTTCAAAGAGCATGGGGGCTAATTGCAATATCAGTGGGGTAACAGTAGTAACAAATTTCTCTTTTTCATCAGTAAAATTTTAGTGCATAAATAGCAATTCCTATTTGTTTAGGTACATTGCACAGACAACTTTAATCATGATGCTAACTAGACTGTGGTTTCATAATAAAAACAAATACTTTGTTAATATCTATTTTAAGTACATTCAGAAAAATTTAAGGGTGTTAAATTGCGGTTATCTGGCTAATCGTGTAGTTGATGCAATTTATATTGACTACACAATTAGTCAATAAGGACTGCTCTACACCAGTGTTTCTCAACCTTTTTTTATAAAGTACTCCTTTTTCAAAACAAAAAACATTTGTAAGTACCCCCAGTACCTACAGTTTTCAGATACATCATTTTTTTGGGGTGTAAAAAGTACAAAAATAATAAAGTGCTGTAAAACATAAAACAAAAATTCAGTTTTCTCCAAATTTCAGTGGTGTTGATGTACCTCCCAGACTTCTCTCGAGTACCCCGAAGGGTACTCCTACTACAGGTTGAGAATCACTGCTCTACATGATTAGCCAGATAACCAGGAGCCACCTGTGCTGAGGTTCTTCATTTTAAATTGCATAGCTCTTACTACATTTAAAATGCAGAAGTGCAGTGTCCCAAACCAGCGCGAGCCAGGACTGCTCAGTCCCAGTTCAGACTGAGTCCAGCAGTCCCTGTTCACAGTGGATAACGCTGTCCATCACGAACAGGGACTGCTGTGGGCTGCTGCCAGAGCAGCCTCAGTTCGCGGCAGCCAGGGCTGGCCGTGAGCAGGGGCTTCTGCTGGAGCAGCCCCTACATGCCGCAAACAGGTGCTGCTTGGCATTGTCACACCTGTAAAATATATTCGACTGGGCAGTAGGAGTTTGAAGAGGGAAGACAAAACACAGCACAATTGGCAGAACACCAGAGAAAAGAACAGAGAAGAGAACTCCAGCCCTCAACTTTGAAGGAAAGAGATGGCTGACAGCAGGAACTCTTCAAACAGCCACTGCCCAAAAGCTCTTCCCTGAAGAGGGCCTGACGCTGATCTATCTTTGATGGGACAATGCTTCCATTTTAGCATGTGAACCTCATTGGCACCACAGCTTAAGAGAAGCATTTGGAAGGAAGAGAGCCTTATTCTACTTGTGGGACAATTTACATGTGTTATCTTGTTTTCATGTTCATTGGCAACCCCAGAAAGGACAGACCACTCTGGGCTCAGCTGAAGGGTGGAGCCACTTACAACTGGTCTGTCATGGTGGAACACCTAAACATAGCAGTATGAAGTGCTATGACTGCAGCCAGCCAATCAATGTGGGTGGGGGAGCAAAGCAACTGATTGCCCAGGGGCAGGGCCAGCTTTAGGCCGTTTGGCCCGATTCCCCCGAATCAGACCCTGCGCCCTAAAGAATACCGGACATGTAAAATTCTTGGACGGAGGCCGCTTGGGACATTCTTCCCCTGCAGTGTCTGGTGGGGGCGGGGGGAGCTGGGGATTTAAAGGGGCTGTTACTCTTTTTTTGTTTGCAGTGGTTTTTCTTCTTTGCTCAAGAAAAAATCCTGGCTGCCAGGGCCCTGTCGAAACTGTTCGAATTGGGCCCGCACTTCCAAAAACCGGCCCTGCCCAGGGGCCCAGGGATTCAAAAGCCCAGCCTCCAGAGCCCTGCATGGTGTGCTTGAGGCAACACTGACCCAATTCCACCCCTTCTGCTTGAGGCTTTACCCCTTCCAAGAGCACAGGGCCACTCGCCCTCTTCCTCTTGCCCAGGGACCTAGAGAGTCTGTCGGCCTCACTGAACTGCAGGATCCAGATTCTGGGTGGGACAGGAACCCAAAAACACTAACATAGAGATTTTTTGCCCTCCTCTCTTGAATTACCTGGGTCTTAGAAAGCAACACATCATTTCAGAAAATCCCAGTTCTCTGTTTTCCAGGAAATATTTACATCTTCTTTGCAATGACAATCTCACTGATAACTGTTAGGCAAAAAATGGAGATTAGTCTGGAAGTTTTAACAGGTTCACTTGTAATTAGTGTAACAAATGGTTTGGGAAATGGAGACATACAGTCAGTAGGGTTGCCTTCTCTTGCTATTTCTTTATAGCAGGTTGTTTTTTAATGCTTGCTATGATATTGACTGCAAGGATGGAGCAGCACTTGGTGTCAAGATTGGCTGGAGACACTGTGCTGCACTATGGGGTGGAAAAGTAATTATAGTCCATCATCCATTTTATCCAGTTAATATAGCCTCTTGGAAACCCAAGGTCTGACCAACATGCAGGTACTGCATTACAACAAGTAGCTGAGTTGCTGAAGCAGCTGAAGGCTGATTAAGTTCTTTGGGCTTTATGATGAATAATAATTATGACAACTTTTGGGGAATTGTCAAGAGGCTAGTGGTATGGTTGACTGTCCAGAATGTTTAAAATATATAGGCAATATATGGGTCTCCTGCATCATGCTGCTGAAAAATAGGAGTCAGAAGAATAGGATGTGTGTTGAGGGCTCTGTCTGTTGCAGGGGGCTCTTTTCCAGTGGAAAACCCCCAGAATAACCCATTGTGAGAATTGTAAACACACAATGGCTTCCATGGGAGTTTGACATGAGTAGGTGTTCTTGAAAATCATTGGTAGGCCCCTTATTACTTTTGAAAATCTAGCTTTCTCTGACCTTGGGGGAGAATCCTCCCAGAGTATCAAATGTGCTCTGTGTGTGGGGAAAGTGATGTTTCTACCTGCAAGCCAGTAGCCAAACTCACCTGGAATCTAGAAGTAAAGATGTTTTTGTCATTTCCTAACATCTGTAAAAGATCTTACTTCTGCCACTAAAGTAAGGCAATACGACTGAGGCTGTGTCTGCAGTGTGGATGACAGAGTTGTGAATTGCAAAGTGTGTGACAAATTGGATCACAGAAAGGCCTTTTGGGGTTGTTCTCCAATGTGCTGATCAAGCCACTGAGCCTGCATTCCTGACCTCTGACTCCCCTCTGTGCTGTTCTGCTGAACTAGAATTACTGGTCTGCCCCAGTCAAGGCACAGAGTTGGGGTTTACCACCAGTGTTCCCTCTAAGCTGTGAGCTTCACTGGTGATTAATTAGCCCCACCCAGTCAGAGGCTCTGGGCTCTGTGCATGGAGCTGGCTGACTGGGTGGGCTGATTAATCACTTGTGAAGCTATGCTGCCTAGTAGCTTGGAGGAAACACTGGTTACCACCCCCCCTATAGAGCAACACAGACACTGAAGCAGCTTAGCTCTGGGAAGGCTCAGCTGCAGGGCTGTTGGCAGCACCCAGGAACACAACCTCCAAATGGGACCAAAACCCCAAATAAATCTGTCTTACTCTATGTAAAAGTTTTTAACCAAACCTTCAATTGAAAGTTGTTTGACGCCAATCAGCACACAGTGAAAATTCTGAAATAAGGTCCTGTCTAAAATAAGGTCAGCTCTCTTTTTTCAATGAAAGAGAGATATACACAGTGGTTGTTCCTCCACAGGTAACAATTATTTACACTGGATTTGATAATATACAAAAGTGTTTTTATTAAGTAAAAAAAGTAGAATTTAAATGATTGCAAGTGAAAACAGACAGATGAAAATAAGTTACTATGCCAAAATAAACAAAACACATCAGCTAACACTAACACACTAAGGCTGTGTCTACACTGGCACGTTCTTATGTGAAAACGGCCACTCTTGCACAAAAACATGCCGTCTGTCTACACTGGCTGCGTGTACTTGCACAAGTAAACTGACATTGTACTGTAGAAAATCAGGGCTTCTTGCACGAGAACTCTGACACTCCCTTTCAGGAAGAAGCCCTCCTGCACAAGAGCTCTTCCAGAAAAGGCCAGTGTAGACAGGCTGCATGAATTTCTTGCGCAAGAAGCCTCTATGGTTAAAATGGCCATCAGTTCTTTCTCGCAGAAGAGAGCGTCTACACTGCCATGGATGCTTTTGCGCAAAAGCACATGCCAGTGTAGATGCTCTCTTGTGGAAGAGTTTTTGCACAAGAACTGTTCCACAAAAGAGTTCTTGCGCAAGAAGCTGCCAGTGTAGACGTAGCCTAAGGGTATGTCTAGACTACATGCCTCTGTCGACAGAGGCATGTAAATTAGACTACCCGACATAGTCAATGAAGCCGGGATTTAAATATCCCTGGCTTAATTAAAATTAAAATGGCCACTGTGCCGGCTCAGCTGATCATCAGCACAGCGCAGCAGTCAAGACGTGGATCGGTCGACAGGGATCGCCTTTGTCGACCGCTCCCTTATGCCTCGTTTCACGAGATTTACAGGAAAGGTCGACAAAGTCTTCTCATGTCGACAGATCCGCGTCTTGACTGCTGCTCTGAGCCGATGATCAGCTGAGCCGGCACAGCACGGCGCCATTTTTATTTTAATGAAGCCGGAGATATTTAAATCCCGGCTTCATTGACTATGTCGGGTAGTCTAATTTACATGCCTCTGTCGCCAGAGGCATGTAGTCTAGACATACCCTAAGAAACTTGTTACGTGCAAATTCTTACCTGGCCTAAACACTTGTTCTAATGATCTCGTTCACAAGATAGGCAGCCTCCTAGATTGGACCAGATACTTCCCCTGTTCAGTCTTAGCAGGTATTTTAGGTGGCAAGTGAGGGAGGATGGGGTCTCCTGGTATCTCGAGACTGTCCTATTATTTGCGTCCCCTCCCCCCACCCCTTATATTCCTTTTGCCCAAGGTGGGAATTCTTTGTGTTCAATTCAAATTTTTCTCACCTTCAGTGGAAAAATACCAGATTCAAAATGGTTTCCAGCATCAGCTGGCCTTACCACAAGTCTTTGTAGAACCAACCACAATTTGGGTTCTCAGGAAAAACAAAACCAATCAGGTCATTGTCTAGATTACTGAGACACCAAGGTCCTAAAATATTACTTTATGGCTTTTACTAGAGTTCATGGACTAATAAAACATATTTCCACATAATATTTCTGACTTCACATACAAAAAAGATACATGCGCACAAATAGGATATTCAGCTTCTTCAGATTACAGCTTTTAAAATGACATGTCACATGACCTGTTTCACATGAAGTGTTTTTGAGTTCTGTATATCGATATTTGTAAAGCTAATTTTCATAATGCATGGGATGGCATGACAACGTGTACTGAAACATTCTGAATGCCGAGTGCTCCTGATGCAAACAGAAAAGTACCTTCATTGTATTAACATAGTTTTGTATGATGGAAGATTACGTTAACATCTATTAGCAGGTACTTTTTAGTTTGAAACTGGAGCGTCCATGTGTGGCAGTTATAGTGCAGCAGTTATAGTTCGTAGAACTGTGCAGTATAGACAGACCTTAAATATGCTTAGTTTGCTCTCCTGATGAGTGAAAAGGCTCACATTTTACAGTCATTTTTTGTTTTTAACCATACCTGCAATTTAAAGCTGGTTGATGCCAATCAGCTCACATTGAAAAGTGTATAATAAGGTCCTGTCTACATTAAGTCAATTTGCATCAGTGTAACTACATCAGTAGCACAAACTAGGGATGCAAATACACATTTAAAAAAGTCAATGGGTTAAATGATGTGTTTAACTGATTAACCATGGAGGACAGATGGGAGGGCCAGATCTGGTTCACCTGACCCCACTGTGGATGTGGGTCTTGCTCCAGCCCCTGTCGGCAAGGGAACTTGTCCCAGCTGGCATGACCCCACTGTATCATGAGCAGGGGTCTTGCTCTCTCAGAGGGCTGTACAGCCCTCTGATTAACCAGTTACCAGGTAAGTACACGGTAAGGTTAATGCTTACCGAGTAACTGGTTAACTTTTTATATTCCAAGCACAAACCTCTATTGTAAATGTGGTACACTGGTATAAAATGGGGTTTACACTTAAAGAATCATGCTTACTAATTGTACAACTAAACAATCCTACGGGGTTATGCAACTTAGCTCTCATGGTTTGAACACTTTCAGTTAAAAGAATTTTGAAGTGTGCATTGGCAGCAGCCCAAAAGGAGAAACGGTTATTTTTATTCTCACAAAACCTAAAAAATGGCTGAAGGTTTTTGCACAGACTTTTAATAACAATGAAAAAAATCACTCTTAGGTTGAAGCCCTGCGTGGGAAATTTCAGCCCAAAAGATAAATACTTCATAATGCTAACTATAAATGTATAAATACCAAGGGTTATAAAAAAGCTGTTTGATTACCTTAATTTTGTGGATGCCCTGAGGTTTTAATAACATTTGAATTGCCTTGGAGTTTAGGTATCACACAGCATGCTCTTGCAGGGAAGCACAATATATTTGTGTGAAAAGTAACAAAAAGTGCAGTTGAATGATGGAATAAGCCAGTAGAACCAATACTTTTCATTGTCCTCAGAATGGCCCTGAATAGCTATTCTGTGCTCTAAAAGCTCAACAAGCAACACAGCTGCATTAGTTTCTGAAATAATCTCCGTGGGGATGTCTATACTTACTAGAAGATTGACACTCCAGAGGTCGATCTTCTGGCATTTGATTTTGCGGGATGTATAGACCCCTAAATCGAGTGCTGAGAGCAGCTCCCTTTTGTAAGGAGTAAGGGAAGCCAATAGGAGCATTTGCTCCAGAAGTATAGGCGAGGGTGTTATGTGCCGAGAGGCAAAAGCAAAATTTATGCTCCTGACTCCATTGCATGGTGGGGCCCCATACCCAGTGCACGGCTGAGCCCACCCTGGGAGGAGGGGGAGGGGGAACTTGTACCGCAGCTGCCCCGCTCCCTCCAGTTTGGGGCTGGGCCCCCGCACACACTAACCCCCACGGCAGAGACGGAGGAGTGTTTGGGCTAGGGATGGAGAAGTGGGGAGGAGGCTCCAGCTGGCAGCAGCAAGCGGAAGAGGAGCAGGTGAGCTGAGGGATTACGGGGGGAGCGGAAGGGAACTAAATTGTGTAGCTAGAATTGAATACTTTAAGCCAACCTTCCTGGTCTAATGTAGACCAGGCCCATGAGATGCTACAAGTTTTATTCCATTCACATTGCCAGCAATGGAATGATCCAGAAATGTAGGAAATGGAGTGATCCTGGTTTTAAATCAGGAAAAGTGATTGCAATGTGGAAAAAGCTGATCCTGCAGGGTTAAGTGCCAGAATATCAGCCTGTAGTGCATGGAAAGAGCACAAACATTTTGGAAAGGAGCACGTCAGAGCAGACTAATGAAGAAAGTGATAGAACACATGGAATCAGTGTTCCCTATAAGCTGTGCACTTGTGCGGTCACTCGGGTGATTCAAATGCTACCCAGCTGATTAGCCGAGTGCCTACTGCTAGGTTTTGTTTCTACTAGTGGGCACATTTTCATATGCCTTAGTGCATATAAAATGTATTCCATACATAGATGAAAAAAATCCACATGTAGCGCCCCCTCTCCACCTGGTTACCTTCTTTTAAAGCCAATCTCCTTTCAGGTTCGGATGGATAGGTCTGGGTTCTTCTGGATCCCGCCACCTACTCAATTTTATTCTTTCTGATTGATGCACTTGGCGGTGCCTCCACCCCCCTCACTCCTTCCTAGCAGGGTCACCAGGGCAGCTTGGGAGGAAAATTCTAGCCCAGGATAATCCCCACGTATCTGCCAGATAGTTGGAGACTCCCAGAAAATAACACAAACACATACACTATAATAAACACAATTATATTAAACAAGAGACAATTATAACAGAACAGGGTAAAACACTATTTTTAGGGTCACCGGTGCCCAGCAACTGTGAGGTTAGTGTCCCGTTGGTACGCGTACTTTGTTGGGGCCCTTGATGACTGTTGACCACACAATCCTTCTCTGCAGTGGTTTAGCAGTGGAGCTGACTAGGTCCAGTACAGCCCAAAGGACTCACAAATGGGAGAAGGCAGTAAATCCCTCCAGAGTTTAATATGCTGCAGGTAATAAAATCCCCAAACAAATTCCCTGCCTGACTAACTAAAAATTGGTGCACTCACACACTCCATGAATGAGCCTCAGGTTGAGAGATGACTCAGTCTCTGCAAAGGGGCTGCTCTCTTCTCACAGGGGTCCTCTTTAAGCAGGAACCAGGCTGCTTCGGTCCCAGAATTTCCCCTCACCGCGAAGGGGGCAGGGCTCAAGATGCAGACCACACAACTGCACCAAAATTCAAAACTACAGCCTCCCAGGCCAGCCTCCAGACCCACACAGCAAGCAGCAGCCCTGAACTTGCTGCTAGAGCCGAGCTCACCATGCAGTGACTCCCTCACCCAGGAAGCTGGAGAGCCAACTCAGCCTGGCTGGGGAAGCCTCCCAGCAAACTCCACAACTGGGAATCAACAGTGGAGACATAAACCCAGCTGAGGGATCCTGCCTTCAGGTCCCTCGAGGCTAGTTCTCAGGGGGAACCCTGCATGCAGGCCTGGGGCTTACTAGCTCCCACACAGCCAGTCCTCCCCTTTTCCTGGCTGGCTCCAGACTCCCCTCAACAATGGTCTCTCCTTCCCCCTGGGAGGGGCATCTCACTCCCCATGGGTTGCCGGGCAGACTCTGGCCCTGGTAGGGAGGGGGAGCCAAGGCAAACTCAGAGTACCTCTCCCTGAGCTGCCAGCAGACAAAGCCCAGGGAATCCAAGCAATCTCCTTGGGGGTTACACACACTAATCTTTAGCATCTATGAGGGAACTTTGCATGGAATCAGCTCTATCAGACATTGGTTACAATATAGAATAGTCATAGAGAAATTGGCTGAAGGTGTTTATTATGTTTTGCTTGTTCTTGCCCTTAGAAATCTTTCTAGTAGCAGGATGCAGTCCTGATGCAATGTGTTGGTTTATTGTGCACCTTTATTGCCAGGTGCTGATGGCAACTTTCTCAGATATTGTGGATCAGAGCACAGAGGAGCATTCACAATGTCTATAAATAATTTGACACATCTTTGTTTATAAGCAAAGACAATGAAGATAGATAGAGCTGGCAAAAAAAACAAACAAAAACAAAACAATTGTGTCAGCCCGTGTTTTATTTTAGATCAGTTCAGGGAAAGTGAGCATCACTGAAGGTTGGAAAAATCTCTCAAGTCTCATTGATTAAATATCCTCTTCAGTATATCAGATCCTCCCCATACTATAACCAGCATTGATCAGTGGCAAAGCTTGGATTCTGCTCTGACCTAGGCTATTGACTTTCCTTGTGATCTTGCTCAAATCATTTTACCTCTTTATGCTTCAAATTCCCAACCTGGAAAATGGGAACATAATGATATTTATCCAAGTCATTAAAATGTTTTCAGAGCTATAGATGAAAATTGCTAATTAAGTATTATTAGAACCCTGAAAACCCACTTCATTTAGTGGATTTCATATATTTGTATTTCAGAGCATTTTCTGAATTAACACAATTATTTTTAATGAAATAAATCATTCTGTCATTCTAAATCTCACACATATAATCGACTTAGAACAGTAGTCTCTGTTGGCCATCACTTCTGTGAGACACATTTAACCTTGATTCAAGATTTGACATTATTTGACTTTTTTCCTCGTTCAAGTGACAATGGACTCCATCACTTAGACTGACACTGAGATGCCAAATACAATAAACAGCACAATATGTTTATTTGCCTTTGTTTTTGCAAAGGATCCAAATCAAATACTTCTTTGTAGGCACATTAAGCAAACTTAAAATCAATCTGCTGTTTAACTGGTAGTGACTGTAATGAGTTCACAACTTGCATAATAATCAAGATTCTCTGTATTCAAAAGACCTCATTTTCTTTTACCAGGAGGAGGCTAGAATACTCTGTTGTTCCACTTGCCCACTTAGTCGTTACCGCTAGATCAGACAGTCCCAAGAAAGACTGCTATAAAATCCAATGCAATCAAAATCTTTTTGGGAAACACGGTTTTCTAGCTCTAACTCTGTGGGCTTTTATGTTGCACTGGTAGGAAAGTGATGCATCTACGAGCCTCTTGTATTTGAGGCAGTGTACAGCACAATATTCTATAAGTCCTCTTTCCCCATTCCCAGATCCAGTTTAGTGACCTCGCCACTCCAGGCACAAGGTCATGTGCTTCAGTATGCATGTATCTTGGGGCAAGCGCTCATCTCCACAGTGTCCTTTTCTCCTCAGACTGTCCTAGGTCAGTGCACTCTAGGGTCCTTCATTCCCAAGGAACTCCCAACCCCCCCCTTGCCTCAGTCACCCTGTTCCAGTCATCATCTAGCCCCTTACCTCAGGGGCACACTGCAGTCTGAAATGGCCACTCATCATTGGCAAGGGGGTGTGAACCTGCTACCATTCCCTATCCTGACTGATTCCTTAGTACACTCAAGCCTTGCATCAGGTCCTGCATAGCCCAGGAGCGAGGTCAGGCCAGAGCTCCCCAGCTCTGTCTCAGGAAGCCTCCAGCTTCCCTGTCTGTCTCCTGTTCCCCACCAAGAGTAAGTCTGTTCTCCTTCCTTTCAGGAGCCCTTATTTATACAGCCTCAGCTGGGCCCTAATTGGCTGTATCTGCCTCCTCAGCTGGGAGCTCCAATGCCCCAGCCCTTTCCCAGGGCTGGGTTTTAACCCTTAAAAGGGCCAGTGCAGGGCAGACACCCCATCTACAAGAAGAGGTGAATTGGCTGTAACAATCACCAAGGGAATAGTGCATGAAAGCCCTTGGTTTTGCCTAAGGTCCTTAAGTTCTTGCCTTGAAGAAATGAGAAGTTTTGTGTAATATATCCCAGATGGCATCAAACAAGCTCATGACTGCCTACTTGAGAAGGGTGATAGAAATGTAGCCGTGTTAGTCTGGTGTAGCTGAAACAAAATACAGGACTATGTAGCACTTTAAAGACTAACAAGATGGTTTATTAGATTATGATAAAGCATCTTGTTAGTCTTTAAAGTGCTACATAGTCCTGTATTTTACTTGAGAAGGGAAGCTCATATTTGTATGCTGGGAGTCTGTTATGGCTGGGGAAAAAAGTGTTTTATAGGAGCAGAGAATATTCAAAATCTCTAATCAAATAAAGAATCTTGTTTCTACAAGGCCACCTTCAAAATCTTTTACCACTACAGCAGATAATAGATATTTCAGGAAGCATCATTCAGAACACACTGTAACCTCACTTAAATGGTCTTGGAAATCTAAATGTCTGATATATTCCAGTGAAAAGCGTTCACTGAAATGTCAGTGATGAAAAGGAGTTCTTTATTTTCTTATTTTCTGTATTACTTATGTTACGTAGGGTATTACAAATCATGAGGTCAGGGAAACTGAGCCATAGTAAAATGACTGTTAGTGCTCTTCATATTTCAAAATGCACAGAATTGCCAGCAAGCTGCAAGCCATGGTAGTGCCCTGATTTCATCCATGGCTTTAAAATGCGCTGGCCAGCACATTCATTAATCAAGCATTGCTCCAACTTTCATGTGGTCTGACCTGCAGAATCTGACAGATACCACCTAACTGGAAGAACTGTCAGTGGTTTTTGAAGTGTGGGAATAATTCTTCAGTTGAGAGAAAACATTTGGTTTGCTTCCAGCTACTGGGTTGAGGAAGGTAAACTCCAGTCTTTTCCTGTTTGCATGGGGAGCTGGACTACATTTTTCCCTGAGGCTGGATATATACCTCTTTCATGGTAGCTGCTTGCAAAATGTTTCAGAAGGTGATGATGGTGTTTAAGAGCTGTAGCAATCTCACTGTTTTAGTAGCAACAAACCGCACTGCCAGCTGGGAGACCAGAATGCAGGAGCTCAGTTCACAGGCCAAGAAAAAGGAAATGAAGTCATCAGTGTTTGTGATTTAAGAAGATTGAAAATTCCTCTTACTTTACCTTCCCTGAATCCTTGGCTTCAGATAGCAACCAGGTTGGATCACTTGATTTGTAGTCTGAGAACAGAGGCAAAAATGCCAATTGCCACTGAGATAGGGGTCATCATTAAAGCTAATGTCCTGGCGTCAATGAAGTACACAATAGTAAAAGATGCTCCTGACCTTTGCCTAAATTGCAAAAGAAATGAAAAATGACCAGAGTATTAAGGCTAAACAAGTAGATGCAGATTACTGGGCCAGTTCTGGTCTCTACTACACAGCCTGCTTATGTGAAACGAGAATTCAGCATTTTTTTTTACAGCCAGTGTTGGCACAAAGTGGAAAACACATCACAAGGAGGTGCAATCAATTTCCATTTTTACTTCCCAAAAACAAATAGTAAAATAGAAAAAAAACCCTTGATTTGATTAGAAAAGTTATATGTTTGGGTGAAACTATTGTTGCTGAATGTTTCCATTGTGTAGTTAAGGATTTCCACAATGGCAAAGTACCAAACAAACTGCTGCCTACTAAAAACTAAAATGAGTAGAAGGCAATGATTTTTTTTAACTAAAACAATAATCTATGAGAACTACTTTCAGCTGTGTTCTGGCCAGCAGAGAGACCACTCAGGCATGACTATATCAATATACCATTCTAGGGTCCCATTGATTTCTTGGTTGTGGCTACTCTGTACTGTCATCACAGCCCTCAGTGAATTTTCCACCACTCCTGTCACCAGGATCTATGCCAGCAGAAGCCAGTGTAGACAGTTGACTGAATCTAGACCACTGGAATTACTCTGGATTTTTGCTGGAGTTACTGGGAGCCAAATTTGTCCCAGTGGGAGATTTGTCTGCCTAGAAAGTCATTTAGGCTATGTATACACTACAGAGATTTTTTGGAAAAATGGCCGTTTTTCCAAGAAAACTTCACTTACGTCCACACTGCAATTGCATTCTTTCGACAAAAAATCAAAAGAACAGAGGGTTTTTCCCGACATTGGTAAACCTCTTTCTACAAGGAAGGAGCCTTTTTCTGAAAGTGCTCTTTTGGAAAAAGGTGTGTGTAGATGCGGAAGAGGGAGTTCTTTCAAAGGAAGAGGAAAGAGGAAAAAGCACAGGTGCCCTGCTGGCCTCTCCATCCACAGTAATCACAGCTTAAATGTGAGATCGCGTCCATTCAGTGTGGACGCTATATTTTGAAAAACCAGATCGCTTTTTCGATGCGCTTTGGCAGTGTGGATGCTCTCTTTCGGAAGAAGTTTTTTCGGAAGATCTCTTCCAGTAAAGCTTCTTCCAAAAGAAGCCTGCTGTCTAGATGTAGCCTCAGTAAATGATTTGAGGTTATCTGAAAATAGCAAAAGCAGACTTCTCAAGGACTTAAATGATTCATGGCCAGAGTTACAGGACTAGCCTAAGGAGATCAACAATCCATTAGTCAGTTCAACAGAGCTTTTTTAAATATGATCATCACTCCGGTAATATAAACACAAAACCCCAAGACATTTCAAATGTAAGATGTTAGACTCCAAAGCTAATTAAAATGCTGTGTTAAAGAGTTTCTAAAATTACAATCCCCTATTGGATACTTGTTTCTGCATCCGATTTGAGAATTCCTAAGAAGATGCATTCAGACATATGTTAGTTAAAGACGTGTCATATCGTTTTGTGTTCAATATTAATACTAACCCTCGTGGTACAGTAAAACCACAGAATATATTATGCCCCTGTCACATTAATATTGTATTCAATCAAATGGTGTGAACTTAGCCTTGGGTATCATGCAAAACAAAATAACGGATGGTATGTATTTCAGAGTTCTATTTCTTTATTATTTGTGATCAGTGACAAACCTGGTTGCCCCTAGAAAGGCTAGTATTAACATAATAGCTGCCATAAGGCTGGAATGAAGATCATCTTGGATTTGGTAAAGGGTGAGCTATCCCTGACATTGAAGCCTGTGAAATTGTTCCTATAACCTCCAATTTTAAAGGTAAAAGGTTATGAAGAAATGTGGTTAGTCTAAAAAGATTGGCATAGGAATTGAGGATGGCATGTATTAAAACCACAAGACTGGGAGTCAGGAGACCAGTGGCTAATTTTCATCTTTGTCCCAGACTTTGCTTTGTGACTTTCAGCCAGTTACTTTGAGCCAGATTGTGGCCTGTCCTTATGCAGTGCACAGGGGGGGAGGCTGCAAGAAGCCTGCTGTTCCCTGCTCAAGGGTATGTCTACACTGCACCACTATTTTGAAATAACTAGCACTATTCTGAAATAATTTAGTCCACGTCTACACAGCAGACAGTTATTTCCAAATAGTATTGAAATACTGTTAAGTTGGAGGACTTATTACTCTGACTCCTGTAACCCTCATTGTATGAGGAATAAGAGAAGTCGGAAGAAGAGTGCTCTATTTTGAAATAAGTGCTGTGTGGACCAAAATAAGCTGTTTCGAAATAAGGTACGCCATTGACTTAGCTCAATTTGTGTAGTTTATTTCTAGTGAATTCCTGCAGTGTAAACAAACCCTCAGTCTCTTACCCCCCCACACACGTAGGGTATGTCTAGACTACATCCCTCTGTCATCAGAGGGATGTAAATTAGACATAGCGAAATTGCTAATGAAGTGGGGATTTAAATATCCCATGCTTCATTAGAATAAAAATGGCCACCGCTTTTTGCCGACGCGGCAATTTGCCAGCAAAAAGCGGCAGTCTAGATGGGGATCGGATGGAAAAGGCTTTCCTTGTCGACCGATCCTCGTCTAGACTGCCACTTTTTGCCGGCAAATTACCACATCGGCAAAAAGCAGAGGCCATTTTTATTCTAATGAAGCGTGAGAAATTTAAATATCTGCTTCATTAGCAATTTCGGTATGTCTAATTTAAATCCCTCTGGCGACAGAGGGATGTAGTCTAGACATACCCATATAGTTGAAGCCATAAACATAAGGGTTGCAGAGGGCCTTTTCAAGGGGGTAGAGATGGGTTGGGAGTGTGAGACTCCCTCCTTACCATAGCCCACAGGCAGTCATAAATGTCACCTATCCTGCCCAGCTGGGGAAGGGAAAACATGCTGCAATTCTCCTAAAGCATAGATTCCCAAACTATTTTGTTGAGCTCCCCCTTTGGAAAATACATGCCTTCTTGCAGGAACTGGGGAAGAGAGCAGTGGGTGTGGTCTGTACTCACAGGTCGGGGCAGAAGTGAGCCCAGTACTTCAGTGTGGGGGAGCAGCGGTCGGATAGAGAGGAGTACCCAATATTCACAGAAGAGATTGAGGAGGGGAAGGACTGCCCACTATAAGTGAGTGTGTGGGAGTGATGGCGGATGGGTACTTAGATAGGAGACCAGAGGTTGCACATCTTGTAGCAGCTGAGGAAGACTTCTTCTCCCCGCAGCAGTCAGTCAGTCTCAACTGCTAGGACTGGTTCACCACCCAACTCCCTCCCCTGTCTGCAGGGAAGTGAAAGGGGATTGTGTTGAAGACTCAAGGTCAGTAAGAAAGTGGAAGGTTGCACCCTGTGAGAACTAACCACCTCCTGACAGATCCTGCTACTAATCCTCATCCTTCTGTGTGTGGCCTTGACTGCTTCCCATGCACAAGCTCTGTCCTGCCGGGGAAGTGGACTGCACTGTGCGACACGGGGCCATGCTCTGCAGGGTCCATACCCCAGACTGGATGTAGTACTCCCAAGGCATAGCATTCTGCTTCTTGCTTGCAGAGTCCACACTGGCCTCCCCAGTGAAGGAGGGTAACTGAAGGAGGGTGTCTGCTGAAGCTGTGAGAGTATGAGACAGGCAGGGAGCCTGGCAGCTGAAGTTTCCCAGGCATAGTCCTGTCCACTTCCCAGAGTCCCCTGCTGATCCCAGCCCAATTAGGTGTTAACACCCCTCTGCTTACTCAGAGGGAGACTGTTATAAAACAGGACCTCTCAACTTTGGAAGCCCCAAGGGCCACAATGATATAGCACATGCCAAGGGCCACAACTTAAGTGTGGTTGCATTTACATGCAATTATATATGCAAATAGGTTTTTTCACACTGATGGGCATGAATACAAATCACTTCCCACAATGCCCTGGCACTTCCAGCACCTCCTCCCTGGGGTCTAGAAATGCCGACATCCTGTATCCATCTGTTCCAGCCAGCCTGTCCACTTGCGTCTTTCAGTGCTCACCCCTCCTGGGAGATGCCTTACCATTGTGGAGCATGTTGCCAGTGGAGGCTATGTTCAAAGGATTCCACCTTTGACATCGTGGGGCAGTGTGTTGAGCCCCACATAAACCCAAACTGCACCACAGGCCACAAACAAATGGGTCACAAGCCACATGCGGCCCATGGGCCGTATGTTGAGTAGTCCAGTTATAAAAGGTTTTTAGATACAAAAGAACCTAGTCAGGTGTTTAAAAACATTAGTCGGTTGTTTAAAAACATCCAAATGCCTAATCCCCCCCACTGCAGATGAAGTTACAGCCGCAGAAGAATGCTTCTGTCAGCATAACTACCCTCATGGAGGTGGTGTTCCTGCACTGATAGAAACCCCTCCTGTGTCAGCATAAGCTGTGTCTACACTATGGGATTATACTGATGATATGCAGAGTACTCTGTGAACACATACATGTTAAGATATCTGTATAATTCGAAAGATGCATTACTTGCGTACTGCAAAGTGGATTGGCACATTCAGAACAAATCTGATTGGCTTTTCCATGGCAGTGAGACTTAATAAATATGCATGGAATTTCTGACAAGCCTTTTAGCTGCTTTGCTCCACAGGTCAAACTATTATAGCCTGACCTGCTGTCACATAGGATGTATTTGTACAGACACAAGTAGTAATTTCAAACATTTTCTGCCTCTTTCTTTCTTCCCCTCTGCCCATCCCCAGTTTGTCTTGACCTGGTGTTTCTTTCCTTTTTTATCATGCCTTTTCAAAATGTGTGTAGCGTAATTATGACAACTGCTTTGATTGCGGATAGACTGACCCTTGTTGAAGAAGCACTTTGTCAATCAGTGAGAATGTATCACTTAGTGCTGTTGGATTCATTAACTTTTATGCAACTCTAGACCCCAGCAGTTTATGAAATGGCAACTACAAATCATTTTCGATGCTCTTGACCTGAATGAACAGCTGCTTTGTCCTGCTGTCCTCAACCATTGTTATGTGCAGACTCTTTAAAACATTTGTTTTCAAAATGAAGAGCTCATGAATAATGTTTTTTCCCCCAAATTTTCAAATGGAAAACAAGTAAAAACTTTTCATACATCAAATCCCTAAAGTTACATGTGTTTTTTAGGGTACTGGAGGGCTATCCTGATGCTGATCCTTAGCTTCTTGGAATTATACTGTTGTAATGTGAAATGAAAATTGCGAATGCAGGTGTGCACTGGTGACATGGCTTTGTAGTTTGTGATGTGGAAGGCATAGGGTTATGAAAATACACATGCTTCCATTCTCTATTTCTGTCATCAAATATCTTCTTGAGTCTTTAGTTCAGTCTAAGATGATACCAACCTCACCTCCATCTTTAACTCAGTGTGAGAGACAAGTTCTATAGTCTTTACACAAGACTTACCCAGGCTTGCCTTTACAAGAATTACCCTTTTCATTTGCCTGTAGCTGCTCCCATTAAAGTCAGGAACAATTTTAGAACATGGGCTGAAAATATTGGCTTTAAGATAATATAAAAACAAACACCATAAACTGTATCTTTAAAATTTCTGAATGTTTCCTGCCTTTTGTCCTGTATCCGCTGCTAAAAATTTTGTCATTCCATTGAATATAGATTCCCCTTATACTTCTCTTGAGAAATGGAAAAAGTATTGTAGTGTCTTTACACCCTGGCTGTGTCTAGACTGGCAAGTTTTTCCGCAAAATCATCTGCTTTTGCGGAAAAACTTGCCAGCTGTCTACACTGGCCGCTTGAATTTCCAGAAAAGCACTGACGATCTCATGTAAGATTGTCAGTGCTTTTCCGGAAATACTATGCTGCTCCCATTCGGGCAAAAGTCTTTTTCCGAAAGACTTTTGTGCAAAAGGGCCAGTGTAGACAGCACAGTAGTGTTTTCCGCAAAAAAGCCCCGATCGCGAAAATGGCGATCAGGGCTTTTTGCGGAAAACTGCGTCTAGATTGGCCATGGATGCTTTTCTGCAAAAAGTGCTTTTGCGGAAAAGCATCCTGCCAATCTAGATGCGCTTTTCCGAAAATGCTTTTAACGGAAAACTTTTCCGTTAAAAGCATTTTTGGAAAATTATGCCAGTCTAGACGTAGCCCCTAAGTATATGAGTTAAGTGCAGTCTTCTTTATAGAAAAAGGAGCTTGGTGACATTATACTTGTTTAGTGTTTTATACTGGAAACTTCATTTCAAATCATGTTAATGGTGTGGTGGTCACATCCTGCTCCAGTGGGTGTTTCCCGGAATACGAGCATCATCACACAGCTTGGCATGAGGAAGAACTGAGGAAGAGGCCCCTGAGGAGATTGGATAGACATGTTTTGCAGATCATGAATAAGGTAGAATTGTGTGAGGAAGTTCACAATGGCTGCCTCAATAAAGGGCCTTCCTTAATCCAGGCAACAGCACTGGAAATGACTAGGGGCAAGGGGACTCCCACAGTCCACTGACTTGACATATGCTACAGGTGCCTAACTGTGTACAGAGCTTGCCAGCAGGGGGTCTGGCTAGTCATATTTCTGGCTTAAGGGAGGTCAATAAGGTATAATTCTTGAAGAGATAGTGATAACACTGTTCCATATATCTGTTCATGTGGTTTGTGACTCTCATCGTGCTGATCACATATAATAGTCAATCACCAAATGTATTCAATTGTCAAGTTCATGGATTAAAAAAAAAATGTCTATTATCAAAAGGCAATTTCCTTGCTGCCAATTCCAGTAAGTGAAAGGGCTACCTGCTGGCCAGTTCCAACTTTCCCTGTGATATATCCCATTCATTCATCTGACACAGCTATTCAGGTTCACTGCTTGTTTTGTGACATTTCCCAGGGCTCCTGTCTGAGGTGGTTCTCTCTTTGTCTCTCTCTCTCTCTCTCTCTCTCTCTCTGTTTAACCTGTTGAGTTTTGAAAATCCTTGTTCCCTTGGTAGCTAAGCAGCAATTTCTATTTCCAATCTACAGATGTAGGTTAGGGTTAGGTGAATGGTGGCTTGACAGTTGGAACTACAACCTCACTGAGGCTATGTCTACACTACACTGAGGCTATGTCTACCACAATTGGCATATCTTTTTCTGCTTTTCTTCCAAAAGAGGCTTTTCCAACATTTGGCCCATGTACATGGGGCCAAATGTGTGGAAAAACCCTCTTTCAGAACATCCCTTCTTCCTCGTGAAATGAGGTTTACAGGAATGCCGACAAAATACATCCGCTTTGTCAACATTCTTTTCGGAAAAGCGGACGAATTCTTTGGACGCGGCAGAGCTTATCCCGGAAAAGCTCTGTAGTCTAGACGTATGCTGAGAGTGGCATGCACATACAGACTTAACCCTAGACTTAAGGTACACCTAGGCATGTTTCCAATGTTTCAAGGTTAGACGGACAGATTGTAATGTAAACCCCACCCCCTGTTCTTAGTTGGCATCCACTATTTTAATTCCTGTGTACTCCTCCCTTTTCCCTGCACAGGACAGGATTTTGCCTTCCGTTTGTCTGAAGCTGTTGCTATTTACTTATCTCATTCACAAGCAGCCTACTTGCTCAACAAAACAGAACATATAAACAACACATCTCTAATGCAATTTGAAAACTAGAAAATATTTTCTTCAACAACCCCACCCGAGCTTTATTAAAAATAACTATAAACCGTTCAGTCCCAAAAGATGTCTAATAAATAGTGCAATTAGGGTGCATAGCACATATTACAATTTCCAGTGTTTGGATACACTTAGAAAGCTACACTGGTGAAAAATTGGTATGGTTAATTTTTTTTCTGCTTAAACATATTATTTCAGTATTCTGCTAATTTACAATTAGTATTTTCCTTTGTTTTGTTCAATCACTTTCATTTTCACTGTTTGCTGCGTTGCCAATCTTGGTACAGTGATCTCCTACAAGACAACTTTTGCATTCATTACACTGAATGAATGAGAGAGTAAAGTGAGAGAAAAGTGTTTTGCTTCATGAAAGATAACATCTCATCATTTTGTTTGGCACCTCTTTTTTAAAAGGGCTGTCTGTATTAGCTCAGAGCAACTTTTATTCAACAGCACTGCTTGCACGTCAGTGAAGAAGAGCTGTATTGTGCACAAGACAACCCTGTAACTGCTGAGATGAGGAGACTGGAAATGATTTTTATTTGAAATAGTTTGGTCTCCAATCTGGCTTGGCTTTGATTTCTAGACATTCAGGAAATGGAACTTTCGAAGCTGAAGTCAACTGGAAAATGTGTACTGTTCCCCCTCAGCTAAGTGTGACTTTATGGAAATGTTAAAAATGCACCTCATTGTTTGCGGAGAGTCTCCTTTTGGCAAGAGATAGGAATCTGTATAATCACTTATTTCAGAGATTTTCCTTCAAGAAAGGGGATAGGAAGTGTGGACACTTTTTAAAGCAAAACCTTTGTAGACAAACAAACTTTTTTTATACAGAATGAGTTGAATCCATTGGGCAGTGAAGGGTATTGGGCAGTGAAGGGTATATCTATCTATCTATCTATCTATCTATCTATCTATCTATCTATCTATCTATCTATCTATCTATCTATCTATCTATCTATCTATCTATCTATCTATCTATCTACATAAATAAAATGCTAAATGAAAATGGATGGCAGCATATTTAAATAACTTCATAGTTTTGACATATTCGTCCGTATTACAACCCAGCGATCAGACAGTTTAGCTTAGATTTAAGGCCAACTGGCAAGCTTTTGGTTCACTAAGGAAAAAAGCCCTGTTGTTCCATGGAGTGAAGTACTATAAACTGACTCTAATGCACCTGAATTCCTCTTCTGAGAAAATGAGTCTCCTGTGATGCTTTTAATTACATCCAAATGAGTATGTTGGTACATGCTCAATACAATTATAAAAATAGCTATGAAAAAAGATCCCTACAGAGAGTGTTGATTAAAAAATACACAAGCACCAATGGGAGGAGGATTGTGATCAGCCAGCTACTGGGCTGGATTTTCCTTTTCCTGATTTGTTGTGTTGTCATTGGTGTCTGTGCAAAGTGAGTGTACAGTCCTCCAAATCAGAGAGGTAATATTTTATACTCATCTTGGCCTATTATAAATGCCTGCCCAAGAAGCAAGAGAGGTGTAATACCTTTTGTTGGACCAGCTTTAATTGGTGGAAGGTACAAGATTTCAAGAGACACTGAGCTCTTTATGTCTGGGGAAAGAAAATAGACTTTCTGAACTAAATACAAGTTGGAACGGCTTGTTAAGCATCAGGTTTAACACATTGTAGGAGGCTACTTGAAGTGTAGTTGGCAATAAAAGTTACAGAGTTACGTAAAAGATTATTGTAATGAGCAATGATGCCATGATGCTGTTGAGTTTATGATTTTTGGTGTCTAGAAGCTTTATGAATTTAAGTTCCCAGACTCACCTTTGAAGCCACTGTGCAAGTTTCCTTTGCAGACAAGTCATGAAAGATCAAATATGGAGTAATCTCTTTGTAAAAAGTGTTCACACATGGGTGATGAGGTGTTTTTATCTTTTTTCATGTTTCTGTGTGAGTTCATTTGACAGTGTAGAGTTTGTCTGGCTTCACTTACAGAATTATTGAAGCATTTGATGCACTAGATGAGGTACACCCCATGATGTGATTAGGATCCATGGATCTTGAAAGGTGTGTTGATATGTCTGCAGGTTTTGCATCTGGTTTTTTTGGGCAGGGCTTGGTACTGCTTTGAGTTGGTGTTTCTGATTTCTGGGCAGCTTGCTTATGATGATGAGCTTGGTGAGTTTGGAGAAGGGGGGTTGAAGACCAGAAGAGGGGGTTTATTCAGAATGCTGCTCCCATCAAATATGTGTTGTAATTGTTTGATGGTACCCCACATGAGTTCCAGTGTGGAGCAGTAAATGACATGAGAGCTAGAAGTGTGCAGGAAGTGCGGTTTCCCCCCTCTGCTGAAACAGGTTCTCTCAAGGTATTTGTGTGGCCTTTGCCATAATATGATTTTTTTCTCTGGTGTAGTGTCCTTGTTCGATGAAGGTAATTTGAAGTGTATTTAGGTGTTTATCCAGGAATTTCTCTTCAGAACAAATTCTGCAGTATCTTGAATGCTTGACTGTGAATAACAAATTTTGGCTGTGTCTACACTGGCATGAATTTCCGGAAATGCTTAAAACAGAATAGTTTTCGTTATAAGTATTTCTGGAAAAAGAGCATCTACATTGGCAGGATGCTTTTCCGGAAAAGCCCTTTTTCCGGAAAAGCATCTGTGGCCAATGTAGATGCGCTTTTCCGGAAAAGAGCCCCGATCGTCATTTTCGCGATCGGGGCTTTTTTCCGGAAAAGACTACTGGGCTGTCTACTCCGGCCCTTTTCCAGAACAGTGTTCCAGAATAAGGACTTATGCCCAAGCGGGAGCAGCGTAGCTTTTCCGGAATAGCGGCTGATTTTGTACAGTAGAGCATCGTTGCTTTTCCGGAAATTCAAGGGCCAGTGTAGAAAGCTCGCAGCTTATTCCGGAAAAACGGCTGATTTTCCAGAATAAGTGGCCCAGTGTAGACACAGCCTTTGTGTTCATCTGCAGTGATTGCTGGATCTATGGTAAGTGTGATGATCTGTAGGTTTCTTTTATGTAATCATTTGGATGGTCCTATTGTTGAGCACAGTGGGCATGTCTAGATTACATGGCTCCGTCGATAGAGCCATGTAGATTAGGGTTGTAAGCAAAGGGAAATGAAGCAGCAATTTGCCGCTTCATTTAAATTAAAATGGCTGTGGTGCTGTGCCAATCAGCTGTTTGGTGGCACAGCACTGTAGTCTGGACACTCCGCTGTCGACATTAAAGGCATTTGTCGACCACCCCGTTATGCCTCGTGGGATGAAGTTACCAGGGAGGTTGACAAATGCCTTTGATGTCGACCGCAGAGCATCCAGAATACAGCGCTGTGCTGCCAAACAGCTGATCGGCACAGTGCCGCAGCCATTTTAATTGAAATTAAATGGTGATTATTTAAATCGCCACTTCATTTTCCTTTGCTGAGTAAACAAATCTACATGGCTCCGTCAACGGAGCCATGTAGTCTAGATTTGTCCAGTGTTCAAGAAGTTGATGCTTGTGAGTGAATGAATGTTTTAGAGAGTTTGACTGATGGATAATGTTTGATGACAATATGGTGGAAATCACTTAGGGTACATCTACACTATACTGAAACTTGAAATAAGATACGCAATTTGAGCTTAACTGTGTATCTTATTTCAATGTTATTTCAAAATAGCTTATTTTGTCATTTGGCACTGTCTACACAGTGCCAAATTTGAAAATAAAGCACTATTCCAAAACATCCCTCACTCCTTGAAGAGAGTGAGGTTTACAGGGACTTCAGAATAGTGAGCCCAGAATAACAGGCTTGCTGTGAAGACATGGATAGCTATTTTGGCATACTCTCATATCCCAAAATAGCGTTTCAGTGCAGATGTACACTTAGGGAATGTAGGTCTTCTGTGCAAAGGATGAAAATATTATGAATTATTTCAGATCTAACATTGGTTTCATAGAACATTTTTCCAGAAATTTTTCCTTAAGTTGGCCTATGAAAAGTTTGTATGTTGGGGAGCCATTCTAGTTATTATGGCTGTTCTCATGGTTTGCACAAAATGTTGTTTATTTAAATATAAAGTCACTGTGGGTGAGGATGAAGACTGTACATTCTCTTGTAGGTACTTGAGACAGGCAGTGATGTTGTCAGGGATATTGGAGTGTAGAGAGATGACATCCATGGAGGCAATGTTGTTGTTCTGGGGAGGTTGTTTGTGTTACAGAGTTTCTGTAGGAAGCTGATAATGACTTGAAGAAATCTATGCTTATATGTGGTTTGAGGATGGGTTCTATGAGTTCTGATATTCTTTCAGTCAGAGTGCCGAGGTCAGATATGATGGATCTACCTGGGTTCTCTTATTTGTGTTTCTTGGAAATGTTGTAGACAGGAGTGTGTATAGCACAGGAGATGGCTCTTCAACTTTTCTGAGATCTTCCTGTGAAGCTAGCTGGCATATTTGGAATATAAGAAGCAAGTCAGTGGAGAATCTGGCTAGGTGTATCAGAATGAATTGTCATCAGTGCAATCATGGTATATATATCTCCTGTATATATGTATTTATCATTGGGTATGTCTAGACTACATGCCTCTGCCGACAGAGGCATGTAAAATAGGCTACCTGACATAGTCAATGAAGTGGGGATTTAAATATCCCCGGCTTCATTACAATAAAAATGGTCGCCACACTGTGCCAGCTCAGCTGATTGTCAGCATAGTGCAGCAGTCAAGGTGCAGATCAGTCGACAGGGGAAGCCTTTGTCGATTGCTACTGTAAACCTTGTTTTAATGAAGCTGGGGATATTTAAATCCCCGCTTCATTGCCTATGTTGGGAAGCCTGTTTTACATTCCTCTGTCGGCAGAGGCATGTAGTCTAGACATACCCATTGGTTTTATGGTATGACACCTCTCTTTCCAGTATTTGGGCTTGATCTTTCAAACTTCAGAATAAGGATGTTAAAGGCTAGTTGACTAGTCGACTATCTTATTGAATAGTCTTTTGCTTATTGGATAGTCTTTTGACTAGTCAACTAGTCGATTCACACACACACACACCCTTGCTGCCTCTATAAAATAGAGGCAGCAAAGAGGGAGGGGAAAGGGGTACTTCAAAGTGGCAGCACCACACAGCTGTGTATGCTGCTCCTTTGAAACCTCAAGGCGGCATTTCAAAGGGGCAGCTGCCATAGAGCCCAGGGTCAACTCGCCACAGCATTTCCTCAGAACCTGGGATCAGCTGGGGAGTCCCCAGCTGACCCTGGATTCTGGAGAAATCCTGTGCAGAACTCGGGGTCAGCTGGGGATTCCCTAGCTGATCCCAGGCTCTGCTGTGGAGTCCTCAGCTGACCCTGGGCTCTTAGCAGTATGCAGCGTACCATGGAGCCCGGGATCAGTGGGGGGACTCTGAGACTGCCGCTGATGCCAGGCTCCATGACTTTGAAATGCACAAGAGCCCCCACTGGGGACTCTTGTGCATTTCAAAGCAGGCACCCTCGTGCAGCCCAGAATAGGTGAGACTTCCCAGTGGCCCCAGGCTGTACATGGAGTACCACATTCTTTCTTTGAAATGTACAAGAGCCCCTAAATTTGAAAGGAGGAATGCAGAGGTGCCTATCGACTAGTTGACTAGAGGATGGAAATTCCATCGACTAGTTGACTAGTCAATAACTGCATTTTAACATCCTTATTTCAGAACATCCTTCTGCAAAATGTGCACATCATCTGCTCTCACTTATTTTGTTAGGTGGGGAGGCTGCAAGTCTTGCAGGAGACATCCAGCATTTCTCAGATATGATCCCAGTGATAGACAAATAGGTTATTTAAAACACAATTGCTAGCCTCTTTTGCCAAACGCAGTGAATTGTTTCCTAAAACAAGCTCCATCTGTAGTACATTGAAATGCAAAGCCCTAGTGCTCCTAAAAGCTGAGAACACTGATTTACAAGTGGGTTCACTTTAATACATAAAATCTCTCTACATGCTAAGTAATTGCTCTGGATCCACGTGGTGGATAGGTATTGTGGAATGAGGGAGGGTTTATGATTGCTGGCACTAAGGAAATTGTAAGTGTTCTCAGTTATTTGATCTGAGACAAAATAATGATTGTACCATTTGAGACCTCTCAATGCAGATCAGTGTTGAGATCACACTGCTGTATTTGAAGCTTTCAGCCTTCACAATCACTACTGCTTGCATTCACTTTCAACTTCTTTATAGTCAGCAGCAGAGTGCAAATGTTTGTGCAGCATAGCCATCAGAAATCCCTTGTTCTACTGGTATGTGACTAGTCATAAGTAATAATGGGTAAATCAAAAAGGATTTGGAGGTTGGATTTGCATAAGCCTTGAAAACCTTGGTTGCTTATCCAGCTGTATTGAAGTTTCACTTCTCCCTGACATCAACAAGGTAAGGACAGATTAAGACAGATTTATGGTCCAAAGAAACCTACTTTGCCAGTGAGTCAGAGGCAGAGTGACAGCTAACGTGCAGCATGTGTGGCCTTGTATGTGCTGGGTTGCACTGGGTTGTTTTACATGGCAGAGAGATGGAAAAAACAAGTATCCACTATCTGAGTCTGAAAGAGAGTTAGAAGGGGGTCCCAATAGGGGACTGGGAGGGAGTATTTGCTGAAGATCTATGGAACAACAAATTTTTGATAGGAGAAGGTAAAAAAAAATGCAGCTCTGGATCCCATTTAACTTTAATTAGTATCTTTTGTATGTGTGTTTAGTGATCACCATTAGTAGAGACTCAGGTCTTTGACTCCCTCTCTTGGCATCTGGACAGCTACACTCTGTACATCTTGGATGCTCCAGGAATTTGCTGCCTTAGAGGTGCCCAAAAATGATTACCTGACCTTCCTTTCTTAATGAAACTCTGCAGTGGGTAATTTTTGAAGGCAGCAGCCAACATTTAAATATTCCCAGGCTTGCTGAAAAGAAGTCCATGAGATGGATTTCAGCTGAGCCAGGCATCCTGTTGGAAGAGGAAAAGGATGGCCAGAAGACAAAGATTAAAACTTTCTCAGTTCTCTCTCACCCACAGATATTGGAGGGGTAGATTTTGACTCTGCAGCAATTCTCAGGTAGCGGTGATGCTTGGTGCTAAGAGAAAAACTTCAATGTTATGACAGTCCCTACACTGTCCTCTACCACCCTGTGGAAGTGGTATCCTATAGAACTTCCCCAGAGATGGGATTCCACAGGTTCAAGTATGCGTCTTTCTCATCTCACTATGATCAGCATTTGGAGGTTCCTGTTTTCAGATGCAAGGGGGGCACCGATTCTCACTCATACATACCTCCCCTTCTAATCAGTTTGAGATTTGCCTGGTTTAGGATTTTAGGATTTGAAATAGAATTAAGAATGCATGGCTGGAGACATTTTTCTGCTATGGGAAAAATTAATATTGTCCCTAACTAGTGACTCTGAGCTGGAACAAGAAAATAACAATGTGCTCTGAACATAAAGTTTATTTCTAATTTTGTGTGAGTGTAAATGCCTGTGAATCAAGAGTGCAAGGTGCAAAATAGACTGTTAGCAGGTGACTTTCTTTCTTGGGAAGATGTGAATAGAATATTTATATTTTTATGTTATACTAGCAATTCAGCAGCAATATGAGCTGTTGGTAAGCCATGAGCATGCAAGTAAAATCTGGGTTTGACTGTTGATAGCTTATAATATTTACATTTATATCAGGGAGCTCCCATTTGGAAAGGTTAATGGTGTTTTTGGAGGAAACATTACAAATTAATATCTGCTTTGAAGTGGATGTCACTTTTGATGTCATCCTTTCTGAATGTGTTCAAAGTATCTGATGCGGTGTCTGACAGAAAAGAAGTTGACTTTGGAAGCCTGATTTTGACCTCAATCTCTCCTTTCATTTAAATTTTGAACTACTTGTTGTAATTTAACCTATTGTGCAGGACCCTGTTGGGTTTTTTTTCCTGGAAGTACTTTAATTTTATGGAAAATATAGTTCCCTTTAAATTGAGTAAATCATGACAAATGCAGTGAATTATAGATTATTTTTTTGTTTTTTTTTCATTAGGTTGATTTAGATATTGGTTAAATAGAGCTTTTGCGTATATTACAATATTAGCTGTACACAAAAGAAAACAAAGGAAAAATAATAAAAAAAGCCCTTGGAAATCCTATTAATTTTTCTTCTGAGTAACTGTTAATCTTTGTATTTGTATCTAGTTTTTAAATAGAAAATGGGGCCAGTTTATTAATTAATAAAAATAATAAAATCTCAGTTGCATTGATCAAGAGAAGATAGGCAACGAAGTCCTGTTAGCAAGGGTTTAAATCAGTGTTTCTTAAACTGTGTTCCGCAATATACCGGTTTGCAGGCAATTGGAGGTGTGCCGTGGAGAACAACATCATTCAAAATGGCCACCCTTAAGGGGCAGGCAACCTTTTTTTTTTCTCTATAACTTTCCCCCGACCTTTTTTTCCCTCAATAACTTTCCCCCAATAACTTTTGCTCAACAAAAATATCCGTGTTTGGTGTTCCTTGGTCTTAAAAAATTTCAGAAACATTGGTTTAAATGGTTGTGCATGGCAAATTGTAGCAATAACTAAATTGGTATATTTTCCTGCGAACAACATGACAAGGTGAGCTGTACATTCCCTTGCAAAATGAACTCTTTAGCATGAAATAGACATGGACTTCAGTAATGGACTTTGCAAGATTACTTTCATTTCTTGATAATCTCCATGGAACCCTAACACTTACCAAATGTGTTTCTTGTTGGCAGGTGGAGTGGATACAACAACAGGTAGTGAAAAGAAGGACAAAGAGGGATTATAAAGCTGGTGGTATCCAATCCACTTATTTCAATGATCCCAAGTGGCCAAGCATGTGGTATATGGTAAGTATAAAGAATGCAATTGGATTTAATTCAGACTAATTGTTTATTTGCTCTGCTATGACCTTCTCTAGGGGACAAAGTAGTATCTTCAGAAAAAGGCAAATATTCTTTTCTGTTTTATGTAATGTACAGAAGGATTTGTAAGCCCCTTGCAAGTATAATCAGTGCCATGTATTGTGATGCTTTTGCAGAATTTTTTATTACAGAATAGTTTCATCAGACAGAAGAGGAAGGAACATGGTCTATTTGAGGAAAGTAAAAAATCCCTCCTGTCTGGGTGCTCAGTTCCCTGCTTCCAAAACCCCATGTGTTCAAAATAATTTTCATTGACTCCTATGTCAGTTGCATTCTGAAGCAGGAGAATGGAGACCAGAATTATGTCTTTGTATCTGTAGTAGGAACACAGATATGTTGTGTTAATTAATTAATTAATTAATCTGTCTGACTGCTTGTTGCTTTTAATCTGACATAAGTGCACAAGCAAACTAGGGATGTAAATTCCTGGTTTAAAAGTTAAACATAGTGTTTAACTGATTAACAGGTTAACCCTGGATCAGACCCTTGCCTGTGGTACAATGCTGTGGGCCAAGCCAGCCTGGTGCAGCTCCCTGCCCATGGCACAATGTGGCACCAGACCAGAGCAGCCCCCTACCTGCAGTGCAACAAAACAGGCTGCTCAGGGCCTGCCATGTTTCACCCAGGGCGGGAACTGCTCTGGACTGAGTCACTGGTTAACCATGACAGGGTAAGCATGCTGGTAAAGCTGATGCTTACTGGTTAACTGGTTAACCCTTTACATCCCTAAAGCAAACTTTCTCTTTACATGTAACTATCCCAGTTAAAGTCTGAACAGGAGATCTTCCCTATCCAAACAGATTTTAACTATGTTCTTAACTTGTGTAGCATGGCCTAAGTGAAATATTTTAGTCATAGTATATCTAGACTTCGGAAGAATCAAGACTCAAATTAGTCAAATGACTACAGTTTAATAATAATTCCTAGTTCACTAAAAAAATTGCCTATGGTACACACCATAATTTCTTAGAAACATTTGTTTCTTAGACACTTCTTTCCACGTCCAAAGGCATTAAACTAATATATGATCAAATCTGACCCAGGTCGCTGATGAGAGGGAGCCAGGACACTGCCTAGGATGTTTGTGAGGCAAAGGGAAGAAGGACCAGGCTGGTTTGGAGGGGACATTTGTGGTGCCTATTCTTCTGCTTCTTTGAATAAGAACAGCATGATCTTCAGCTTAGTTTATATGCTAGCCTGTTGGCCTTTTCTGCAGTTGTGAGACCAGCCTTTTGGGTTTGTAATGTGCCTGCCATTACAGTCTTGGTCTCCTTTGCTCGTGTTCTGCTGAACACTTGATAGGAATCCCAGCCCTGTACCTTCTTTCACACAAGGCCACCACCATGGCTCAGAGAAAAGCAAGGCCCTAAATTGAAGTAAGCATTCAAAAGATTCGAGACGTGAATATATATATTTTTGGAACTATTATGTAAGAAGATGTTTAATTTAAGGATAGAATTTTTTTCAGTTGAATAGCATCTCTGGTGCAAATGCAGCATTGAACCATAAAGCCAAATCTTTAGAATCTTTAGAAGAGGTTCCTAAAGCTGCATTACAAAGATGTTTTTGAACTCCTCTCATAAGAAGCACATTTTATGCTTTTAAAAATTGCCATTGAAAACAAAAAAAGACACCGATCAAAAATAATTTGCAAATAACAGTTCATTCAGAGATGCTTTATTTTCATGCACAGATTAGAGTATGTGTTGTATGGGTAGGTCACCAATGAGGACAGGTAGTGATTTGGGTATAGGCGTATGGGTCCAGAGTTGCTGAGCTTTGATCAGAGACTATGCAATAACCATACTTCCCAGATTTTATGTGCATTTATCAGTAAGCCTTATCACTGACCCTCTGAAAGTCTCATTGTTGTCCATGTCTCAAGCATGACTCCACTTACTGAATTTCTGGAATACTTTTAAAATCTCCTTAGTAAATCTTGATATGCATTAGGGCAGGGGTGAGCAATAAAACAGTGGCGGTCCACCAAAGCTAGCCCCTGGTGGGCCACTGCTCCTATATCTACCTGTGCCTCTGTAGGTACCGGCGATTACAGCCCCCATTGGCTGGGAATTACAATCCACAGCCAATAGGAGCTGTGATTTCCCCATACCTGTGGAGGTGCAGGTAAATACAGCAGTGTGGGGCTTTGCCAGGGGCTAATCCAGGCAGACAGGATCCAGTCTATGGGTCGATATTTGCCCAGCCCTGCATTAGGGGCATATTTATGTGTATACAATATGGTATTTTCAGTTAACGACCTGTGACTTTGGAATGTGCTTCCGTAACAGACCAGAATCCTTTGATATTATGGATATGCTGCAAGGTCCCTATGTTTTCCCTGGTTCTGTATGAGGTGGTGGGTTAAGGAATGTATAAGTGGGTTCAAAAGGATATTTATTTGTGACCCCGATAGGCTGTTAGGATCCCTTTTTATGTGTCCATTCAGAGCACGCAATGAATGAAGTTTAAAAGTACCAATAAATAAACTAAGTATTGAACAAGAATGATCAAGTCTCTAGGTGCTTAATATGTTTTGGGGAGAATGTCACAGGCCCTGGGAATTCTGCAGTTACTTGCAGGGAGTCTTTCCTGCCTGGTGATTATATCATTTAAAATCCACCTAAAGCTCATAGATTCTCCCTTTCTAAAGTCTCCTATTGTGACAAACACTGCTTATCCTGGGAATGCTGGATGTGATGTTTGCTGGCCCCGATCAAACTGCTACTTGGCACTGGAAGGGAAAAGTGGGTACTTATTAAATCATGTCTGTTATGCCAAATAGATTTTGATGGAAACCACTCACATTGCTTCATTTTTGAGCTATACTTACTAAAAGCATTTTAGTATACTATACTATACTTACTGAAAGCATTTTATTGTGGATTAATTCATTCTCAAAATCATATAAATTGAGTATAGGTGTTAGTATAACCAGAGGATCACGATTCCTGCTACTGGATATAGTATCGGGGTGATTTTGTGAAGCATTTCAATGTTGATGGAACTGCATATTCATAATAGAAAATGGTTCTATCAAAGTTTTTCTGACAAACCACTTGAGATAACATTTTCATTCCTTGAGGCAATAATTTCTCTAGAATGAAAAAAAACACACCTTACCGTTCTTTCTATATTTTATTGCAGCTCTGTACTGAAATGACAGTTTATTTTAGTGGTTCATTGTGCATTTTGAAGGGGGAGGGGAGAGCATTTTCATTCTAAACGTAATACATTTTCAGTAACTCTTTGGTGATGCTGTTCTCTTGGATCAGAGTCATGACAGGGCCTTTGAACGTTATTTGATTGATCTAATTTGTATGTTGATTTAGTCCCTATCCTATTAGGACACTCACAGTGATGTGGTTAGATAGATTTGAATAAATGGCAGTAGTTTGTGATTTTACTGGCCCAGAATCTTTAAAATTGTAGTTTCTAAAGTTTAGTGTTCTAAATTGAAAATGCAATACATATTCAAAGGCCAGAAGGGACCTTTGTAATCATTTAGTCTGAGGTCCTGCATATCTTAGGTCAGAGAACTTCCCCAAAGTAACTCCTAGAACAGATCTTAATAACATCCAGTCTGATTGAAAAATTGCCAGTGAGGGAGAGTTTACTTTGACTAGGCAGCAAATTCTGATTGCCATAAAGTTTGCTAATGAGGAAGAAGCCATTAACAAATATTGAATATGTGACCTTGGAGCTTTTTTCAAGTAATTTCTAAACCATCCCCATAAAACTGAATTTGGATTTTAATTCATCTTTCTATGTTAAACTCACTTATCTTTTCTCGTTGTCAGAAACAAACTAAAATAAAAGGGGGGGGGAACCCTTAGATAGAGATGTCAGTCATTACTACACCATAGACGATTCTAGGTTGCTAGCTACAAACTTGTTATTATGAAAGCAATAAAGTAGTATTATATGCTGGTACAGATTTTGATTAATGAATAACTTTGTTACAGGTTGAGATTGATACTTTTGGCCCTTGAACTGGTCTAATCTTCAGCAGGGCTGTAAATTTCATTGAGATTTGTTGACACAAGGTCTTTTATCCATATTCTATGTCAAACAAAAGGTTTGATTAATATCTTTCTCCAAGCTCCCACCCCCTTGCTTTTCTTCACAACTACAAGCTTGACAATTTTAATGAGTAGGGACTAAGAAATGGTATGGGCTTATTGAGTGACATCCATGCCCAAAAGTGATAGGGTGGTGGGCGGGTGTGCCTGCTGTTCTCCTTTGATTCATCACAAACATGAGGTGTGTATCCCATGAGTCATGTTTAAAACAAATATTCCATCTCTGTACTCTTCAATGTTGATGTTAAAGAAGTTCCTAGATATTGAATTGTAGAAACTGTTGTAATTCCTTTCCCTCAGGGCCTGAGATTCTAAAGTGTTAGTCCCCAAACTGTGTGGAAGGAACATTAAGGGGGAGGGGAAGTGGCAGGACCTAGGCGAATCCCAAAAGGGGTGGGAGGGAGCACGACTCAGCCTCACTGCCTCTAGGTCCATTCTGGCTCCGGTCCCAATCCCCAGCTGAGGCCCCCATTTTAGTTCCCAGTCCCAGCCCCACTCCCAGCTTGGGCTCCCCCCTTCTGGCCCTGGCTCCTACCCCAGCCTTGGTCCCTGACCATGGCTCCCAGGGGGATATGAAGTAGGAATGTGAAAGTTGCTTAAAAGCTGGCTCCCCTCACACACCGCCTCCTGGAGAGCTGCCCTCCCCCCCCCCGCCGCCCCCACGTGTAACTGTGTAACCACTGAAATTTCAGTGGTTACATGGTGACTTAATTAAATACATTTTAACATCCCTAATATGGACAGAATACATTACAGATAAGAGGCGGGCGCAACATAAAAATTTTGGGTACAGCTGCTCTGAAGTGCCTTGCAGTTTTCCCTCTAATTTTTTCCATTCATGTCCAAAATAAATTTTGTTATGTGCACTGAGTTCGAACTAGGGTGGTAGTGTAGACATACCCGATATGTTTTGTTAGTCTTTAAAGTGCTACCATACTATTTGTTGTTTTTTTAAGTTTATCTTAATCTGTCAGTTTTAATGTATCTGTATCTAAGGGTATGTCTAGACTACATGCCTCTGCTGACAGAGGCATGTAAATTAGACTACCCGACATAGTCAATGAAGCAGGGATTTAAATATCCCCCACTTCATTAAAATAAAAATGGCCACCATGCTGTGCCGACTCAGCTGATCATTGGTACAGCGTGCGAGTCGAGACGCAGATCGGTCAACAAGGGAAGACTTTGTCACAACTGCTCCCTTATGCCTCGTTTCACGAGGTTTACAGGAGCGGTTGACAAAGGCTTCCCTTGTCGACCGATCAGCGTCCCAACACACGCGCTGTGCCAACGATCAGCTGAGCCGGCACAGCACGGTGGCCATTTTTATTTTAATGAAGCGGGCGATATTTAAATCCCCGCTTCATTGACTATGTCGGTTAGCCTAATCTAGACATACCCTAACATAGTGGAGGAATATAACCTTGCTTGGATGAATGACACATAGTATCTGATCTGATGATCACAGTGCAAACGCATGATTGACTTACACGGGTGGGAGTTGATTTTGTTAGACTCAACTGATACTAAGTCAAGAATAACTAGAGACCATGTACTTTGATTTCCCTCAGATCTGTGCTCCATATCAGCTTAGGCTTTGGAGAGCGAACAGTCGAATATACTGCCTCCACAGCTTACCTGTCTATGTTTCATTAGTTTAATACCAAAAAAATCTACCATATTTCCCCTCTTTAATTCTTCTGTATAAAATTTGCAGACTGCTCACAATTTGTCTATATCCAGTCAGTTCACCTAGCCATTAAAAAGGGTCACAGTCATTTGCAAAATTCCACTGCTCACTGAATATGCTTTACTGTACCTGTGATAATAGTGCCACTATAACTGGAAGGGATTTGAGGACAAATGTTTCTCTGGGCATTTGGCAGCACATTGTGCATAGTGAAATTTAATCTTTCAGCTGCATAGTCGGTATTGCCAGTTTCTTCCTGTTTGTGTGGGTTTTTTCTCGTGGCAAGAGGGGAAAGAAAAATATTTTTTAAAATAGGAGGCGGTGTCTGTAAAACCTCAAAAATGACAGGAGAATTCACAGGCAGGCATAATAAGTCAAACTTTTTAACTCATTTTAAAAAAGTTGACTAGATTTCAAGATGGGAGTGTCTCCCTAAAAGCTAGGTTTTGTCCCTACCCCCAACTGGAAACCCCAAAAGGTAATGGAATGAATCTGATTCCACTGTACTTGAAGTGGATTCAGGGAGCTCATTGGGAGGGTCCACCTTCCCCTTCCACTAGACAGTCACATTGCATTAGAATATCATCCCAGGGAGTTGTGTTAAGAGTATACTAACTATGATTTTTTAGTCAATACAGACAGGGGCAAGTCTTGTTCAACATTGTCAGCTTGTCCCAGGTAAGCCCTAAAACCACTTATTAGTATTTGAAGAGAGTACCTCTGTGCCCAGGGGCTGTGTCTACACTGCACCCCTTTTCCGGAAAAGGGATGCAGATTAGACATTTCGGAATTGCAAATGCCGAGGAGGATTTAAATATCCCCCACGGCATTTACATTTACATGGCTTCCGCTTTTTTCCGGCTTGGGGTTTTGCCGGAGAAAAGCGCCAGTCTAGACGCGATTTTCTGGAGAATAAACCCTTTTCTGGAGGATCCCTTATTCCTACTTTCCTTATTTCCTTTCAAGTAGGAATAAGGGATCCTCCGGAAAAGGGTTTATTCTCCAGAAAATCGCGTCTAGACTGGCGCTTTTGTCCGGCAAAACCCCGAGCCGGAAAAAAGCGGCAGCCATGTAAATGCAAATGCCGCAGGGGATATTTAAATCCCCCGCGGCATTTGCAATTCCAAAGTGTCTAATCTGCATCCCTTTTCTGGAAAAGGGGTGCAGTGTAGACACAGCCGGGGAGTGTATTGGAAGAGAATACCTCTGGAACCCATTCACTGTGAACCCTCAGTTTGCTCAGGCTGGACAATAGGCACACAATTTGAACATAAATAGGAGATTTTAATAGGATTAAGGAGAACACTGACTAATGGTATGAGAAGAAATAAGAGATTGTAAAGAACATCAGAAATTAGAAGCTCTGGGTGATGGATTTGCTATAGCACCTTGGAGTAAATGTGCAAATCAAAATGATTTGGGAATTGACTAGGAGCAAAAAGAGTGCTCAGCACTGGACTTTACTATGGAGGCTAAGAAGGAAACGTCTACCCAAAGGTTACACTTAGCAGCAATGAAGACATGTGGTGCTGTCACAGAGAAAACTAGAACTTAAGTTGCAGTAAATCACTGGGCTATGATGGTTTCCTCTGAAGCAAATCCCGGGCTTCATTTGCAACGCCGTATGACTACATTACCCCCCCTAGTTCGAACTAGGGGGGTAGTGTAGACATACCCAGATTTAGAAAAAGTTAAACTGTTTCCTTGTGGAATTCCCTCCTCTCTTTGTATTCTGCACTTTCATTTCTTTTCTGACTTTTAACAATTATTTCACTATTATTCTTTATGAACCTTGGTGATTTTTCTTACATCCTTCCTAAAAAGTTTCTTTGTTGCTATTTTACCTGTGAAGTACTTGCTTTGTCCAGAATGATTTTCTTGTTTAACTTTTAACTTTTTCCCTCTATTGGTTTTTTATTTTCAGTGTTTCCTTCTCTCCTTTCTCTGCTCTGTCCCAGACTTTCCTTTATATTATGTTTCTCCTCCACTTCTGTCCCTCCACTTCCAGTTTTGCATGTCCAACATTGCCCCCAGTGAATTTTGTAGAGTAAGAATTTTGGGGAGTCCCCTAACTACGGATGAGTCAAAAGCCTTCTTAGTCACAAAAGAGATTGGCTTTTTAAAGGATGAATTGTGCTTCTCTAGTCTAGATTTAGATTAAATCTTTAAATTTCTTTGAAAAAGATACAATTATATTAAGGACTGTCAGTAAATACAATGTATATAGTCTATAAAAAGAAGAAAAATGTGATTTATTTAGGCTTTTGAACAAGGAGTTGTATTGCACATGCTATTGTTACTGAAACTTGGGAAATGCAAGCAAAGTATCCCTGTTTTACTTTGGTGTAACTCCCATGGACTTCAACAGAATTATTCCTGATTTACACAGGTGAGAGCGCAATACAAGGCACACAATGTTCTGCTGTGGATTAAAAGTTGGTTAAGAGACAGAAAAAAGAATAAGGATAAATGGGCATTTATCAGCATCGAAAGAGGTGCCTTAGGTGGCATCAGTAGAGCCCTGCACAGATACATGCAAAAATAATGTGGATGTGGATATGAGTGAATTATAAAGTGGCTATTTTAAAATTTGCAATGTTTTAGATACAAAATTTGTATCTGAACCTGCATCCATATCAGTATTGAAAGAGTCTGATAGTGGGATGCTTTAGGTGACATCGGTAGAGCCCTGCGTAGATACAAAATTTGTGCCCGCATCCACATCGGCACCTGCAAAAGTAATCCATGAATATCCGCATCCACATCATGCAGCTCCCCCTGGATATAAAGTGGATATCTGCAAATCTGATGGACTCTAATTGCAAAATTTGTATCCACAGTCACAAAAATGAACCATGAATTTCTGCATTCACATCTGCAAATGTGGATACCTGTGGATATAAAGTGGATATCCGTGGATTTGCCGGGCTCTAGGCAATAATACTGGAGCCAGTCTTGCAAGGTATAATAGGTTAGCAGATGGATGATGAATGAGTTAGCTCAATGATTTACACCAGCCGTAATGGGGGAAGATTATTTGAGACACCAGATGGACCGCCAAAACTTGATAATTGGGCAACATGGTGGCAACTAATGTTGAGTTAAGGATTCAGGGAACAGTTTAGTTGAAAAGAGGTCACTCTACCTATATTAGCTGCACAGGTAGCCAGTTCGTATTGAGATGGCTACAATTTATAGAAACACCTAGTAGACACTGGACATGCTCAGAGACTTAATTCAGGCATTGGCATTATCACTCAGGCTCTCATATTAGTAACATGATCTTTATGGTGTAGACAATTGAAAGGTAATTCACACTGGAATTTGAACTTCTCCGAACACACTGATGAGCTTACCTGTAAGTAGGGCTGGCTGTGCAAAACTCTGATAGTGAAACTCGAATCAGGTGAAACTCTTTTGAGTTTGGGTTTCAGTGAGACCCCCAAACTCAGAGCTTTGTGTGATGGTAGGAGAAGAGTTTGTCAAACTCAGGACTCTCCCCTTCCTCCAGAAAATTTCCTCACTAAAATAGACCCTGGAGCCATACATAATGTCTGGGGTAGTGACTGGTTACATACTCTCTTCTGTCATCTTCGTGGACTTCCAAGTGAACCTTATCGAAATTCCCTGTAAGAGATATCCTGTTACCATGCAGTGCATTCTGAGATGTATAAGACCCTTCAATAAGGTTAATTACTTTTGACTCACTGTTGCTACTGAAGAGCAGTGTCTTCAGACCATGCAGCTATTAAATGAGTGTTATGGGGAAATGTTAGACAAGAAGGCTGTGTCTACATTGGCCACTTATTCCAGAAAATCAGCCGCTTTTCTGGAATAACTTGCCAACTGTCTACACTGGCCCCTTGAATTTCCAGAAAAGCACTGACGATCTACTGTAAAATCATCAGTGCTTTTCTGGAAAAACTATGCTGCACCCGTTCGGGCAAAAGTCCTTTTCCGGAAAACTGTTCCAGAAAAGGGCCAGTGTAGACAGCACAGATTTCTTTTCCGCAAAAAAGCCCCGATCGCGAAAATGACGATCGGGGCTTTTTTGCGGAAAAGCGCGTCTATATTGGCACGGACACGTTTCCAGAAAAAGTGCTTTTCTGGAAAAGCATCCTGCCAATGTAGCCGCGCTTTTTCCGGAAATACTTATAACAGGTGCCAGTGTAGACGTAGCCGGTGTCTGCTTCCCTAAATATGCTGATAAGGAAATTAGTGATGACAGGGCTTAACTTGCTGGACCCCCAAAAATGCAAGATAGAAGACTAAGAAAAAGAGCGCTGCAGACATCTGACCTTTCCTAGATGATGGCACCACCTAAGGGGAACATTGTCTCAGGGCCTAGCCAGGTGGCATGGGCTCAGAGGCAGAGAAACCAGTGAGCAGTGCCTCATGCAGTATGCTGGGAGGGAGAGGAAAGAGTCACGGTGGGGTTAGGGACACGTGAGCAGATGATCAAGACAACCTAAAACAATCCGAATCATGGTACACCAGAGGTGGGAATCAGTAAAGAGGAGTTCATATGCCAGATGTTTGCACTATACTGGCACACACTGATTATTTGCGTGATCGTGTAGGGGCTGAGCACAGGAGTCATTCCAGGAGGATAAGGGAAAGCTGCAGCCATGCATACAAAGATGCTTCTTGCTCTCCTTCCCATTCCCCTGTCTATCAGAGAGTGAGAGGAAAGCACACAGCTTGCATGAATTATCCTCTACCTCCTCCCCTCACCAGCTGGGAGTGTGAGGAATGCAGACAAGCTGTGAACTTTCCTATTGCTCTGTGATAATCAGGGGAATGGGAAGAAGAGCAAGCAGCATCCTAGTACGCACGGCAGCAGGCCCCCCTGCCTGTCTGAAATTAGGGATGTGAATGTTTAACTGATTAATTGATGGGGCCTGGAGCAGCCCCTCCACCCCGCACTTGCCTAGTTTAACTGGTTAACCAATTAAATGGGATTTTACATCCCTATCCAAAATGATGCTCTTGGAGCTGAGGCTGTCTTTACTTCAGATCCAGGAACACTGGAACAGTTTTTATAGTGGAAGTGTTTAGAGCAATTGAGCCAAACTGGAAGCCCTATGTATAATGGAAACCACTTCAAGTCAGGGGGTGCTGCAGCACTGCCTGCACCCCTAATTCCAGCAGCTATGCTCAGAAGCGTCAAGGGATAAAAGTTGACAGCTCAGTATGAGCCTCACAATTTCCTTTATTGTCATCTACTTCGATCGAGGTGTTCATCCTTTGCCATAGTCTTCTCATTTGTCCCCAGCAAGATAAATCATTTGTCATCTCTACATTGGCCCTTTCTTGTGTTGTGAGGATACTGACATGCCTACAAAGCAACTACTTTAAAGCTGGTAGGGCATGTGTACATTATACTATCATGTACTTCCCAAATACTTGCCAAAAGGGATTCAGTGCTGCTTCATCTCAGTACAGGATACAGAAAAGAGAGCCAAAACTAACCAGAAAACACCTGATTCTCTTGGAGGCCTGCAGACAGGCTGGCTTTCTCCTTTCTCTTAGATGTCAGGTCAGGGGAAGAAACATTTCATCCAATTAATAGTGCCCATACCCCACCAAACTTCTAATCAGAAAAACAAAGTTTCCAGTGTTCCCAATCAGTTGAGTAACATGAAATCTGCAAACAGTGACCTCTAGTCTCTTCTATCTTGCATAGCAGCCTTTGCTTGTTTATATAACCTGGCTTCAGGGGTAGGACATAGTGCTCCTTGGTGGTACCCAGGCTGTCACATGGCTGTAAATGTCACTGTCCCTAGGGTGACCAGATGTCCCAATTTTATAGGGACTGTTCCAATATCTGGGACTTTACTTTATGCTGTGTCTTTCCTTCTTACTGGGAGAAGCATAGATCTTGTTCTCAGAGAGATATTATAATGTAATCTAGCATAATTTAACTAGTGTAGTGAGATTAACAAGTAGTTTAGTAAAATGAATGGAAAGACTAGACAAGAACTTCTGGTCTGTTCCACTGTAGCAGTTCTCATATTGTGATTTCCCTGAGAGATGACTGTGTGTTTCCTACTTGGTCACATCTGTAAATGACCAGTGAATGCAAAGTGGATGTCAAGCAGTAGTCTGGCAATTATTTTCACTGAACCAAGAAGAGGTGATATTAAAGTGATCTGCGTAGTAGCTATCTGGATAGATTTTCCTGCTTGTCAAAGATGAGATGGTTTCATTTCTGCTGTAAACAGATTTTTTTCCCCAATGATAAATCATATAGTAATAACACACATTCTGCTCTCTACCTACTGCTGCTGATCTTATCTTAAAAAAGAGAGAATCCGCTTCTCTCTTATCCCTTTAACATTTATTTAAAATGTGGTGTTATGTTTTTTAACTGGCAGCAGTCAGGTTAAGAATTTCAGTTTTCTTACCGTATATACTTTATTTTCCAAGCTATTTGTATGTTTTTGTAGTAGTTTTTGTAATTAATAAATAAAAGGCAGTTCCATATAATGTATCTTGTACTCCCTGTTAAGAGAGAATAACTGTCTGGCTGTCTACATTTTTGTCCAGAATAAAATGCCATAGTAAGTGCTATGGAATATAAATTGATAGTAATTGCTAAATTTGATAACAATACATAATATTCCATTGGGAAAAATGTTTGCATCCATAGACATGCAGTTACTGAGTGGCATAATCTCCTATTTAAGGAGAAGCAATTACCAATTATTACCTTTCAAGAAATCTATTCAGTAAGAATCCATGTTATTCTTTTTTTCAGGTTTCTGAACTTCACAGAGTAGCAGATCCATAGAATGATTTTCCTTTGTGGAGCAACATTGCATGCTCTCCCATGATGATTGAAAAAGGGAAAAGGTCATTCCTAAAGTTCTGAGAAATACCAAATTTTTGTTTAGAAACCTTATCTGCTGTTTACTTTAAATATTTCCCTGAGGTTTGCCTAGCAAACATAGTGACTGTAGGGCAGTGATGCTAATTAAGAGTGTCTACTAAATAAAGAGATAATATAGCACTTTTTGAGATTAACAACTCTGTATACACTTTAGGGGCCAGATCATGACCAGGTAGTAAGTATGTTTACCCAGTCTCCAAGTGAGCTAGCCTGCTAAAAATAGCAGTGTGGCCATGGCGGTGTTGCAGTAGCACAGACTAGCCACCAGAATACAGTCAAATATGTGAGTGATTATGGGACCTGCACTACACTGCTACTTGTTGTAGCACACTAGTTCAATCGAAGTTAGCATGTGTGTCTGTCTATCCAGACTGTGAATTAAACCTCCAACTGCAGTGTAGCTGTGCTAGGGAATAAGGTAGAGTATGACACTCCCCCATACCACTGTGCATCCTGCTTCACCCTTGGTTCTGGATGCATAGAAGTAAGCCAGTGCTTTGCAGGTGGACGAGGTGTGGGTGGGAATGAACAGAGTCTTGACTTTGCTCCCCAATGTACTAGCTAATAAAGATGAGCTGGAGCAGGGAAAGGGAGAAAGTAACTGAAACTAGGGAAATAACTGGTGTTTCAGTTTGCTGGCAGCTCTGAGAGATTGGGAAAAAAATGTTCCAATAGAACTGAATTTGGAATTTTCAGCAAACCAAAACAATTCTTACTAGTCAGATTAAACATTTAGTTCAACTTGAAACATTTTGTTTCCAGGCATTTTTTAAAGGACTAAATTCACAAAATGGGGGACATGGGAAAGGGACAACAAAAATCCTCAACTATTCTTCTCCTGGACTGTTCTTCTAAATGCTACTCTCCACCAGGCAGGTCAGAGATGCCCAGTCTACTCTTTACTACATAAAAATTATACAATTCCTTTTAGATTTTCATCCATTTTTCAACAGAGGTTATGTGATTTGTTCAGAGCCCAAGAATCCCAGAATTCCTGACTCCCAGCTCTTGCTCTAGCTGCTTCTCTTCCCTCTCATGTATCACAAATTATTGCCAAATACTGCAATTGTCTGGCTGAATTGATGTAACTATTTACTGTTTAGGGATTTACCCTTGCAAGCCCCATGGACCTATTTTTCATGGTGTAGAATTGGATAAATTTACAATAAACAAGCAGCCTTTTGTTATCGTTAATTCAGCATCAATGAACTGACCGATTCCTCAATCAAGAAGGGGCAAAATTTCATCAGTATAATTCGCTCCTACTTCTTCCTCTGCCCAGCTAAGAAAAAAGTTCCTCAAAGAAGTAATTATAGGTGAAAACGTTATAAATATAATCTACAGTTTCGGCAATGATGCTTCAGAGGGAAACTCTACTGTGGAAATAAAAACAGATCCATGTCTTCTCCTGTGACTCTTAGAAACAGACTCAGTAAAAGTAACACCAAAACAGCCAAATCAGATCAGAATGCCCAGATGGAAGGAGCAAAATCAGAATGGAATTTGCTGCTGCTTCAGTTTGAGACCACAAAGTTTTTTCGTGAAAGTATACCGTGTAAGAAGAAAGGTGTATGAGTCCAGAGTGGAGAAGCAAGGGGTAAACGTTATTTCTTTGGCATTATCTTCTAAAAAACCCAAAATCAGTGTTTTTCATTTGAAATTCCATCAAGAGTTAATGGCGACAGTTTCAGCATTAGGTCCCACACAGCAGCCTGGTAGGGCAAAAGGTGCCTATGTGGGCAGGAGATGGCTGTATGGGACCTGAGGCAAGAATATTCTCAGATCAAAGAGATGACCCTGCAAATTTTGGAACAAATTCAGATGCCACACCTCCTGCCCTCTCAACTGTCCTGTGATATTCTTCCACTGGAGGGAGAGCTGGGTGATATAAAAGGCAAAGATATTCCCCCACCCCTCTTTACATGTGATTTTCTCTAGGAAAGTTTGATACACATTTTATTATAGTAAAAATCAAAACTGCATCAAATCCAAGGAGTGCAATTCTGGGAACTCAGGAAAGTTCAAATGTAAATACTCTGTGCACAATAAATACAGATAAAATAGTTGAATAATAATACATTGTTTTACTACCTGACAGAAGTATATGTTTGATTATTCAGTCTTTAATGAATATAAACTCCTAATGGGGACAAGCGTTTCTGAAGTTCAAAAGCAATCAGTTAATTCTTCTTTTGTTCAACTTCCATGGGCCTGTGCACCTCCAAGTTTGAGATGGGACTAGGAGAAAAGGGACAGAGACAGACTTCATTTACCTCACAAAACTTGTGCTTTTGGCTGCAGCTAGGATATAATGGACATTTCAGAAGTGATACTGATGTGACCTTGTAAGGCTTTCAGAGCCAATGTTTGCATAAGCCACTCCACTTTTAGGTGGCTATCCAACCCAAATTGCTGAGCCTTGTCACTAGTTGCTAAGTCTATACCTAAAATGTATTCTGGCAGAGCTGTCAGGGATGTGGGGTTTTTATATCAATTTAGCTTTTCTAGTATAAGCCCTACTGTAGTTGCACTTAGACCAGCAGAAAAGTTTGTTTGCTAGCTAGTTTAATTTATTTCCTTTGAGGAAGTGGTATTACCAATACTGGCAAAAAAACTTTTTTGTCGTACAAGCTGTGTCTCCACTTTTGATACACGGCAAACCCTTTCAACTATAGTAAGGCATAAATGCAATTGCCAGCTGCATAAATTACTACAGTAGATAAACTGCTATAAATCACATCCATTTGTCATACGACGGCCACCATAAAATGTGAACCTTCATAATTGGAAAGTAATTAGTCTTGCTGCAGTATTCCATACACATGGGCTGTGTCTAGACTGGCAAGTTTTTCCGGAAAATCAGCAGCTTTTCCGGAAAAACTTGCCAACTGTCTACACTGGCCACTTGAATTTCTGGAAAAGCACTGACGATCTCATGTAAAATCATCAGTGTTTTCTGGAAAAACTATGCTGCTCCCGTTCGGGCAAAAGTCTTTTTCCGAAAGACTTTTGCGCAAAAGGGCCAGTGTAGACAGCATAGTACTGTTTTCCGCAAAAAAGCCCCGATCACGAAAATGGTGATCGGGGCTTTTTTGCAGAAAACCGCGTCTAGATTGGCCACAGACGCTTTTCCGCAAAAAGTGCTTTTGCGGAAAAGCGTCCTGCCAATCTAGACGCGCTTTTCCAAAAATGCTTTTAACGGAAAAGTTTTCCATTAAAAGCATTTTCGGAAATTCATGCTAGTCTAGACGTAGCCAAGGGGAATGCCTTTTCACCAATGACTTTTTAGCAGGTGAGCTTTTTAAGACCACTGTATTATATGTGGGAGATATTTCTCCCTTAAAGTTGGGATACAGTATACCAAGATTAAGTTTACCTGCTAGCTTCTGGTGATTATGCTCCTTTTCTAATGCTGCCTTTTCCATCTTTTTTACTTCTGTGTTTCCCCATTGACTATAAACATCAAGAACTCAAAAAGGAAGACTATTGCAGAATTCCTAAGGTATCAGGCTGTCATGTACTGCTCTTTTTTTCATTTGTTTCCAAAACATTAGGCCAAATTCAACCAAAATTTGGCCCTTTCTTTTTATTTAATGAACAGGTTGCACAATAGTTTTCCAGTGAGACACCCAGTAAAAATGTGAAATGTTCTTGTTTTGTTCTCTCAAATATCCACTTTCTTGTTTACTATGTGTTGGTATTTTCTCTCCTCTGACTTTAAAGTTCAAATATTTATGAGGTAGATGCGGAAGAATTGTGACCACTGTGACCCAGAGATGGTGGGCTAGTAACATGCCTCTGGGCTTGTCCTGTGGTGCAGACTGTGTAAGCTGTTTCCATTAACTGAGATTTTCATTGACTATTTTCAATGAAGGGATATTACAGAATAAGAAAAATAAGTCTGAAGGTGAGTAGTTCTTCTCTGTTTGGACATACCCCAGGAACTGGTGAACAGACATGTGTAGGGGTGATCTTGCGAGGAGCTCAGTTGAAACCCCTTGTTATCTTCAAAAGCTTCAAAGGATGCTTTTGACTATTTGACTATTAAGGTGCTACTAGACTATTTGTTGTTTTTTAAGTTTTTATTGTTATCTTCAGACATGCAGTGAGCAACACAGATTGACTGAAACCTCCTGAAAATTATGTGGGAGGGATGATTTAATGCTCGGCACATTATTGTCTGCACTATCCAAGCATTTACTGTGTTTAATACCAAACAGACATAAGAAAGGTTTTTTTTACTGTTTGTTTCAAATGAGGCAGATCAGATTAACAATGTGAGGCACGAAATGACAGCTTTCTACATTTTTGTTTTTGTTTTCTTGCTAGCAGCCTTGCAATTGCAGTCATGCTGCTGGCAGATCAAATTGCTCATTTGATTCATATGTTGGTTAAAAATAAATTAATAAATAGAACATTCATTTTGAATAGAAAGGTTCTTACCTAGTTTTCTTCCCCCCCCCCTGCTAGTTGAATACTTCCATCTGCAGCAGCTTACGTCAAAGGATACAGGTTAACTGGGGTAAAGTAGCTGAAAAGGAAAAGGAAAATACTGGCTTTGCTTTCTAATAAAGAACGGAAAGCCCTGATATTCACTGTGTCAATGAAAAAATTGATCAGAGCCCCAATTCAGCATTGTACATAACTGTATGAATAAGTCATATTGACTTTAGAGGGACTTGGGCACATACCTAATGGTTTTGCTAAACAGAACTGGATTTAAGCACATGCTTAAGGTCAGTCATATGCTTCTACTGAATGAGGACCAGGTTTTGTTTTAATGTCCCACAAATCAAATTCAAAATTTTTCAATAAATTCTGAAATTTATTTCATACCCGAGGGTATGTCTACACTGCAAAGTTAATTCGAAATAACAGCAGTCAGGGTTTGTTTGTGCCAGGACAATTGAATGTCCATGAAATATGATTGTTTTGCATCAAACAGATACCTCCCTTTCTTCTTCAGAAAAGAAAACTGAAAGGAGAACTCACAGCCTTCTTCATATACGTTGAGGGCTGTAATAAAGAGGACAGTGATCAATTGCTTCCTTATATCCACTGAAGATAGGACAAGTAGTAACAGGCTTGATCTGCTGCAAGGGAGATTTTGGTTAGATATTAGGAAAAGCTTTCTAATTGTAAGGGCTCCAGAATAGGTTTCCAAGAGAGGTTTTAGAAACCCCATCATTGGAGATTTATAAAAAGAGGTTGCAGAAACACTTGTCAGGGATGGTCCAGGTCAGGGGTTTTCAAACTTTGGGTTGCGGCTTGTAAGGATAAGCCGTGAGAAGCTATGTTTACCTGAGTGTCTGCAGGCACTCCTGCTCTCAGCCCCCAGTCATGGTGTTTCACCATTCCTAGCCAATAGTAGCTCAAGGAAGTGGTGGACCAGCCTGTTGTACCATAGCCACTGGAAGCTGTGAACAGCCATGCCTACAGATGCTAAGGTAAATAAAGTGACTCACAGCTACCTAGCAGCTTACCCTTACAAGCCACGACCCAAAGTTTGAAAACCCCTGGTCTAGGTTTACTTGGTCCTGCCTTAGCACATGTGGCTGGAGTTGATGGTTTTTCAAGGTCCCTTCCAGCTCTATATTTCTATGGTGCTTTTATCATTCAGCTCTGGGAAGATGGTTGAAGGAGGTACATTTTAAATCTCCCTGTTATACAGACTGCACTTGGCCCATTGTATTTAATGTCTGCCAAGGTTCTCATGTTTAAAATTTGACAGCTGTGCATAAACAGGAACATTTTCTTGATATTATGAATGTTACCGTCTGTTTGATTATCATGACAGCTTCAAAGTACAAACTGACATAGCAAACCCTCCATTAACCTTGTTTTGAGTGGTTGCAGTATTAAGTAAATAATGTGCAGTTTCAAAATTGTCTGCTTACAAATTTACAAGATGTCCTCAAGCGCGCCGAAAATCTCATCATATTATATCAAGTAAATAGAAAATATCTTTAAAACACGTGTTGAATCCTTATATGACACAGTATAATAGCTTAAAAAACACCCCTAAAATTGTCTCCATGGCACTTTTCCATGAGAGTTTTATTTTCTTTCTTTTATTATGCTGCCACTTTACTTAGTATGGTATTTTTCATACAAATTGTATCCTATGACAATTTACACAGTTAAATAATACAGTCATAAAGCTGAAAATAACAACAAAGTGAAGAAGAAAGGAAGAGAGATGAATAAGGGAGAAAAGATACGTTTTCAACCAAGATTTGGCAGGAGATAAGGCAGAAGGATGCAAGAACTAGGTTCTATATATGATAGGAGCTGTGGTTGTAAATAGAGAGGATGATGACAAGTAAAGGGAGCAGGGAACCTTCAAGAGACAAAGTCATAACAGTAACACAGGAAACAGTAACACATTAACGGGAAAATACCATAGAAACAAGAGATTATTATTACGACATTAATCATTTTTACTGTAGATTTCTAGGAGTGTATTGTGTTCCCCTCTGCGCATGCTTCATTATTCTCTGATCTCTTTAACTCTTTAACAAAGGGCCATATGTCATGACACTCTCAATAAAATTTTCTGATACTTCTTTCTTTTGTGGGAATTAAGGAAGTCCCATAAAAGCACAATGTAAAGGCCACAAAATGGCAGAATGGAAAGAATGATATCTCTGTGGACTAATTCCCCCCTTCCTAAATAACGCCACTCTGGGGTTCAGGCTGCTCAACTCAGGGTAGGGAGCAGCCACCCTGTGCATATGCTCCTTCTAATGGGATTTCCATAGTTTTTCTTAGACAGGAGTTAAAGCTGGTGAAACAACATTAACTTCTAATCCACTCTGATGTCCGTTCCCCCTCCCCCCAGGTTGAGAGGAATAAGGTATATGTATACTGGAAGCATCCTCAGGGAACGTGGCTACCAAATGAAGGACGATGCCACAGAGCCCCAATGACGGCTCTGAATCCACGAGTCTATGCATACTTTCTTCATGAATTCTTCGGTTCCATAAGATGGGGAAGTTATCTCTCCCACCTCCTCTGTGATCTCAAAACCCATCCCATGTGAGTCGGGTTGCCAGGTGTCCAGTTTTGAACCGGACAGTCCACTATAAGAGCTTTCTGTTCAGGAAAGAAATTGAGAAAATAAAAATGAGAAAATATAAATGTCCAGTATTTTCTAACTAAGATGTAATATAGATTGTGATGTAATGTCAAGTGTGTCTGGTATTTTTGTTGAAACCATCTGGCAACCCTACATGTGAGGGGAGCATTAGTGATTTTTGTTGTTGTTCCTAGGTTCACCTCCTGCAAGTTTTACTGCAGAACAGTATCATATGATGCACTGTTTCATTTTTTTTCAAAAGGAATTTAGTGAAAGTTGTTTCAGATCACACATTTTGCCTTAATAGTGACTGTCATTTTTTCCTCTGGTTTTATACTTGAACCATAATTAATTTAACAATTAAACTAATGTAGTGATATCATGGACCTGATGATATCATCTAGAATAGTAACAGAGATGTAGCCATGTTAGTCTAGTCTAGCTGAAACAAAAAACAGGACTATGTAGCACTTTAAAGACTAATAAGATGGTCTTTAAGTGGGCCAGACCCACTTCCTCAGATCTAATTGTGGAAGAAAATAGGCATGACCATATATACCAAAGGGATACAATCAAAAAAAGTGAACACACATAAAAAGGACAAATCAAAACGGATATCAGACAGTATCACAAAGAAAAAACAGTTTCTTGCCATTTCAACCAGACAGGGCATTGTCTCAATGACTTGATTACCTGCATACTGCTTCAAAGGCATTTTCAAACCAGACTTGAAAGAGAAACCTCTGAATTGTCATTCAGGCTTAAATTTGACACTTTTACGCAGGGGTCTTAACAAAGATACTTATTACCTTACCCATTACAAAGATAGCTTCCCCAATTATCACCTCTAATATCATTAGCTCACAGACATTTACCTCCTCCCGCCCATCATCCCCCCTCTGTTTTGAAATATGATTTGTCCTTTTTATATGTGTTCACTTTTTTTGATTGTATCCCTTTGGTATATATGGTCATGCCTATTTTCTTCCACAATTAGATCTGAGGAAGTGGGTCTGGCCCACGAAAGCTCATCACCTAATAAACCATCTTGTTAGTCTTTAAAGTGCTACATAGTCCTGTATTTTGTTTCATGATATCATCTGTTCATCTGCAGTAAATATCTGTGGATATGTCTACACTTCATTCCTTTCCCTTGAGAGAGGAATGCAAATGCAGACAGCCGCAATTGCAAATGAAGTGGGGATTTAAATATCCTGCGCTTCAGTTACATAATTGTGTAACCCCTCCTGTTGGCTAGCCCAGTGTGAGGTTATTCAGCATAGGGGAAGCTTGTGACTTCTTACACCACTGGGGGAGGGGCGGGCTAGGCGTGAGCCTGCTTGGTGTGCTCTGCCTTGTGTATGTGTGAGTGCACCTCAGACCAGACCCACTCCGACAAATCACCAGGAACAGGCTTTATTCTGTAAAAAACATAGAACAGGAAAAAGGTTCAGCAGCCCCTTCTCGCAGCATGCAGCCTGTGTGCTGCTTCTAGCACAGTCCTTGCTGAGACCCTGCTGGGGGCAGAGGGCACATCCTGGCAGGAACCAGGAAGTTCTCCCCACATACCGAAGTTTGTAGTCCACAACTTGTAGTTCCCAGGGCTGCTGCTGAAACACACTGGACCTTGGGCTACAATCGCGTTATGGCGCTATTGCAAAAAGCACTATTTTGAGAGGAAAAAAAGGGGTTATTTCGAGATAAAACCCTTCCCTCGAAATAACCCTTACTCTTCAAAAATGAAGTTTAAGGGTTATTTCGAGGGAAGGGTTTTATCTTGAAATAACCCCGTTTTTTCTCTCGAAATAGTGCTATTTCACAATAGCGCCATAACGTGATTATGCAAATGAAGTGCAGGATATTTAAATCCCCACTTCATTTGCAATTTTGGGTGACTGCATTTGTATTCCTCTCGGGAGAGAGGAATGAAGTGTAGACATACCCTCTATGTATAGTCACAAGGTTAGTTATCACCAAATAAATATGGATACCAGCTAAACTAATGCATAACTTTTGCCCCCAAGAAAAGCTTTGAACCTAAAATCTGTGGTAGACCAGATTCATAAATTGTATGTCCAAAAGTAATCATTAAGATTATGTTGGTCAAATTTCTGTATAACTGGTCAGAGGACTTCCCTAAATTAATTTCTGGTTGAATTAGAGAAGATCTTTTAGAGAAAAAAAACAGCCTTTATAATGTTTTTTTTATTTTAAAAATTCCAGTGATAGGAAATGACAGAGTAGTCTCAGACTATATGTGAGCGAACTATATTCTGAATTGATCTCTTTTTGGGAAGACTAGAAGTTTAGTGTCAAGTCATAGAGAAACCTGAGTCATGAGCCCATT